>NC_087066.1:63656490-63778588 GCF_963678635.1 Symsagittifera roscoffensis
TACATTTTTGTCTGCCAGCGAAATATTTCTATTAAGCCTCAATTATCAGTGCAAAAAAGGCAAGGTAAAACATTACGAGGTAAAACTTTCCAAAAACAACTATCAGAATATATTTGACTAATCAGCGGAAAATTCCACTCATTTTTTGGTTTATTTGCGCGGACTGCTAGTGCAAGGAAAAATTTATGAAATAGAGGAAAAAAGAGAAAGCAAAAACCTTATTCAGCCACAAGGGAATCTTGACTGTGGTTTCTCTCGATTTCCAAATTGAATTTATGAAGACTAAGCTGAAATACTAGATAAGATCACCTACATCCTTAAAATTTTTTGGCGTCTAATGTCTTTTTTTATTCTTTTTTAGGGAATGAATATTACTTTTGTAAATGACTGCTTAAGTTTGCTTCAATAGATCGAAATATTTCATACTTAATTTTGTTTTGAAAAGTTGACCGGTCAATAAAAATCTGACTGAATGGTTTCAATTGAATGAAAAAATGATGAAAAATTAAATTTAAAAGTTTTCTGTCAATAACGTGAACTTTTTGTCAATGAGGATGTAGCAGCGTTTCATACCACGGAAAGCTATTTATGAGAGCTTGGGTGAAAACAGAGCAATTTTTATCGCTTTCTGCTGTGGTTAAAAATCAAGTAAAAATTTGGCTGAAAGATATAAACAGCGAAAATAATTTAAAGGGAAAACTGTTGGAGAATTGTGTGTACAGTCCGCCTTAATGTCACGTCAAAAACGGTTATCGTTATCGTCTTAACAGATCTCAATTTGTTTGGCAAACAATCTGAGATTGTATCATACAGTACACACAAGGAACTTCCCGTAGCATTTTATTTGTGACATTTTTACTGTTGAACTAGTTTAAATTTTGTTTATAATTGATTTGACATTCAAAGAAAAAGCCTGCTTATTTGTGCTCTGGTTGTTTTTTTTTCTAACAGCCAGTGATGTTTTTAGCTCACCTGCGATCATTTTTAATCTTTTTTCTTGAGAAAACGAATGTTCATGCTTTTACCGATTTTTTTAATCAGTTAACGCAAAGCTCAGATGTGAAAGCCATTTTTACCTGTAATCACTTCCTAAAATTTTGGGGTTTTAAAGTTGCTATTTTGGACAACTTGGGATAAGTAACGCATTCTATAACCAGGGAGCGATTAAAAAGTTAACTTTTGTCGTACTTTTTTTTTATTCTTTTCCAAAAATTCAAAAAATCATTCAGAAAATCATTTCATTTTCATCTTAAGAATGCATAAATCAACTAACCACATAATGTTCTGACCATAAATTTAAAAGACTAGATTTTTTTTGCAAGTTGGTGTAATTTTTCTTTGTGGTGTGTTAGGAAGATGTTGACTAGATTTTGGACATAGTCTACATTTTAAAAAAATGGGCAAATATGACAACGTTTAAAGTAGAAAAATTACCAGAAAAACAAAGCAAAAAGCTTTAAAAAAATTTTAGAGTTTCCACTTTTTTGTAGATTTTTTTGATACCAAAAATGGCGCAAAATACTTCCAAAACCTATTTCATTCGAACAAAACTAAGGTGCCACGACTTAAAGAAATCATAAATAAGCTATTGTTAGCCTGCCTGCTCTCTTTATTTCCTCAAACTTGGACTGAAAATCAAAAGTTTTACATCAGTTTTTCTCTAATCTGGGTCATGGTTTTGGTTTTTTAATGCCGTTCTAATCGTGATTGGAAAAGTTTAATATGATTTATCAATCGAATCAATTCGGTTTTTTTGGCACTTGATTTTGCGTGGCGAACAAGAAACTAATTACAGCCGAATACAAATTTCCTCCCCATTTTTCCCGATGGTCTGAACAACAAGGAGCTTATTTTTGGTTCAATTGTTTTTATTTGTATCATTTTCTTGAGTTGGTGTTTTCAAAAAGCGTTTCTAAGCCTTTGAATGACAATTGGAACATTCAGGGCTTCACCTTGATACAAGCAGTCTTGTTTAGCTTTACCTTTTAACAATAGGTTATTTAGCATGATCTAAAACTATAGGTTGATTGAAATTCACTTTTGAAAAATAGTACTAATTTTGCCTCCAGCACGCCATTTTTTGAAGTTTGGTACTCAAATTTTTGCCTGTGACACTAGAATTTTTATGTTTCAACGTTTCTTAAGCAACTTTTGTCAAGTCGCATGATGAATGTATTTTAGCTTTAAACTCAATTTAAGTATCAAAGCTGCATCTAAAAGTTATAAGAATGACGAATTAAATTTCATAAAAAATATGTTGAACCGAAGTACCTAAAATTGTTTCTGGCGCTCAATTCAGCTCTTTTTCAAACTATTTTTTTTTTCAATTTTTTATAGCTTGCTTGTGCCGGTGCAAACCGTGCAAGCTTCGACTAACTTTTCATTTGTCTCAATTAATTTTTTGACGTTTCTGATGAATACCGCATTTTCAAAGTTTATTTTTGGTTCAAATCATTTGGAAATGTTTTCGAAATGTGAATGATTAGTTATTTGTGGAGAATGGCAACGAATAGAATTAAAACTCTAATTGAAATGATGGAACTCAGAAAAACTCTATCATTTTCAAATGAACATCAGTCCTTTAGCGTTCCGACAGCTCTTTGACTGGTTTCAAATAGTTTTTAGCTAATTGTGGGTTTTGGGCTAAAATTATAACATTATTAAACTTCTCTGGTTTAAAATTGAGTCTTGCATGAAGTAGTTACGACCCATAAGCTTGCCTCAATTCAATGGGGTCAAGTTTTGGTACGATTAATTGCGAGGCATATACAATTTGCATTACTTCCTTTGCTTTAGAGTATTTTAAGAGCAGTTTAGATGGACAGGTTTTATGGATAAAACTGTAGAGTAACGTTAAACTAGTAGTGAAAACAAGTCGGAATAATAACGAATGCACCTATAAATTTTATAGTTTGCCTAAATTTTTTTCTGGTTATGCAGAATGGTGCAAATAAAGAAAAAGCAAGTTTCAAAATTTATACTTTGGTTCGAGGGAAAAAATTGGTATCTTGAGTTTTTTTCATTATGATCTTGCAACCTTCTTTTTTTCCACAAAACATGAAGTTTTTTTTCGGCAAAACTCATTTCACTTGCCGCAAAGACTTTGAGGAAGACCAACATAGCTTTACAAAAATTCTGCTTAAAATTGCTTGAAAAACATAACTCAGTTTACTGCAAAGCTCAATTTTTGAGGTTCTCCTTAGAAACTTCCCGAGTATTCTGTTTTCGCCACGTGTCTGTTTCCGACAATTGCGCTCGACCAATGAACTGTTTACAAAAGTCATTTATCTTGTTACCTACTTACTTGTATAATAGACTGATAAAAGTTTGCACAGTTAAATTTGCATGAAACAACATAAATTCTTGAGAAAAAACTATTGTTTGTTTTTGGACAATAACGACTCAGATGTGAAAAAAAACAGAAAATTAGGCTGAAAGTTTTATTAGGAATAAATTTTTTCTGCGAGATCTTACAGATTCGATTGCTTGCAATCTAACGCACTGCTGCAGTTTGAGTTTAGATTTTTTGCTTTAGAATTGTCGTTTATTTTGATTGGGTAAAATAGGGCCGTAATTTAAACTCATATTTTTGTGATACAAGTAATTTTTTTCAAAATTGAAGCTAGTGGTGTTAATTTCATACCTTTATTGAACTTTTGCTGCTACGTGAACCTGTAATTGTAGATATAATCACCATTATATGTCAAAAGATTGATATTAGTAAGACTCGAATATATTGATTAAATTTCATGATATACAACAATAAATTGCTGTACTACAAATTGAATATTTTCAAACCGCGTTGCTTCAGAGTTGACTTCTGAAAAACAGGTAGAAAATTAATGAGGAAATTGTTATCGATTGACATTTTTTGAAAGGAAAGTGTTAACAGCAAGGAGACTGTAGCGACTCTAATTTTGATTAATATTCCGATTGAAAAAAAAACGGTTCTGAAAACATTGACGAAGAGTTTCATTTCCATTTCCGGGAGAGCAACAACAAGCGGCACCACCGGTGGAGCCAGAGCGTTCCAAGTTAAAACGGAACCGGTGGGGACAATACGAGGGGGATACCGAAATAGCAGACAGCGCGGCCGTGGATCGTTTAGGGGACGAGCAGATATGAGAGGGGGAGCATAAAAAAGGTGCTATAAATGTGACCAACCAAACTTTACTCCGGAACATCTAACTAGATGTCCAGCTAGAAGTGCAACATGTAATTTTTGCCGGAAGACCGGCCATTACGAGAAAACTTGTCGGGGAAAGCGGACTAACCGGGGGAGACCTGCGGTGGGACTGATTCAAAACCAGGAGGATGCGGATGTTAGCGAAATAAGTGACGCTGAGGATGCCTATTCGCAACATGAAAATTCAGTAGGATGGGTGGTCAACACACCGGATAAGAGGCAAAGATCGTGGGATTCGGACAGTTCAGGAAACTATGTTGTAATGGCCATAAAATCTGGGAAGGAAACGGATTTGAAACTGGCCGGCGCTCGACTGCCAATTAAGATAAATGGTAGGCAAACAAACGTCTGGATAGACAGCGGAGACCGATCTCAATATACACAATTGGAGAACTGAAACGAACGTTGGGCACCGCAGGTGTCAAAATTGAAGCTAGTGGTGTTAATTTCATACCTTTATTGAACTTTTGCTGCTACGTGAACCTGTAATTGTAGATATAATCACCATTATATGTCAAAAGATTGATATTAGTAAGACTCGAATATATTGATTGAAATTCATGATATACAACAATAAATTGCTGTACTACAGTTTGAATGTTTTCAAACCGCGTTGCTTCAGAGTTGACTTCTGAAAAACAGGTAGAAAATTAATGAGGAAATTGTTATCGATTGACATTTTTTGAAAGGAAAGTGTTAACAGCAAGGAGAGTGTAGCAACTCTAGTTTTGATTAAAATTCCGATTTTTGAAAACATTGACGAAGAATTTAATTTCCATTTCAAGTTGTAATGGCGATAAAATCTGGGAAGGAAATGGATTTGAAACTGGCCGGCGCTCGACTGCCACTTAAGATAAATGGTAGGCAAACAAACTTCTGGATAGACAGTGGATCACCGATCTCAATATTCACAATTGGAAAACTGAAACGAACGTTGGCGTAAACGTAAAGGAGCCAGCACCGGAGGACGACGAGTTCAGGGATTACGGAAACAATCCTCTACAGATGTTAGGGACGATGGACGTGTCATTGGAAACGAACGGATGGGTGACTACAGGTGCTTGAAAAAAGTGATTTATCGGGAGCTGCTTTCAAGTTCTCTTTTTGTAAAATTTGATGATATGCATTTAACATTTTTAATATTGTTTGTTTTGTTTGAGACTGTATGAAAGCATTGTCTAAGAATGAGATAATTTTTTTAGTCAAGATAACTGGTCCAAAAATTTTACTCATATTTGCAGAAAAAGCTGCTGTTCCTATGGAGGTGCCATAGAAAAGTACTGTTGGTTTCCAATAACAACATGTGTTAAGCGGCGTGATTGATCATCTAGTGGCATTTGATTATTTGTGCTGTTCATGTCTGCTGTTAAAGAATTTTGTCCATTTGTTTTTGTGAGTTTTACTTGTAATAGCAGACAGCGCGGCCGTGGATCGTTTAGGTGACAGCGCGGTCGTGGATCGTTTAGGGGACAAGCAGGTATGAGAGGGGGAGCATCCAAAAGGTGCTATAAATGTGACCAACCCAACTTTACTCCGGAACATCTATGAGAGGGGGAGCATCCAAGAGGTGCTATAAATGTGACCAACCCAACTTTACTCCGGAACATTTACCTTGATAGGGAATCAAGGTGATAGGAGGAAACAGACCGTCGATTATTGGGAGAGATCTAATGCCAAATCTGGGATCACAAATAGTGCAAAGGACACCGGAGCAAAAGGTGATGTCAGTTCAAGGAGAACAACCGGGGGCCGAAACGCCAAGAGAGGAGAACTCATCAGACCCATGGCAGACTTATTTCAGGAAGCAATTTAATAATCTTTTTCAAGGAGTCGGTAAAATTAAGAATCACAAGGTGCACGCAGAATTTTTCGAAACGTTAACGCCAATCCAACAAAAAGGACGAAGAGTACCGATTACATTGCAAGACAAGGTCGATAAGGAAATTAGTAAACTTTTGCAGCAAGGGCATATCAAAAAACTGGAACAATGTTCTGACAAGTACTTCGTCTCCCCGATTGTAATAACAGTGAAAAAAGATGGGTCAGTAAAATTAGCGCTAGAGTCAAGGGAGCTAAATAAACAAGTCCACAAGAATAAATATCAAATGCCCAATATCGAAGAGCTCATGAATACCGTAGGACAAACGATAAGCGAACGGAAACCAGGGGATGTATACTTTTCTACGATGGACCTTACATATGCGTACGGTCAGCTACCACTTAGTCCAAAGACGAGCATTCAATGTAATTTTTCGTTAGTGGGGGGAAATCAACGGGCACGTATCGTTTTCGAACGGGGTTCTACGGCCTCACAACCATGCCGGCGGAATTCCAGAGAGGAATGGATACAATCTATCGGAATTTCCACAGGCACACGCATTCATAGATGACATCCTGGTTGTCACGAAAGGCACCGAAAATGAGCATATCGCGGCGGTCGAGAATTTTACGGAAATTAGATCGGGAAAACATGTCGCTCAAACTTACTAAATGTCAATTTAATGCGAATAGTTGGGGCATAAAAAGAATGCGAATAGTTGGGGCATAATATAACTTGCACCGGAATTACACCACTATTCCGAAAAACGGAACCAATCGAGGTTCTAAAAGCCCCTAAAACAGTTTCGCAATTAAAATCGTTCATGGGCTCCATTCATAGCCTACACAAATACCTCCCAGCACTCGCGGAATCGTCGGCCTCGCTACGCCCCCTATTAAGCAGGAAAAATGAATATATTTGGACTAGTGAGTGTCAAATATCATTCGAGAATCTAAAAAAGCAAGTAGCGAACATAGTGGAACTCCGTTATTTCGATATACACCGTGACACAAGAATCGTCTGTGACGCAAGCCATAACGGGCTCGGTGCGGTTCTTGAACAATCAAATTCCGACGGATGGAGGCCGATATTCTTCGCATCCCGGTACTTAAACGAGGCGGAGAAAAAGTATTCAACGAACGAACTGGAAATGCTCGCAGTTGGGTGAGGGCGGAATATTTCCGAAAGTATGTGCTGGGAGAAAATTTTTAATCGTCATGGACCACAAAGCCCTGTTATCGCCACTAAATTGGAACAACAAAAAGAACATGACGATGTTTAGTAGATTAACTAGGTGGCTAGATCGCCTTATACCGTTTGATTTTCAAGTGGAACACAAACCGGGAGCTAAAACTGGTTTTGCGGACTGCCTATCGAGGCACCCGAGTTCGGACACTAAACCGGTCAGCACATATGATAGCATATATAATCGCACACGGAGTTCCCTGACAAACACGAGTTAACCAGGGAACGAATTTTATGTCCAAGGAGGTCCGAACATTCTGTCACAAAGAAGGAACTGAAATACTTACCTCGCCAGTTAACAATAATCGGGCAACAGGGTGCGTCGAATGGACAACCAGCAGTCTCAAGAACTCGGTACTAACGTATGCGCGATAGGAAAAACCGGAACCCTTGAAAGGGCCCTCGGTGCTTTAAGATTCGCAAAAAGCGCCACCCTGAATCTAACACCGTTTGAAGCGCACCATGGTCGGGAAGCAAACACAGTTCTCAGGAACTTAACTAAAAAGCCGTCACTAAGAAACCTAAATTGGGGAAACGTAATACGCTCAAAATCTGCCTGATTAGATGAACGAGACCCAAACACTCAAGCGATGCCAGAGCCCATGGACACAAACTGGGGAGTCCGCTCGGATACTGAGTATGACGTTAAAAACAGGCGACACACAATGAGATTAGTCGACGACCGGATCGCTAACCAGGACAACAAACCAGGGATTGTTCGGACCACGGATGCGCCACCAACGGCAATGCCACCAGCAATAGTGATGCAGCGAACAGGAGAGCGCAACTTGAATAGGTATAAACCATTGAAATTCAGTATAATAAATCAGAGTGAACACACTATTAAAATGAGTAACGGTGCTGTGCTTAGAAAATCGGGAGTAGCACTGAAACGGACAAATACTACGAAGAAGAGGGCGCCTGGTCAAATTGCCGCACAACCAACACCGTGGGACTTGAAACGGAAGCTACTGGCGAACCAACCATCTTGTTCCAAAGGCACCACAGGCACCTACAAAAGCACCGTAGGCAAACAGAGGAAACGCCAAATCAGGGATAACGTGGAGGATTCGGAATCGGACGAAGACGACTATTTACCACTGGCGACGAAAATACAAGCGACCGAACCGAAGGAGGGTAACCCGGGGACGAACATTGAATGGGAAAGACAAGAAACACCTAGTGGGGGGCAACAGACGTGGACGATAACAATTCGACCAAGTGATTACGAGACGGCGACGGAGTATATTATTGCACGAGAGGCGGAGATCGACACAAACCGGAGGAAGAACGACAAGACAGAGGAGAATCGAATGGAGACGGAGCGAGACGAATCGGTGATTCCACAAACTGGAAGCAAAAAGCGCGAAATGAAGCCACGGCTTGTTTCGTATTCGAGTCAACATTCGGCATGTTCATTAGACGAGACCAGCTCAAGACGTTCAGGAAGGAAATGTACGGCAGTTACCAAAATGGGGGCAGTCATGATTGGCAAGATTCAAAAAGCGGAAAAACCAGGGACGAAATAGAAAGAAGGGGAATCATGAAAAAGAAAAAAAAAACATTCCAAAGTCCAGGGAGAGGGCATGCCGTGAAGCGGCAAAAACTCAAAAGTTTAGTTTAAATTTTGTCTCAGCCAGACACCAAAACTCTAGCTAAAACTCGTTGTTAACTCTCTTTCACTTACATAACAACACTTCATTGAGTATTTAAATTAAGTCATCATTTCTCACAAGAAGGGGAATGTCATAGTATCTAAATTAGTTCAGCATTTGAGTTAAGTTTCATCCTAGTTGTTGCTATCTAGTTTATCTATCTATCTGGCGCTAACTGGTTTTTAACCTTCGTAGTTGTCTGTCACCTTCGGTTGACCGCCATTTCATTGTCTCCGACTAACTTCCTACTACTAAAGATTACGGTTACTAAATCTCACGGATTATATTACCTATCGAAACCGTCTTTTTTAAAGAAACACGTTTTAAGTTTCAAGTTTTAATCGTTTTCTCCAGATGATGCAAATTAATATAGAAATTGCTCTAAAAACATACTAAGTGAAACAATTTTCAAATCTGCTTGAAATTCAACTTGAAAAATTTCTGGTGAGTTGGAAAAAATTGACAAGTCTTCATTAGTTATCTGTCTTGCTGGTCGGTTGGCATTGAACTGGCAAAAAATCTTCGCACCATGTTAGACTGAACAAAAAATTTAACAAAAAA
The DNA here is from genome assembly GCF_963678635.1 of Symsagittifera roscoffensis. Taxonomy (NCBI): domain Eukaryota; kingdom Metazoa; phylum Xenacoelomorpha; order Acoela; family Convolutidae; genus Symsagittifera; species Symsagittifera roscoffensis. The sequence continues at coordinate 63,665,957 of NC_087066.1, forward strand.
TTGAAAAATCAAAACAAATTATCGTTTCTTTTTCTTTTTTTTTGTCTGAAATCTTATGATAATTAGTTTGAAAAGGGATATAATTTAGATGTTCGCACCATTTTAGACTGAACAAAAAATTGAACAAAAAAATTGATAAATCAAAACAAATTATCGTTTCTTTTTCTTTTTTTTCTTTGTCTGAAATCGTATGATAATTTCTTTGGAAAGGGATACAATTTAGATAAAAACGAGCACAATGAGTAGTAATTAATAGCCTGTGGAATTTTATCCTGGGGGATTTAGTCCTAGACCCCAGCAATAGATCGATTTCCTTGACCTTGAGATTTCTCTTTTTTTACAAAAAAATGGAATCAAGGCTGGAAGGGCGTCTCGTGTCTCGTTATGATGCCACACTTAACTTTCTTTGAGGTAGTCAGAATTGCCTGGAAAAAAAACATTTCGTACGTCATTTTTCATTTGCCACTCTCGTGGTAGTTGTTTGGAGAATAACATAATTTTTTAGCAAAGAGCAACAAAATATTTTCTTTGCTGAAACCAGCAGTCAGTTCTGAAAACAACAAGAATTGTTGAACCAAAATTTTCTGTCCATTTTAAAAAATTTTTGAATGCAGGATGCTTGTAATCAAACTAAAAGCTCGATAACTCTTTTTTGCTAATAACCTTATCATCACAGGAATCTTTGAAAAAAATTTGATAAAAAAATGAAATGGTTGAATTAGGTTGAAAATTTAGCTCAATCCTTGTGAAAATGGAGCAAAAACGTGAGTTGTTAAAATTGTCTATAACAAAAAATTTCTCTTTTGGCTAATTGCGAAGACAACAAATCCTATCAGAATTTGTTATGTTCTAACTTTGAAAGTATTTATCAGTTACCACTTCCATTTCGAACAGCAATTTAGATTTTTTTCAACTTGATAGACAAAATGACCTCATTCTAGATTCAACCCAAAAATTTTCATAAATTATCATACTCATTATAAGGCCGTGTTTGACTATAGAGCCTTTGCTTACAGTACTGCTATTAAACCTGCTCTTAGAGGATTGAAGAAAAACCCAACTTTTCTGCCTTTTATCTTGCCTTTTTTTAATTTTTTTTTTTGGCTTCATTAAGATGACCAGTTATTCATATAACTTCAAAAAAAAAAAATGTTCCAAATTTCAAATAATTTTTGACAACGCTCAAACTGAAGCTTTTCAAATATTAAACTATAAAGTTTCATGCATTTCTTCAGCGCGAAAAGCTGGAAAGCAAATTTATAATGATTATTATAAATTTACTTTGTTTGTAAAATACGCTGCGAGCAAAAATTTGACCACAGTTAAAAAACTTAATCTAAAACATTTTGAAGGAGTATTTTACGAAGTGCTCCACAAATTTTTGAAATTAAATCAGAAATAAAGTTACAAGATTACTAAAAAAACAATGGAAAAACAGGTCTTGGAATGGAAGCAAAAACAGATAAAAATGGTGAAACGTCTGAAAAACAGTATGCGTTTTTCTAGAAATGTAATCAATTCTGACGAGAATTTATATGTTTGTCTTGTTGGAGTTTTTTTTTCAACTTTTCAAACTTGCTTGTTCTAAAATTTAATTATTTAAATTAATTTTGCATAGTTTAAAAACAATTTTGGAAAGGCTTCAGTTCAAAAATTCAAGTTCATAAATTTTTGCCTGTGAAATCAACTCATTAGAAACAAGTCAAAATTACCAATCATCAACTAGCACTTGTTTTAAACTATTTAAACAAACTTTGTGTTTGCTTCATTTTTCAATGGCTTCATTTTTCATTGTCTGCGGTAGTGAAGAACGAAAAAGTTTATTGTAGAGGTCAATTTATTCCCATCACGCAAAGTTTTTAGAATAAACACACCGTCAATTCCTTCAAAACGGTTGTAAATATGCCCATAAAATAATCTAGTACCATTGTAGTCTATAATCTACTAGCCTGTAATCTAGTAGCCTGTAATCTAATACCATTTATTTCAAACGATGTAAGCAAGGTCGTTATGTTAGTTCTTGCAGAATTAGGTAGAATTTTAACTTTGTTCTCACAAAACTCGTAAAAAAACAGCTAATTTACACTGGGATCGGGGGGGTGGGGGTGATCCCTACAGGGATCATTGGGTATTGAGATTCCAAAGTAAATTTTTGAGATCCCATGTAAAAGAACTGATCCCATGTAAAATTTGTTATGATCCAAATAATGATCCCACAAATTTGATCCCAATGTATAATTTTTTAAACCAATGATCCTGAATGTAAATTTTTGTTAGGTTGATAGCTAAATCGTCCAAATGCCCAGACGGTGTATTTCGTTCTTTTTGTTTATGCACCAAATTGGAGTGGTATATAAAGTGGTTATAGCTATTAGTTTCATGCATGGTATATGAAAGACGCTTGATTTCTGCACCGAATATGTTTGAAATATATGTATAGAATCAGCTTGAAATTTATTCGAATAATTTGAATAGTGCTATATTTTTAAGTATTCTATTTAGCAAACTAAAAAATTTTGATAAATCCAAAGTGGGCTAAATGGTTTTTGAGCCTACATTGTAATTCGATACTTGATTAATGCTCTAATTAACAAAAAAAATGGAAAAAAAATCAATTAAAGCAAATGAATAAAAAATACAAATGTTAAAAAGAAAATTATGAAATAATGAGAAAGCATATGAAATAGGAAACGTTTCAAAATAGAATCATTATTGTAGAGGAAATCAGAAGCTTAATTTCATTGGAAAGTTGATTGAAATGTATACGAAAACAGTCATGTAGAACTAAATAATAGTTTAATGAAAAAGCATATGGGTTAGGAAAGATTGTGCATGTTTGATCCGTTTTTGTGTAGAAATATTGTCTAAACTTGTACCTAATTGTTACTATAAAATTGAAGTGGAACAAAATTTCCTGGGGTCCGAGTAGAGGAAAACGCATGGCGCTCGACTCTGAGCCGAAAGGCGGCGTTTAGAAACCCGTCCGGAAATTGTACTGAAAGGAGGCAACAGTTGCTGGTATGGTGATATCCCCCCATAGATCGATTTTGTGTTTTTTTTAATAGTAATCTAACTTCTCGGATTATTGCTAATAATTTATTATTTGAGCAAAAATGTCAATTACTAAAAAATGTAATGTTTAAAATGAAATTGAAAAGTGTACAAAACAACCATATAAAATAGTTAGTTAATGGGTAAGCATGTGAGTTAGAAAACGTTTCAAAACATGATCATTTATGTAAACAAAATCAGAAGCATCACCATTAAAGTTTTTATCATAAATCAAATGTGCAATATAAATACAAAAAGAACCGCACATGGTAGAGTTTGAGTCTTGCAAGGGATAATTTGTCATTATTTCAATGACCTGATGAAATTTCTCGTTCAATCGTTTAAACAGATTGGTGTACTGCCAAAGAGGAAGACCGAGAGGATCAGCGAAGTATAAAACATTTCTTCTGTTGCAAATCACAATCCAATGTGTCCCCGGAGAATCTGATTTTGAAGTGTTCACAATCATAAAGATGTTGTTTGGGATGTGAGGTGGAAAATTATCCGCTGCAAATACTCCAAGAAACTTATATTTCAGATGTTTACAGTTCTGAATGAGATCCTGTAACTGGATTTCATCCATTTTTAGACGGTTGAAATTGGAAGGACGTTCTTTGTAACTTTGCGGTCGGAGGTAATGAATACATTGGATGAGCGTATACCCCAATCAAAAATTTCCAGGTTTGCTGTCAAAGCGTTTGAGAATTGAAGATCGAGTGAAACTGAGCAGTTAGTAAGTTCTGGATGCAAGAAGTCATGAGCTGCTTGCTGTGTGCTAGTGAGATCAAAACACACAATAAAGTGCTGTTGGTAGTTATCCAGAGTGATTCCCAGCCCGCACTGCAACAAACCTAGCGCTGATAGTGTGTTGAAGAAGAGACGTTTATGATCTTGTGTACTGATTGGTGTACTTGCTATTGGTAAACCGTTTCGTCTCAAGGTAACTTGCTCCAATCCAAACTTTTGATAATGAAAAGGATTCGTTCGGTTTGTTCCTAGAAATGCATTATTTGTGTTCAATGCTATTATAATTTGTCTCACCGGTTCACGAGCAAAAATATTTTCCTGTTGCCAGCTGCGCTGACCAGCTGTTGCAAGAAATGTTTTTGTAATCTCTTCTTGATATGGGTAGTTCGCAGGAGTTTTGAGCAAAGTTGATTCAATGGCAGAGAGCACATGGTCGGTCACAGTCATTTTTCTAGCATATAGGTTCGCTTCGAGTATTTGCAGCTTGTAATGCTTGGCAGCATCTTCAGAAATAATGAGAAAGTCTTCATGAGAACGTCTGTAGGAAAGTCTGAGGGTAACACCGCTCAACAAATGCTTGTCACATGTGAAAAAATCAACTCCAGCGGGTCCATAGAACCAAATTTCCCTCGATTCACGGACCAGTTCTCGTTGAGATGTGAAATCAGCTGCATCGATTGCAGCGGGATTGTTTTCAAAACGATATCCCTGACACTTAAGCCATGAGTCCTTGGCTCCTTTGCTGTTAGAAAATTCTGTTCCAATAAAGCTTTTATGCGCAAAATTACTATTGGCATTTGAGATTTTGAGTCCATTAGCAGAGAGGGTATAGTCAGAGATAAGGGAATACAGGGAGTTGTTTACGAGGAACGGTGAATCAGACACAGTAGGATCAGTGTTGTCGTATCGCAGATCAGCTCCATTTGATTGCGTTACTTTGCATCGTATTTCCAAATAAATTTTTTGGAGGTCAACAAAATTATTACGGTCACCGGTGATTTCAAATTCAAGCATTGGTCCATTGGGTGAATAGACAGGTCCAATTTTTTGATCAAAAGCGTTTTCAAAAGTAATCAAAAGAGGTTTTTTTTTGAAACAAATCCAGAGAGCTATGGGTAGCTTCATTGGGTAACAAATTAGCGATCATTTTTTATGCTTGAGAAAAAATCTGCTCGACTTCTCACTGGTCTGGTTTTTCTTCGAATGGTTGTTTTTCTTTTTCGAGCCCCTACTGACCTTCTTCTTCGTAATCCATTCATTGGTGTCTTTCGACGACGTCTACCACTACCGAGTTGTTTTCTTGCAGTTTTTGTGACAGTGTTTTTCAATGCTTGTTTAGGAGACTTCTTTTTCATAGCGACATCAATCAGTTCTGGCGCTGCACTCATCAAAAGTTCTCTGCCCAGTTTTTTCGCAGCCGGTAGAATAACCCGTCGTGCAAACGGTATAGCAACACGACCAATACCAGCAGCCAAAGCGCCAAATCCACTGCCGCGTTGTCGGTAGTGTCCAGAGAAATGAGGAAGTGAAGCTTGCTTTGCATAATATTGTTCCATTGGTTTTCAATCAAAGCGCTTGAATTTTAGAGTCAACACAACTTTACCAGTTCCTGCAAAGGGCACTAGTCTTCCAGTTTTTGTGCGCAACTGTACCGATATTGATTGTACAGATGAAGTGAATAATTTTTTGTAGTCTAAATTAGTGAAGTTTTTTCGATGATTAGGTTCAATGCTGCAGGCACTACCGTTTTTGATGCGTCTATTTGAATCAATGACGCGTAACAATGGGGCCTTTGCATCACCAACAGTTTGGTATTGAATAATGTCAATATAGACAAAAATTAGACTTGTCCCACTTGATAAGTCATATGGGAAATGAGATTCGTACAGTTCGTTTCCCTCATAAGATGCATCGAAGGAGGGTATCATTTTGTAACCAATGTGATATTCACCGTTCTCATCAAGCTTTGCATTGTAGCCTAACAGACTGGGTATTTGGGGACTTGGGAATGAGATTCCTTCATTTGCGTTCATCCAAATGCTCATGCTATTCGTGATTTCTTGAGGACTCGCATGAAAATGAATTTTGTCTTTGAGTTTTGTTTTTATCTCATTAATCAGTTGTTCTATAAACTCTCCTTGTACTCTCCTGATTTGATAAAAACGTTTTCGCCATAGTAGGGTCTGGAAATTGTATTCCGATTGCCAGCGTTGGATTTACTGGCTACTACTTCGGATGCTCTGAAGTACGTAAATTCCTCATCAGTTACATTGTTTAATTTTGTGGGGAAAATTATTTCTGAGAGAGCAACTCTCCAATCTCCATCTAAAGCTATTTCTTCTTTACAAAAAATTCTAAAACTGGCCAAAGTGTTGTCTGGAAAATAATCCATTGATGCTGTTGAAATCAAATGTACAGTAAACTCATCACTGCCCATTTTCGTTATAATCAGCTTTGTTTCCAATTAAACTAAGTTCTTTTTCATAAAATTTTCCGCTGATTTCTTCCTTTTCCGCATCAATGAGACTGTATGTTGGAGGGTTTACAGTAGGAATGGCAACTACTTCAAAAACTTCGTCTGTAAAAATCTGCTTGTAACCTTTTCTAAAAGGCAAGTCAGTCTTCGCTATTCGCACATAGTCACCAACATAAAATTTTGGTTTCTGTACCAACTTCGATGAACTGTTTGCAATTAATGAAACTAAAGCAGGTATATGTTTTCTTGTGACCTTGTTTGGAGCCAATTTTGTTACTCTATTAACGCATGAATTAATTGTTTGAACAAAACTTTGTAATTTTTCAATCTAACTGTAAGTCCATTCAAACTCCAAGTACTTGTAGATAATACTTTTCAGCGATCGAATGTTTCTTTCGGCAAACGCTGATTTTTTTCACTGTGAGTATTGTATTTGATGATTTCTCGTTTAATACATAACTTTTTGAACTCTCCTTTAAACTCGGTGCCTTTGTCAACCCAAACTTTTTTTGGTTGTTTTGTTTTAATCATTTTTTTGAAAGCTTCGGTTGTTTCTTTAGCATATTTGGTCTTCAGGGGTTCCACTCGTAAGTAGCGAGAAAGACAATTGACAGCAACTAACAAATATTGTACCCCTCGGTTATATTTAGCCAATTTATCCACATAAGCCAAGTCAAGAGACCAAATTTCGTTGATATCGTTTACAATCACTTTTAGCCGAGGATATGTTTTGGGAAACAATCCATACTTTGTATGTGATGATTGAGATCTCAGAAATTTTTTAAATTTTTTTGGTGAGATTTGACTAGCATTTGTTAAATTTTTAACGCTCCCAAATGCAGCTGGACCTTTCTTGTAGAGTAATTTGAGTTTCTTTTCTTCACTGATAGTGGGATTTCCATTCTTTTGTTGATGTCGTCGCAAACGGTTCTTTACTGCTTTCATAGTTTTTATCGTCGTCGTCATCGTCGTCGTTGGTGGTGGGGAAAAATTCTTTTTTCTGGGTTTTTCTTTTGTCGGATTGCTTGGTTCTGGGTTTGAAAGTTGTCGATCGAGTCTTCGAAGAGGAGGGTTTTGATCTCATCGATTCCTCAGTTGTCGGGTTGTCGTCGGAGACAAAGTAGGAAGAAGTTGAGGGCTTAGCTGCTTCGCTCTTAAGCGAGCGGAGAATCTGTTTGGCATAAGTGTTGGACACTAAACTAGGATCAAGATTCAGTTCTTTCAAAATTTGTGGATAAAATACACCCTCAAGTTTTTTTGTGTTTTGCTGTGTATCGTACAAAAAATATTCAATTTTAACGAGTGTTGGTTTTCCTTGAATTAGAACATATCCGTCAACGTCTAAAGTCAAGGATTCAACTTTGAACAACTGCTTTAGCACTATGTTTGCCCTTTCCAATTTATTAGCTTTCAATAGCTCTTGAATGGATTCCATAACTTTTCGAAACACTTCAGCGGTTTTTCCATTACTTTTTTCATCGTTTTTTTCTGTTCTCTTTGAGCTTGTCTGCTGCAGTGAATTGTATGATTCAAAATTTTTTTCTGCTTCATCATCACCATCACCACTGAAATTAGTAAGTGCAGATAAATTTCTTTTTCGAAGATTTGGTACTACATTACTAGGGGTTAAAGGAATAGGAGATGTTGGGTTTAATGGTGGTGGAGAGTCACGGCTGATATTTCGTTCTCGAAATCGTTGTATGTAATTGAGTTGAGATGATTTGTCGTTAATTAATGGATTATGAAGGATTTGAGATTGTGGTGCAGTTTTTTCATCTGGAGCATATGTTTTTCGAGGAATGAGGATGAATTCTTCAGCATACATGCCTGAGGTTCTAGTTTTTCAGGTAAATGTAACACGATTCTCCGATTGATTTAACCAGTGAAATATTGTTTGCCAAAATTTTTCGTTTTTCTCGAATACTAAACTTAGGGTCAACAATTTTTTCAAATGGTACTTTCTTACTCTCGATGAAATTTTTGTTGGCTGGAACATGTCCCAGAAAAACATTTACAAAACAATCGCAGATAAAATCTAATAAAATTTGAATCAGCTCCTGTCAAAATTGATCTACAATGGTGACTATTGAGCATTTGCTTCAATATACATAACTCTTTCTCTTTCATTTTCAAGAGATGTGATAACTGCTTTTGAGGATGGTAAATAGAAAATGGTTGGCGATGGCGGAACTATGTTTGACGAATAACGAAAACATTCTGAAGTTTTGGGATCCAAGTCTATCAACAGATGACCGAAATCTTCTTTCGTTGCCAACTGATACGCATGACGGAGGAATTTTGCATTATTCAATTGTCTGCCTAAATAATCAATTTGTTGAATGTCTCGAGGTGATTTGAACAAAATTAAGTGAGTTGTATTCAAATCTATTGTACGTGATTGCTTACTTTGCTGAAATAAATTGTGTTTGACATAAATAACATGAACATTTTTATGTCGGCCTGCTGTAGCTAATTTAACAAAATCTTTTTCATTAAAAATTTCTTCACAGGTATCATCAAAGACAATCATACAATCCCGTAAGTTATTAACAATTTCAAAGCTGGACAATTTTATAAATTCAATATCAAACTTGTTGTGAGAAACAAAGGAACGGTATTTGGGTTGATTGTGAAGATAAAAGTAAAATATTTTGTTATACGATGGATAGAATGTACCTTTGAGAAGCATTTGAAAAATTAAATCAGTTTTGCCAGATCCCGAGGGACCTGAAACGGACATAAACAGACGATCTTTTGTTGAAATGATCTTATTCATTATTATAACTTGGGATTGGGTAACATGTAACCATCTGTACTGGATAGTATTGAAAGCCAAATGGCAGTCTCGTCACAACTAAGATTGTAAAAAGACAATTTTGAAATAGATAAAGAGAGCAAAATGAAAATGAAACAGACTTGTGTGAAAAAGACAACTTCTGCAGACGGAAGAGAAACAGAATTACAAAATTTCCAAGATCTGTTTTCGTGAGATAAAGACTGTTCGACACCACCAATGTCTACAAAGTCGCAATCATTGTTCTCGACAGTGGTGGCTTCTTCAATTTCAATGTTTACTGGAAGACTTTTTTTGCTTATTTGTATCAAGGTTGATAGTTACAACTGCATACCAACGCCTTTTTTCTCTCTGATCTATTGCCGTTTGGTTTGTATTTTATTATATATCTTGCTATGTTTTTGTCTGTCAGAAGTATCCGAACAATTTTTTCTACGTTTCCGGTACTGATTTCGTCTAATAACTCTTTTGGTAAATTCTCACCTGTTAAACTCACATTTTGTGTGTTTTCTTTTGGCAAAAATATTTTTTTTTAATTTTGAATTTTCAAACACGACATGTTAGCAACTAGTAATCACACAAGATCAAAAGAAAATGGAAACAATCAATAAATATATTTATTATGATTCACAAAACTTGGCATATATATGTGATTCGTCATTTCGGTTCAACAGGCAAATCAACTCCTCGTTCAATGAAAAAAAACTCATATTTTGTGAATTTGTCATGGTTGCAATTAGATTTGAACTTAACAACAAAATGAGCAGCAACTCTGATAGTGGCTTGAACTAAATGTATTTCCTCAACTTTATCAGTTTTGACTAATTCTTTCAGTTCAGCTGGAAGCTGATGGTCATGCAAATGGATTTGTCTTCTCTCTCCCAGCTGAGGTTGCAGCCCTTCCAGGTTGAGATTGAACAACGGAATTGACTGGCGAAATTCCTGGAGTCTGGACATTGTACAGGTGAAAGTAGTCAAGAACTGTAAAAAATTTCCGTAAATTGTCGATTTCGATATCGTTCAGTGTAATTTGTTCGAGTTTTTGCAGGAGTGGTTTTCCTCGACAATCTAATATGCCTGTCCGCGTAAGAGTAACTTTAATTCTTGGTGTTAAATTGTTTTCAGGACTCTGATTAGTCATTGAAGCGTAAACCACCAAATTTGGAGATAAGGTTGTTTGCATCATTGGACAGTTCATTTTGTAACCAATCGAAAAAAACTTTGGATTTTCTACGTGTACAATGCTTTAATAATTGATGCGAGGGAAGTAAATGAGAATGTCGTTTGCAAATATGTTTTTCTTGACCCAATAACTGTTCAATCTTTGGGCAGCCTATATCTTTCAAATTTGTCACGGGTAATTTCAAGTATTCAGCTAATAAAACAGATTTTTGTGTACCTTTAGCAAAAAAATGGGAATTTGGGTTCCTCAAACGAATGCTGTCAAAAATTTGATCCAAGTATGAGTAAGGGTATTCACCTTCGTCCCAACGAAGCCCGTGTAGAAATTTAGATACCCAATTGTACGCTTTTTTCTCTTCTTTTGATAAATTGTTGAATTGAACTGGTGGCAGAAAATGAATTGTATCAATTGTATTAGCAGAGCAAACGGAAAGTTCCTTTATGATCAAAGGTTTCTTGCCACATTTAAATCCTTCAATATCTAAAATAATGAGATGGTTGAAAAACAATTTTTTAGTTTTCTTTCTTTGGGTTAACATGACTTTCACTCAACATTCCAACAAAAGAAATAACTTTGGTTTGAATGTTTTAAGAAATAAGCAAAACGCAATACCTGTCACGTGACCCAGGTAACAGTTTTTTATCGGACAAGGCAAAACATATGTGTACCCAGGACCGGTATGATTTTTTTCTTGCAAATATCTCGCTGCGTCATGCAATATAGCATGTATTCTAAGAAATTTGAAATGTTTCAAGTGTTTGTCGAGCGACGAATTGTCTATTCCAATTAAACCACCATATGGTCTGTTTTTCAAAACAAAATCCAAATTAATATCAGCATCCAAATACAAACAAGTGGCTAAAAAATACTGAAATCTGACTGATTTGTCTGGATTTTGTGATTTTAAGTCTATAAAAATTTCATGAATCAGTTTTAAATCGTAAGTTGAAATCATGTTTACTGAATTCAATATAATAGAAAAGGAATAATGAAAAGTATCAATTAAAAAATAACTTTCTCTTCAACAATAAATTTCACAAATAGCACATCAGTATCTACATCAAGTTTTCCATATCCACTTGTCAAAATATCCATTATTTTACAAAAAGCGGCAGAATGGGGTCCATTAATTAAACTTTCAAATCTTTTCAAAGTTTCTGTATTCATCTCATTTGTTTGAACATGTCTGCTTTCTGTATGTTTCTTTGAAACTGAAGTCGAAATTCTTGCGGATTTGTTTGACGACGACGATGCTATCAATTCTCTTCTGTCCCCCAACGGCCGGAGATTTCTTGCAAACGTTTTGATTTGGTGAAGTTTGTTTGTTAGATGATGTTGCAGAAAGCAATAAATTGGGTAAACGTTTTTTGATTGCAGTGAAATCTAACAAATCGAGATTGGCTGCAACAGGTTGTGCTGAATAAGTGAGAGCCAGTTTAAGCTTGTCAAATAACTCACCGTTTCCTTTGACATCTTTAGCAGGAGAAACTAAGTATTTGAAGCAAGTGAAAATACAAGGAACACTGAAACATTTTTGGGAAGGAAAAAATTGGTTTAATTGTTCCTCTGAATCTACTTGAATCAATATATGGTAATGAATTTTTTTTTCATTCTCGACTGAAAAAGGGCAATATTCAGATTTGAAGTGGCTTCCAAAAGCATAATTTTTAAAATCAGATAAATTAGGAACTTTATCAGTAATAACAAATTTGAAATTTGGTTGAAATTTTTTGAATTAATCAGGTAACACAACTTCGAACATAGCTTCTGCCATTTTGTAAAGGAAAATCAATTCGAGTCGTGCTTGAAATCGTTTGTGTTTGAGGAAATTTGAGATTTCCTGGCTCGTTTACAATTAGACTGTGGTTTGTCTTTGTTTTCAACAGTATCAGAAATTTCACTTGTTTGCGCTCGGATTGACTTTCCCGATTTTAGTAATTTTGAAAATTCATCGCTGCTTAAGGAAAGTCTTTGTACACATTCAAATTCAGCGCATTCAGTTGCTTTTTTGAAAACTTTCAGGAATACATAAGTTCCAGTTTGGTCATATGTTTTCAATGTAGCACGCACTAATCTTTTACTGTTTTCCAAAATATCGAAGTAGCAGTCGCCAAAATCTTTATCTGCATTTGATGTGGTGCTTGTTTTGGTTTTATTCATTTTAACGAGTAAATTTTCAAACTAACTTGATTTAAAACTGAATAGAAAGAAATGAATGGTTCCGATTGATTGTATATGTATTCAAAAGAAAGCGTTGTATCTATTTTAATTTATATACACATGTACTTTATATGGCAAAGATATTGGATTGCAATTTGGTTCAAATGGATTAGTAATTTATGCATGTACACCTGATAAGAGTTTCTATGGGTGTCAAAGGTCACAATGTTAAAACGTTATTTTTGATACAAGCTATTTGTTTGAATGTAATTTAGATAAACATAGAATACCATGCAAGGTAACATAAACATTTTACACGCCCTCCCTTATTAAACTGAATAAAAACGACATAGGAGGTCTTGAAATTTCTAATTTTAGAAGAACCAATCACTATTTTAATCTCTTGAGGCGTTTTCACAATTCATTTCAGTTTCTTTTCTTTCCGCGTTACGTTTGTCTTTTTCTTCCAACTTTTCTTCAAAAATCCCTTGTTATCTTATTGCCGGATATTCCAATTACGAAAAAGCATTTTTTATGAAACTGTTCACGGTAATTTTGTAGCAATAATTAACGAAGAAAAAAGTTTCAATTCGAAGAAAGACGAAGAACTGAATATAAAGTATTTGAGTTACCTTACAAACTCTGGTAAATATACGGATCCTGACGAGCCTCTTGCTCTTCAGGTTGATATTTCAACTTTATCAAAACCAGTTAAAAAAATTTTGTATAAATACGATTGTGATGTTACTCCGATGTGTGAAAACCAGTTAGAATACTTTGAAGAAATTGAATTTTTTCATCGTTTATGGGGAATGGAACAGATTGAATCACCATTGCTAGTTACGCCGAAAGCTGATCCTTCTCCTACAGTGTCACCATGGCTTGATGAACCAGATTCTACAACTGCAACTCGCACCCCCGAAGCGACAGTGAGTAATCAAATGGAAAATTTGACTCCTTCTCTATGCCTTGCACCAAAGAAAAAGAGAAAGATAACAACACTAGAAAAAGCTCAGGATTATTTACACCTTATTTGTTTTTATTGAACTGTTGTTGCGTTTGATTGATTTTAATTTGGTTTTATTGTGTATAAAGATTTAAACTTGAAACTCAGATTGATATTTAATAGATTTCATTTGGTGTCCTCATGTAAAAACTTTTTGTAAATTAAAACTCTCAGCCTCTTAATGCTTTACTTATCAAGTTGCTAGGAAAAGAAGAGCATAATAAGTCATTTTAAAACCGAGTGTTCGACAAGTCTTCAATCAAAATACAAAAAAAAACTTGAATTTTAAAATCTCGGAAAAATGTTGAAAATTTTTATCTCGTAAACTTGAGATCCTATAGTCTTTAGACCTCTGATCAAAATTAATTAACTGGTCGTGAGCAGTATTTTGATATATTTCACGACTATGTTCAGACCATTCACTGAAGAGATACAGACATCTCATTTTCGAAAAGCCTCATCCTATATCAATTTTCTAACTTTTTGTTACACGGTCCGAATATAGTCTTCCGACCACTCATATTGCTTCTCTCGGCAAGTTGGACATTTTTGAGCAAGGGTGCCGACACTGTACAACATCTAGTTTGGGAGATCATCATTTTTTGTACAAATTTCATATATTTTTTTCAAGTTTTGTTTCTATTTTTTTTTGCGGAAACATATAAATTGCTCTATGGATTGTAAAAATGTGACCTAAGTGAGAGACGTTAAGTCTTCGATGAAATGATTGGGAAAATGTGAACATGATAATGTATATATGATAATGTTTGAGGTACATGTTTTGTTTAAGAAATTAATATTTTTTCTTCTTTTACCTTATTCACGGTTAATTAGTCTTCACCATGTGTAATGAGTTTTTTTTTACTTTGCAACATTGATGGTTTGTGAGTCTTTATAACAAAAAAAGACATGTTGTAGTCTATTCAGTTCACATGTTCAAGCCATTAATAAGAAATCGAAAATGTTTTTTTTTTCAGAATATTGTTATTAATGTTTAACAACTTAATTAATGTATTGTCTCTTTTAATTGATTTTTGTAGACTGAAACCGATTGGAAGAAACAATATTTGATCATGATAACGAATAAATTCAATACTTAATTAGAATTTACAAATTTTTGGCAATCAAAACTTTTGGCGGGACTTTTAAATTGAATTCAAATTTTGGCGGGCGATTGCCGTTTAAACTTAAATTTGAGCGGGATTACATGTAGCGTATTTTCAAATTCATCCAATCCCATGAAGTCGTGTTATGTATTTGAAAGTTTGTACATGATAACGAATAAATTCAATATTTATTTAGATTTTACAAATTATTGGCAATCAAAACTTTTGGCGGGACTTTTAAATTGAATTCAAATTTTGGCGGGCGATTGCCGTTTAAACTCAAATTTGAGCGGGATTACATGTAGCATATTTTCAAATTCAACCAATCCCATGAAGTCGTGTTATGTATTTGAAAATTTGTTCAAATACAAATTTTATTTGCAAACTTCTATTTCTCTGGAACACTTGATAATGAATCCTGCAAAATACAAATGTAAATACAATTTAAAACTAACCGAACCAGACATGAACGAAATTTTCTTGCTATGGAAAAAGGTATTCCAATTTACATGTGTAATGATTGCCCTTTCTCATCGTTATTGTTATCTTCTCTTGAACAACATTTTATTTCAACTCATGAGAGCATAGCCAATTTATGTGAATATTGTAATTTAGGCTTTGTTTCTAACAAATGAACTCAATAACCATATGATTACTCTTCATAGTTTACCTGTCGCTACTAGTAACAATATTGCATCCATGAGCAAAAACGAAACAATTGTCCCAAACATGAATGTGAATGACATTGAATTACATGAATCTGCTTTCAATGGTACTCTGAAAACTTTTCTTATTCCTGGTGATGATAGTGTAGATATATTAGAATTTATGTCTAAGCACAAAGAACAAATCCAAAATTTGATTTTGGCAAACGGTTTCCAATGGCCCCAAAAAGTTCAATTTTCATTAAATTTGAGTTTACAAAAACCGTCAGTGATCAATGACGAAGATCTGAACAACCCCACTCAAAATGAGCTTGTTGACATTTATGTTAATTCCCTTATGGTTCCGATTCTATCCGACGGACTTGCGGATGGAACGTTTTATGAAATGGTCGATAGAATGCAATCGGTGCTTCATTCATTTGCTTCACACGGAAGCGGATGGGTTTTACAACAAGTGGTTAGGTTGTTTATCAAATTTGGTAAAATGAATTCCATTCGAGGGTCATCACATATAACATTACCATTAAAAATTGCAAAATCCAGTCATTTAATTAATATTCGCAAGCATGATGACCATGACTGTTTTAATCTTTGTTTTACTGCTGCTTATCACCTTCATTATCGTTTGAATTTAATTGTTGGAAGATACGAAGATCCAGCTGCTGAAAAAACATGCCCTGCAACTTACAGAACGAGCAACGCCAAAAAACCAATCGGTGAGTTTCCAACCCCAATGAGTTTCAGAGATATACCCGAATTTGAACGTTTGAACAAAGTTCGTGTCAATGTGTTTCTTTATGAAAAAGGAGACTTGGTGCCTATGTTGATATCAAAAAATGAGTCTGAAGATACATTCAGTATGGATCTTTTGTTGTTATTTGAGCCGGGTAAACATCATTTCGTCTTAATAACTAACCTGTTAAGATTCATATGTGAAATCAAAAGTTATAAATTCCGGACCTTCATGCGCCTGTTTCGGAACTGTTTTCACATAAGTTATAGCGAAGAAGCGAACAAGATGCATCAAAGATCATGCAAAGAACATGAACCTGCAGTAATAAAAATGCCATCTGCTGAAGATGGAAGCAATAAATACAAATTCAACAACTATGCAGCACTTAGTTTTGTTCCTGTCGTTATCTACTTCGATTTCGAATCGTTTTTGAAACCTGTAACCACATGCAATAACAACCCGAACACTTCGTCGTCTAGGATCTTAGAAAAACATGAACCCTCTGGTTACTCTCTGTGTGCGATTGAACATGGTTCTTCAAAACCATACTTCTTTGATTTAAACAGTAGTGAAAAATGTATACCAAAATTCATCGAGCAGTTACTCATACTAGCAAAACAAATCTACCAACAAAAAAATCGATACCCAAACTATATTGGCAATCGATCTATCCTGAAACAGGATGAAGCCACCTCATGCTGGTTGTGCCTAGCAGAGTTTGTTGAAGGTGAAACAAAATGTTTGGACCACTGTCACTACAGTGGTGAATTCCTAGGGTGGGCGCACTCAAAGTGTAACCTAGCGCGACAAAAGGTGCGATATACACCAGTTGTTGGACACAATATACAAAATTATGATCTTCACCATATTTGTTTGGCCTTGGGTGAGTTGGAACCAACGAGCACGATCCAAGTCATACCCGCAACAGATGAGAAGTATATCTCACTAAGCATTGGTGTATTGGTTGACACTTACACACGAGCAAATGGTGTTAAGCAAAATGTCTATGAATACTTGCGATTAATAGATTCATGTAAGTTTTTGAGTTCTTCGTTACAAAAACTCGTTGATAATTTACCAGCTGATAAGTTCTCTATACTAGATGAACACTTCAAACAAGCTGATGAGAGTTCTCGCGCACTTCTAAAGAGGAAAGGTTTTTACCCTTATTCCTATATGTCAAATCGATTAAAGTTTGATGAACAAAATCTGCCACCACTCAGTGCATGGGGAAACTCATTAGAAGGAGGAAAAATCAGTGTTAGTGAAGAAGATTTAAAACATGCTCAAACAGTCTTCGATAAATTCAATTGCATAAACTTAGAGCAATATCACAATCTCTATCTCACATGTGATACTCTTCTTCTCGCATGTGTTTTTGAAGAGTTTTGTTCGATAACTCACGCAAGCTACAGATTAGATTGCACGCATCATTTTACTGCGTCGAATCTTGCGGGAGATGCTTTCAAGAGGATCTGTAACGCTGATATTGAACTTCTTTCGGAAAGAGAGCATTTAGAAATGGTGAAAAATATGATGCGAGGTGGGACAGCATCTGTTTTTGAAAAAAGAAAATTCAATGCAAACAACCCGTACATGAATGAAAAGTACAACCCTCAAGAAAAAACAACTTATGGCTTCATGTTGGATGCAAATAATCTATATGGAGGTGTTATGCAAATGCATAAATTACCAGCACGGGACTTTGAGTTAATCCATGTTAAGGAAGACGGTGAAGTTAGTACAAGCAGTGAAACGAGCCTTGATGAAATATTGGCAACTCCAGAAGATTCAGATATTGGTTTCATTCTTGAAGTAGATCTCGAGTACCCTCAAGAACTTCATGAATCCCATCGAGACTATCCTTTAGCACCAACCAAAGAAGTGGTACCAGTGGAGTGGTTAAGTGATTACCAACGAGATCTGGCAAAACAAATGAAAAGCAATGATAATTATCGAGTTGCTCCTGGAAAAGTAAAAAAACTGCTTCAGACATTGCATAACAAGAATAATTATACAGTGCATTACAAACTCTTACAACTCTATGTTCGGTTGGGTTGAAAATAACGAAAGTACATAGAGTTTTAAAGTTCAAGCAAGAACTATGGTTAGAACCCTATATAACCCTAAACACAAACAAAAGGAAATCTGCACGAAACAAATTTGAAGAAGCACTGTACAAATTGTTGAATAATTCTGCATATGGAAAAACATGCGAATCGAAAAGAAAAAGAGTGAAGGTTAATATTGTACATAACGCTGAAGAAACAATGCAACAAATTTCTGCTTTTGACTTCAAGACATTTAAAATATTTGGTGATGATTTAGCGGCATTGACGTCAGCACCACGTGTCATTAATTGGAATGTACCTACCATAGTAGGAGCATGCGTGCTTGAAATCGCTAAATTTGAAATGTATCGGTTTCACTATGAAATTATGAAACCAAACTTTGACTGTCGATTGCTTTACTCCGATACCGATAGTTTGCTTTACGAAATAGAAACCGAAAAGAATGCAGATTTTTACGAAATTTTGAAAAACAAATCCAACATTATTGACGAATTCGATTTCTCAAATTATCCCGAAAACCATCCCCTGTTTAACAAGCAAAACAAACTGACAGTTCTCAAATACAAAGATGAGTTCCCAGCCGACACCATCACGGACTTCATTGCTTTAAAACCCAAGTTATACTCAATCGTCTCTCTAAGTGAGTACTTTCAATTACTCATCAAAATTTGTTGAAAAATTAGATTTTTTTTTTCAGTTTGTCGACAAAAAAAATTGGGAAAACCAAAAACTTTCGAGAAAAAAATCTTTTCCACAATTTGGGAAAATTTTTTTAAATGAAAAAATTGTCGAAAAAAATTTGGGAAAATTTTTTTTTTTGAAAAAAAAATTTTGCGAAAAAAAATTTGTCGAAATTTTGTGAAAAAAAAAATTTCGAAAAAAATTTGTCGAAAATTTGGGAAAAAAATTTTTTTCGAAAAAAAAATTTGGGAAAAAATTTTTTTCGAAAAAAATTTGTCAAAAATTTGTGAAAAAAAAATTTCGAAAAAAATTTGTCGGAAATTTGGTTAAAAATTTTTTTTCGAAAAAAAATTTGTCGAAAATTTGTGAAAAAAAAATTTTCGAAAAAAATTTGTCGGAAATTTGGGAAAATTTTTTCTTTTGGGAAAATTTTTTCTTTTGAAAAAAAAAATTGTCGAAAAAAAAATTGGGAAAAAAAAAATTTTTCGAAAAAAAAATTTGTCGAAATTTTGTGAAAAAAAAAATTTCGAAAAAAATTTGTCGAAAAAAAAAAATTTGGGAAAAAATTTTTTTCGAAAAAAAATTTGTCGAAAATTTGTGAAAAAAAAATTTTCGAAAAAAATTTGTCGGAAATTTGGGGAAAAATTTTTTTTCGAAAAAAAATTTCAATGTATTAACGATTAGTAATCATTTATTCGTTTTATATAGATCATCGTAAGTTTTCAGCTAAAGGCATTTCCAGGGCAACTCAAAATCTTCTTACTCATCGGAAGTATGAAGAAACTCTTGAGATGGGTAGTCTCTATCGAGCTGAAAACACCCGAAAACACCGTCATGTTCTGAATACTGTTCGTACGAATAAGATAGCATTGTCATCGTTCGACGAAAAACGGTATATATTGGATGATGGCATTTCAACGTTGCCATATGGTTACATCGAGTCTTCAAAACCGCCTTCAAACGATAGTCGTGGTGATAACAACAGCTCTACATTTCATGCCGATAGTGCGAACGATGAAACGTTAGATCGAGATAGTGATGATGATGACGATCTAGATGCATGGGTTGCTCATTTTGAAGACAATGACGCACCAATAGAATGGGATCAAGAGAATATACTAGATGGTATGTCGCAAGAACTTGATCGAACACAAATAGACTGGGATTATACGCAAGATGTGCAATACGATAGTGAAGATAGCTTCATTGACCCCAGCACAAGTCAATCACATGTACATCGTTCATTGTTCGATCTTATGTCAACAGCCTCAAATGAAATAGGATTCCAGACTCCGGATCCTGGATTTGCACGTCTCGATCAGATAAACGAGAGTGACCTTGACAGTGACGATATTGCCGACTTGAGTGCTGAAACTTCTACACAATCGTCTTCAGAATCGTCGGATAATTCTTTTCTAGATCGTGAAGCCGTTGAAGATGTGCCAACGCAACCAAAACGTTTTCGTAGGATATAAGAAAAAAATATTTGTTAATGTGATAGTATGTAAAACATTGTGCAGTAAAGAGTAACAGCATTTACATTCAGTGGTCAAGCCAGAAATAATTTTGCTTCAAACGCTTCTTATCTAATATTGACTTTAAGACATGTTTTATGTTTTAATGTGTACCAGTGTGTGTGTTAGAATTGGTGTTATATTTGAACCAAAAATTTTACAAAATTCAATTTAACCTTGAAACGTATGTTTTCCGTTTAATTCTTCAACAGTTTCTTCCTGAAAGTACTTGACATAGACGTTTACAGAAACCAGTCTATAGTAATACATAAAATTTTCAAGCTGATTCTATACATATATTTCAAACATATTCGGTGCAGAAATCAAGCGTCTTTCATATACCATGCATGAATCTAATAGCTATTACCATTTTATATACCACTCCAATTTGGTGCATAAACAAAAAGAACGAAATACACCGTCTGGGCATTTGGACGATTTAGCTATCAACCTAACAAAAATTTATATTCAGGATCATTGGTTTAAAAAATTATACATTGGGATCAAATTTGTGGGATCATTATTTGGGATCATAACAAATTTTACATGGGATCAGTACTTTTACATGGGATCTCAAAAATTTACGTTGGGATCTCAATACCCAATGATCCCTGTAGGGATCACCCCCCCCCCCCCCCCCCCCCGATCCCAGTGTAAATTAGCTATACTACTAGTTTGATCCGAAAAGCAACAAAAAATAGAAATAATTTTTCTTCGAAAACCTAATCGCGCCGGAAAAAGCTTTATTGGTTTCACAAAGCCCTCGGATTTGTCTGCGGTGTTGAAAGTTATGTTATGAAATCCACCGTACGTAGACTTGAGTTCTTTCAAATTACGCAAAACTGTTGGAACAAAAACAGTTTCTATTACTTTCAAAACCGCAAAAGAATTATGTTTTTGACAAAATTGGTGCTTTTGACGGAGGGCTGGAGGAGCTGAAAACACTTTGGGACCAAGTGAACAATCTTTTACTTGGTTAAAAGTAATATTTTTCGGCCAATCAGATTTGAGCATAGTATATGCACGCCTTACGTCTTGAATTTGCCATTTAATTTTAAGGGGGGGATTGCTCATGTTGTGATTTAGTACTTTAGTATGTTATAACCTTGACCTCTTTTATCTAATTAAGTACCCGTCAATGTTCACTCTACGAAGTCCAGTGGACTTCGGATCACTAGTTGCTCTTTTTAGACTACAGTCAGTTTTAATTCAAACAATACTTTTATTCTCTTTTAACTTTAGTTAGATACATTAGTTACCAGTGGTAAACATATACTTTTATTATGGCGCAGTCAACAACTGATTCGAACCTGCGGGGAATACCCGCCTTTTTGCCGAACCACACGGTAGAACCTCCCACCCAATGGAACAACTGTATAGACCAATTCCATTTGGCTATCATTGCGAAGGAAAATTTAGACATAGAGAACCTCAAAGAACCAGTGGAAGGGGAGACGACGTTACCGATCCTAGAAGGCGCCCAGGAGTCAGAAACTGACCAACAGAGTAAAGCCAGGGAGGCCAGGAACAAAGAAGTAATGCGTGTCTACGAACACGCTGAAGAGAAAAGACTAGCAGAAGAAAAACGGAAATTCGGAGGAATGAGGAGATATGAGGCTGGCAAAAAGTAAGGTCAATCCTATACTTGGCCTTAGGAGCGGAAGGCAAAAGAGTTTTCGCCCAGAAACATCCAAGGGTAAAAGTCCTAGGAATCTCATTCAAGGAATTTTACGAACTGCTAGAATCGGCTTTTATCAAACCAACCAACATAACATTTGAACGATATAAATTATTGAGCAGGAAACAAAAACATAAAGAATCCTATGAACAATTTTGGGGCGCGTTATCAGATTTAGCAAGATAATGTGAAATTGGAGTTAATGCAGAACAGGAGTAGATCAGAGACGTATTTATTTTTAACATGAAAAGTTGCGACTTACAACGTAGACTACTTTCGGAAACTCTCAATCCATTGGATGCACTGAACCAAGCAATCATTGACGAAAAAGGCTACTATAACCACCTCAAATTAACCAATATGACTAGATCTTTTAACACGACAGGAAGTAGCGGGAGAGTGTATAAAAACTTCAACTATGTAAAAAAGGAACCAAGCTTGAACATAGAAAGATCAAATACTTGTATGAAATTCGGGAATGCGTTTACCAAGGGTCATCTGAATGTGTGTCCGGCGAAAGAAATCGTGTGTAATAATTGTAAATATAAAGGACACTTCGGAAGACTTTGTAAATCAAAAGGAAGAAAACCCGCTGTAAATATTGTTGATGAAGCTGTAAATAGTCAGAATTGTTCATATTCTTCAGAAGACCTTCAGGCAGGAAGCGAAGAGAATTTTTGCGGAGTGATTAACGCGTGGACTGAAAAGGGGATAAGCGATAACGACGACTATTCCGTTCTTAACATCAGAACAATCAGGAAACCAAGAAATTAGTCAACATCGGATTGGGAGACGATGCTATAGTCAATTTGAACATTCCAGTGGATTCGACAAGCCCAGTGAGCTACCTGAAGCAAAATGTACTACGCAAATTGAATTTGAGAAATCCACACCTGAAGACACACCCAGTAGAGAAGAAAATTAGGGAGCTATACTGCGGATTCACAAACGACACAATCAACATCATCGGGAAAGTGGTAGTGAGATTACAATCCAATGGATGGATCGCGGACGAAACCCCATTTTTTATCCCTTCTGGACATGAGAGGAACATCCTGGGAAACGACAATCTTCCGAGAATTGGAATCGAGATAGCTCAACGACAGCCTCTACTACCCGTCATCAACATAACACGCCCAGAGTTGTGTAAGTTAAATAACTATTCAGACACGATCCTTAATCTGTATCATAAGTACAAAGGATTATTTAACAGAGTGGGAAAAATACCATTGAACAGAAAAATTACTCATTTCCACTCCCCATTCAAACCTATCCGAACCAAAGGTAGAAGAGTTCCCCTACATTTACTTGATAACGTAAAAACGGAACTAAATAGAATGGAAAAAGAGGGGCATATCGTGAAATTAAACAAATGCGATGAAGATTGTTTTATAAGTCCAATAGGGATTACAAGAAAAAAAGACGGTAGCATCAAGTTGGCATTAGATTCGAAACTATTAAAAAACCAGATATTCAAGAACAAGTATCGAATGCCAAATATACATGGACTGATTGATAATATTGCGCTCCAACTGTCAAGCAAAGAGTCAGGGGAAGTTTGGTTTAGTAGTCTAGATCTAAAAAATGCGTACAGCCAACTACAATTATGCACAGACACCAGCAAACAGTGTAATTTTAGTATTGTGGGGGGCGAAACCACTGGGACCTATAGGTTTTTAACTGGATTTTTTAACTGGCGACATGCCAAATGAATTCCAGAGGGTGATAGATTCTTTATTGAAAGACATTCCTTTTACCAATTGTTATAACGACGACATTTTAATAGCTTCGAAGGGTTCATTACATGAGCACAAAGCGATATTAACAAACATTTTAAACAATTTGGACAACAAGAATATGGCGGTAAAATGGGAGAAATGTGCATTTTTCCAAAACGAAATAGAGTGGCTAGGTTTCAAGATATCAAATTCGGGCGTGAAACCATTCGTGGGAAAATCAGATTCGATTAAAAAAAAATTAGGTCTTTCTTTGGGTCGATCAATCAATATATGAAATTTGTCCCGAATTTGTCTTCCCTAAGTTCTCCTCTACGACCACTTCTCGTAAAGAAATCAGTTTACCAATGGAATGACGAACATACTAAAGCGTTTGAAGAACTAAAACAACATATAGTGAACATAACAGAGAATAATCATTTCGACATAAAAAGGATGTCAAGACTAAAGACAGACGCTTCTCATAGCGGTTTGGGAGCTACCCTAGAATAATGGGATGGGGAGAATTGGAAAACACTAGCATTCGCCTCCCGATTTTTAAAAAACCACGAAAGTAAATATTCGACAAACGAACTTGAATTGTTGGGAGTAGTATGGGCGACAGAACATTTTAAAAATTACTTTTATGGTGCTGAATTTGAAATTGTAACGGATCTTAAGGCATTGTTATCAGCATTAAATGCAAACCAGAGTAATTGAACTATGCATAGCAGATTAACCCGTTGGGTAAACCGACTTTTACCATTTAATTTCAAGATCAAGCACATACCGGGAAAAGAAATGGGATTTACAGTTTTACTGTCGAGGCTACCTTCAGGAAAAGCACTCCCAATCTCACACTATGATAGCGAATTTGTAGTGGCTACAGTACAAAAGAGTGTAGAAAACCTCTCTGTAAATAGCGATTGTAAAAAGAATAATTGTAAAAAGAACGAAGTGTATAATCCAGTGGATGTAAATACGATCAGTAACTTGGATTGTAATAATCCAATGGGCGGAAAGAAAGAATTTTCGCTAAGCATCCAACGGTCGTTCTTCTCGAATAATCTGAATTACGTAAATGACACTATCAGAATTTGTAATTCCAATCACTCGCGTTCAGAGTCTTGCACAAGCGGTTGCGTTCCATTAAATTTATCAAAATTTGACTTCAATTATTTTCACTTATCAGATAAAACCTTTTTATTTTTTCTTGCCCAGTCAATACTTTCAATCAATCAGTCATTAAATTAAGATAAAAAAAAACAGTTACAAAAATTCATTACATCGGTTAACTTGTTAAAAATTTCCCTCAGGGCAGAAAAGAAAGGAATTTTATTGAACTTTAATAACGATACAATGTCAGAATTACACCAGAAATTACTGGCCAAGTACAAGGGAGATCTCAGATTGCCTGACAACCCGTTATCGCTCACAGATCATTGCTCAAAAAAGCTTACCAAACTCATGACGGACGAAGATAAAAGCCTCAAGGAGGTAAAGAAGGCGGTACAGGAAGGCAGACCATTGGACAAATTCGGAGCCTACCTAAAGAACTTGCAGAGGGACATTCACGTGAAAGAAGGACTGTTATTTAACGATAACAAATTGATAGTACCGGCTGCATTAAAAATACCATTCCTGTCACTTCTTCACGAAACCCACCCAGGACAGTTCGGGATGAAAGCCTTGGCAGAAAATATCTGGTGGCCACACCTATACAGAGAGATCTACCATCACGGAAAGAATTGCATTCAGAGTATTATGGCCGGTAAGAACCTAAAAGTGTTACTAGGGACGAACAATACTGAGAAATTACCGATTCTGACCAAACCAAACGAAGAAGTAGATTTAGACTTTGCGGGCCCATTGGACAAGAGTTGGGGTAACTCAAAATACCTTTTGTTAAACATCGATCGCTTTTCAAAGTTTTACGTCTGCAAAGGTAGTGAACAAAACCTCGGCTTCTTCGATTTTAACTTTCATGACAGACTACTGCCATCTTCACGGATTTCCATAGTCCATTAGAGCCGACCATGGGTCAGGTTTTACTTCGCTTGATTTTAGAAACTTCTGTGAGAAGAACAACATTAATTTAATCCTATGTACGGTCGGGGATCATAGATCCAACGGAGTAGTAGAAAGACTCATTTACACTGTCAAAGCTAAGCTACTGGCAATGTCGTTCAACGATCCAAAACCATCTTTAAATACGGCAATTGATAAAAATTTTTTGGAGTATCCGTTCGACGAAACAATCATCCTCTGGATGCTCTTCTTTCTCAAAACATTTAAATAGATCTCCCAATACGTTCCGGAAATCTTTGGTCTCTCACGCGATTAGTTTAGATAAGGGGAAGTCAATTCTATCAAAGGACAGAGCACAAGACTGGGGGGTGACGACGCGTTTGAAGATGGCTATCTGGAAAACAGAATAATGGAGGAAAGAGGGTACGAGAGCGACCCTGCGGACAAAGTAGATAGAAATCTGCAGCGAGCTCTACTGTCAAACCCTTTCAGCCAAGGAGGTAACTGGTTTAGGAGAACAGTTAACAGGAGGGAAGGCGAACCGTATTTTAAACCACTTGGGGGTAAACCTCTGTCAGACACGAAGCATACGGTCACATTAGACAACGGACACGTGATCAGAAAATCTGACTTAGTTTTACACAAAATAAAATCCAACCGGCAGCTCCTAGGACATTTTCGGCAAGACCGAATTCGCTCATTAATAATAATGATTTAGCAGGCAAGCGAAAAAGAAACTCCCTTTCCAAGTGACGGGATTCAAATGTAGGAGGCCCTTCAACGAGTTACACACCAACGGGAGGAAATACAAACAAAAGGAAGAGAACTAACTCTACGAGCACGAAAGGTTCAAAATTCGACTTTAATAGCTTAGATTCTTCGTTAGAGTTAGACCTTTGGGATAAATTCATTGATGACTACTTGGGTACGGAAGCGGAAACTGTATGTAATACACCGACTGTTAACTTACATAGTGATTTAGATCAGCCAAGAAGTACCGTACAAGGCCAAATAAACACTCAGACAACGATCACTTTACCAACGGGCACAAGCGACGACCCAATTCGCGTGGACAGCTCTCCGCAGAAGACAGTGGAGACACCAAAAACTCCGATATCCTTCAAACATCGCGCAAAAGGAACCCAGGCCCCCCTAAATTTTACGGAGATGGGCGTTTTATCGACCAAGTGACGCTTGGAACGGAAACCAACAGGGCAGTAGACTCCGATGACGAACTGCTAATTACGTTCTCCAGCGCAAAGAGTCCGCGATCTAATTTAACTTACTGTACGACGTCCCCTTCGGATTATCTGACACCTATTGAAGAGATCCCACGCCACACGACACTGGTTGCGGAAACCACACAAGGTCCCTTTTCAACACCCTCCTCTCAAGCAACAAAAGCCGCATGGGTATCTCCACCATTGGTAGAAGTTACTAGTAATACCCAGGAGGATGACGGCAGTGACATATCCTCGGGAAGTGACGCTGATGTAAGAAGAGAGGCCGATAACTTCCATGATAGATATAACGGCACGGCCTTAAACTCTGAAAACTGTTGAACTCTGGTTTCATGATATCTTTCGTATTTGCTTGAGCTTTTATCCATTGGATAACCCAAATTTTTTTTTTACTATTATCTAGTTTGTGATTTAGTTAGTTTGCCTTAATTGTATAAATGCTACATAACCCCAGTTGTACATATCATCTTGTACATTCAGTGTTGATATCTGTGTAAACCTGTAAGTAGCCTGTATATATTACCATATAATCACCTCCATTGTAATTTGTACTCTCTGTAAATGTCCATTGGTGCTAATCGTGGTTACTTTTTGTTTCAACTTTGGCCCTGGTGGAGCGAGGGGAGATGGAGTATATGTGTGATATTGGCTACATCGACGGGCGGGCAGATATTAATTTTTTGTGCAGTGGGGAATGTTGTGATTTAGTATTTTAGTATGTTATAACCTTGACCTCTATTATCTAATTAAGTACCAGTCAATGTTCACTCTACGAAGTCCAGTGGACTTCGGATCACTAGTTGCTCTTTTTACACTACAGTCAGCTTTAATTCAAACAATACTCTCTTTGAACTTTAGTTAGATACATTAGTTACCAGTGGTAAACACTACAGTCAGCTTTAATTCAAACAATACTCTCTTTGAACTTTAGTTAGATACATTAGTTACCAGTGGTAAACATAATCTTTTATTAGCTCACTTGGTCTATTAAGGTGGGAGATTGTTCACATGGGTCACGCTTCGTCGGCAGTTTTTTTGTAAAAAGTCATTTCAAATTTTTTGAGTTCGTTTACACTCTTCAGCTTCAGTCACTATGTTTGTCAAAGTTTTAAGCACCGCATGCAATTTTTTCGAAAAAAAAGCTGCTTTTGAACATTTTTCGGAAAATTTTATGTATAAAATTAACTCTTCTTTCACCTTCTGTCTGAAAATAAGCATATAAGGGCACCGAAGGCATGTGAAAATTTTAGGGTTGACCAGTCATAAATGGATGACAAAAAATAGTAAAAGACAATCAGAGTTGAGGGGAATAGAAGTGAGGGAAAAGTGACCCAAATTATATTGGCCAATCTTGCAGTACTAGAAAATATGACAGGAATGAACTGAAAAACCTGCCAGGTTCAAACTACTTAAAGGACGTTGATTGGCTAAAAACTTTTGCTTATTCGGTGTTTCTCTCATAAAAATAGCCCGTAGGCTAGCTATTCGTTTATCCTCCGGACGATTTTTTTGTTCAAGCCGCAAAGTAACATTTTTTCAAGCCGTGGACTAATTTTTTGTTCATGCCGTGAACTAACTTTTTTTCAACCCGTGGACTAACTTTTTGTCCAAACCGTGGACTAAAACTTTGTTCTTCCGTGGACTAGCGTTAAGTTCGTAACGTGGACTAACTTTTTGTTCATGACGTAGAAGACTATTCCGTCACTCATGCAGCTGATGGATCGCATCGCTCTCAGCAGGCGGAACAGGGCCGGGTAGATGGGCAGCAAACTCCAGTAGTGCAACACCTGGTCACAAAAAATAATGAGCAAACCAACCCTTATTAGTGCGTATTGGGAAACGGCTACTGTATTTTCTCATGGTATGAATAGCGATTTTTTCTAACGTTTTAAATTGAAGTCTTTTTGGTTTGAAAAAAAACCCAAACTTTTTTAAATTGTTAGTTACACAATTTTTAAAAAAAAAGATTTTTCTGAGGTCGTGTTTTACAAAAAATCAAAAACTGTGCCGTCATTTTATGCTCCTCAAATTGATTTTCCGAGCTCTCAGAAACACCATTAAGAACATAATTTGGAATAATTTTCTGCATCGAAACAACAGGCCAAAAATGCTGTTTTTGAGAACTTTTTAGAAGATTTGATGACAACGAACCTTTTTGTAGTATGTTATGGTAAACTTTCATCCGTTTGTTATAGTATTTTTTGAGTCATCTAAATTTAATTGTTACACAACACCCAAAAAAAAAGATTTTTTTTTGCTTTAGTTCTCAGTTAGTTTTTAGTTTAAGTTTTTAGTTTTTGATATTTAAAGAAATTTTGCGGTCCTTTTTGTCTATATGATCTAAGGTTTAAAAAAGTAGGCGAATAGATTTTGCTCATCGAGATGCCACCTGACAGGCTGATACCTTTTTGGTATTCTCCCAAACCGGCGAACTAAATTGTAAACGTACAATTTCATAGAACGTATGTTATAAGTTTTGGCTTGAAATTTTTTCTAAATAAATGCGTTTTTTCTGCGCTCTTCACCCCTGAAAATGTGGGGGTGTTTGGTTACCTGATAGACGAAAAAGGGTAGAAATGAGATGTAGTATAGAAGGGTGAGGGTGAGGAGGGTTCGACAGATCTGCATCTGCTTCTTCCTACAAGAGCGGGCACTGCCTGCAGCTCCTGGGGCTGATGGTATCGCACACGGGTCCAGGTCAATGGCAAATTTCGACTTTCCGGAATCTTTTCCCGAAGAAGTTGCCTGCTCTGAATAACAAAACGAATTATTTAACAAGAGCAGTTAGCTGAGAAATGTATGTATCACAGAAAAAATCGCCCAACATTTCTCGTCTTTCTTCGGATTTTTGAGGCGACTATGTTTACAAGAGTCATTAATAAATTATTCTCCAAAGCATTTTCAGCCAATCGATTGACCACACTGTAACCTTTTTATGATTTGTCTTGAAGGTTCTATTTTAGAATTTAGAGATTCTCCCGGAGCGAGGTGTTCGATTTATGTTTCGACTTTCTCGACCCAAAATTCACATGTTTCGACCGCCTTGACCAACAGCCCTGATAAAATTATGAAAATTGTCTAATTTGAAGTCCCCCATTATAAAAAAAAATTTGCAACCATATGTAATGCCATTTATGGAAAGTGTGTAATTTTAACATAAAGTTTCTCCAGCAATTTTCAATGATGGCACTTTTTGGTCAAATCGGGTGGTGCTGCAAGAAACCGCACTTTTCGGAAGTCGGCGTTTGTTAGTTTTTTGAAGATGAACGGAACAATCGAGTTTGCAAAAACGATCATCAAAAATAAATCTGAACGAGCTAAGTGATGTCTCATATGCTTATATTGGGCTATAGATTTGAATCGAATCAAAATCCAAAATTTTCTCAGGTTAAAAATTTTTCAGCAAATCAAATGAATTAATTGATTGATTGGCTTACTAAAATGTCAATTTTTTTCAGCTTATTTTAATTTTTAGATAGATTTGAATCTCGCCAGCATGCAATTTGTTTTAATGGGAAATATTCTGTTGTGCAAATAAACAGCTGGCTTTTGTTTTTCTGCTTGTTGTTTCGGATGATTTGCAACAACATTGATTTTTATCGTGCTGTTAACAATTTTATTGGATTTGAATGTTTTTGGTTGGCTCCTGTAATTTATAAATTAACAATTTCTCTTGTTCTTCTGCAATTTCCTTGGTTTTTTTCATAAATCTATTTTTGTGTAATATTTTTCGACCGTGTTTGACCTAGATTTTGACTGCGTTCGACCTATGTTTCGACTATCACGACTGATATCGGGTATGTTTTGATTTTGTGCTGGACTTAAGTTGCTGAGCTTCTCGACCGCGGAGTGTCAGTCGAAAAACTGCACTTGCTCGACTTTCAAAGTCGAAACAATAGTCCGGCACCTCGGCTCGGCCTGAAAAACTCTTAACTGATCCGTGTTTAATTTCTTCTAGCTCGTTACTTTTTTCGGCTTGCTTTTCAACAAAACGAGTCATACACCTAATTCAAACTAGGAAAATCAGATGACATTGTTATCATGCCAAGATTCTTGCATGAATTTTGAATGTTTTATTGTAGCAATTTAATGGGGTACGATCTCGAAGAATCGCAAAAAGTCTTGTAAATAATAACCAGAACTTTACAAAAAATTATCGGAGTGAAATGTTTTTCTTACATTTGAACTCAGGAAGTTGATATCTTCAATGGGTTATAAAAGTTTTTTTGAAAATTATTATTTTGATCGGTGAAAATTGACTGAATAAAAAAAACCACTTCGAGTATAAATATTTTCGTTTTCTTCGAAAGTTGGAACAATAAAGACTGACGGATGCATTTGTAGTTCGAACTTTGAACTAATACCCTCCCCAGATCATTTAAATGACAAACCAGCCAGCCCTGGTCGAGGTATTTGACTATGCTCTCTCTGACTGACACAACCAAAGTCGAGTATGTTTCCACAATCTCAACCAAGTTTGATGTCTGTTTTGACTTTTTTGATCGAAACCATGAATGAAGCCCTACTTTGTTCGAGCAAACCC
Organism: Symsagittifera roscoffensis; assembly: GCF_963678635.1. Lineage (NCBI taxonomy): Eukaryota > Metazoa > Xenacoelomorpha > Acoela > Convolutidae > Symsagittifera > Symsagittifera roscoffensis. The sequence continues at coordinate 63,697,350 of NC_087066.1, forward strand.
ACATATATATATATTTCGATCGTAGCAACCAAAATTGGCTTTTGTTTGTTGCAAGAATTGAATCGAAGAATGCTTTCCAGATAAATCTTGAAGAATTATGACAATGAAAGCAAATACTTGAAAAACTAATACCTAGTTTTATTTATTGCGGTGAAAGGTTCTAAAAAAATATGTAATTATTAAAATCATTTTTTTTGTTTTTATAAACTTTTTTTGGACCTCGCCCTGAAACGAACATTGAAAACCTCGTCCTGAATCGAGAAGAGGATGCAATATTTATGAGCGAGGTTGTTCGTTTTTCTCCAGACAAACTTCAACTTTTAACCAGCTTAAAACGTTGTTTTAAGCTCAAGTTATAAAAACTAATCACCTAAGGTCCTTTTTTGCAAAGTTATCAAGCCCTAATTATTGGTAATTTTGCCAGCTTGGAAAAATTAACACGCGATACATTTCATACTAATAACGCGCGTGAACGGAGTTTGAATCCGCCTTGAAAATCATTTCAAACTGAAGTTATGCTTCCTACTTGGTCTATTTAAATAATTGTTTTTTTTTGCTGCCTATATCACTTTGTAATTTATATTTTGTGTGGAGATAATTTTGTTTAAAAATACTACAATATTGAAAATAAATTGAAAATTTATCCGTTTTTCCAGTAAAAAGGAACACCACTCCATAAACCTTATAAGTTAGTCGGAATTTTTAGATCCTCGCCTTGAGACGAGCAGTTTTTTCCCCTCCAAGAAAACGTTTCGATGAAAATTGAGACACGCTATTTGGACTAATTATTGCTTTGCTTAGTATTAGACATAGCGTGAGGGGAGATGATTAATAAATAAAAAATTGAAAGAAATAGTACACTAGAAAGTTTTTTAGGGAAATTTATCCAAGAAGGAACACCTCTACATAGAACCTAAAGTCTAGTCAGTATATTCAGGGTTTCGCATTATTACGAGCAGTTTTTCTGTCTTAGAAGTTGTTCCGATTCACTTTGGTCTTTTTAATAATTGCATATATCATACTTAATAAAATGCATAGCGTGCAGGAGGATCATTTTTCACAAAAAACTGAACTGAAAATTGCAATATTCAAAACATTATTTGAAATTTCATCCAATTTCTCCAAAAAAGCCGCAAAAAACACTTCTACATAGACCTTAAAGGCTAGTCAGAAAACTCAGGGCTTCGCCTTGATACGAGCAGTTTTTCCGTCTCCGAAGTTGTTACAATTTAAATTGAGACACTCTATTTGGTCTAATTAATTCTTTGCTCATGCAAAATATATCATTTAGTTCTGAACATAGCGTGCGAGGAAATGATGTTTACAAAAAAAAATCTGAACGAAATTTTACAAAAGTTTTTTTTTGAAAATTTAAAACTTTTCCACCAAAAAAGCCGAAAAAGAACAGCACTACAAAAAACCTAAAGGCTAGTCGGATTATTTAAGGCTTTGCGCTATTTGAGTAAGCTATTTGGTCCAATTAATGCTTTGCTAATGCAAAATATACCACCTAGTATTATTGATAGCGTGTGGTGAGATATTTTTAATAAAAAAATTCTGAAATAAATATCACAAAACATTGCTTAATTTTTTTTAAATTTGTCCATACCCCACAAAAAGCCAAAAAGGAACAACACTACATATACCTTACGCGATAGTCGAGATATTCAGGGCTTTGCCTTGATACGAGCATTCTTAGAAATTGTCGCAGGTCAAAATGAGCTATGCAATTTGGTCTAATGAATTCGTTGCTTATGCAAAAAATATCATATAGTGTTATAGATGGTTTTTTCTGAATTTTTAATTTTTTCTTATAACAAACACTACTCTGTAAACCTCAACAAACAGTTGGAACATTTGAGGCTCGGCCTTGATCCAAGCAGTTTTGTTTTTCAGACTCAGATTATGTTTTTATTCTCCAGACAAAAAGCTATTTACTAGCAATTTTTGGCAATTTATGTATAACGCTTAGAAGATATCGATGTCTTGAATTCAAGTTGAAGAGGTCATTTCTTCTGTGATCATTTTTGTGTAGTTATGGTGTTTCAAAGTTGCCAATTAGGCCATTATGGGATAATTATGCGTAAGATATTTCGTTAAATAACGCACAAGCGGAGATTTAATCCGTCTTGGAACTAGTTGTAAATAGAAATGAGGCTTGCTATTTTATTGTTTGCTAAATATATCATTTGAAAGATTACATAGCTTTTACAAAAAAAACGAAGAAAAAAACTACTTTTGTTTCGATTTTTTATTTTAAAAAATATCCAGCTTCCCCCAAAAGGTGAAAACTACTTCACAGACTTTGAGGGGTAGTCGGAACATTCAGGGCTTCAGTATGGTACGTGCAGTCTTGCTCCGTCTTAGGAATCATTCGAAAATAATTTGAAACACGCTATTTTGTCTAGCATATACTTTGCTTAGGCAAAAATATCAGTTAGTAAAATACATAGCGTGTGGTGAGGGTTTTCAAAAAATTTCTTATAAATGTACGCAATTTTTTCCACTTTTTTCCAAATAGTTTTTCATTTTTTAAAACAAACACTTCTCCGCAGATCTGAAAAGGCAGTCGAGTCGGAACATTTGAGATTTGGCCTTGATACGAGCAGTTTTAATTTTTCTGACATTTGAAGAAACTGGCGGATTATTATGCTCGGAGTGATTGTGCTTTTATTCTCCAGAAAAATTACGGTTTCCAACTAGCAGTTTTTGAAATTTTTTGCACAAGATTTAGAAGTCATTGATTTCTTGAGCTCAAATTTCAAAAGTAATTTCTTTGTGATCATTTTTTGTAGTTATGGGGTTTTAAAGATAGCCAATTAGGCCACTTTGGGACAATTTACGCGCAAAATTTTTTGTACAAATAACGCAGAAGCGGAGATTTAATCCGTCTTGGAACTCGTTCAAATCTCTTAGAAATTGTTCAAAATAAATTACATATTTGGTCTATTTATTTTTATGCTTCTGCGAAATATATCATTTAGTATTTTACATAACGTGTTAAAAGGGTTTTCAAAAAATCTCAAAAATTTTTTTTCCCAATAATTTTTCAATACTTAAAAGCGAACACAAAAGCAGGCGGAACATGCGAGGTTTGTCACTGATACAAGCAGTTATGTTTTTTTCCGACTTGCGAAGAAACTGACTGAATATTTGTGCTCGAAGTGGTTATGTTTTTATTCTCGAGACCCAAAAATCAAAACGTGAAGTTATTGCCAAAAAGAGAAAAATTATAGTTGCCAAAAAGATAAAAAATGATAGAGAAAAAATATGAAATAGAATAGTCACTGATGAAATCAAGAAAAAGCTTAAGATTAATAGCACATTTATAAGTTGTAAGAACAACACTTTCTTGATACTTGGAAAATTTCAAAAATCATAAAACAGCACAAATACTAAATTTCTTGGCAGTTCGTGTTGCAATAACAACTCGTTGCTCAAACCAATCAACGAGCTGAGCTGACTCTGAAGCCAAATAGTACTGTAAATTTGATGTCAGTTTTTACAAGATACTTAAAGCTGCCATGTACTAAAAAACATCCATGGCCGCCATTAAGGTGGTCTTATTAGGGCGGTAACACTAATCCAGTCACATTAAGACGGTCACATAAGGCGGTCACTACTAAATAATGAGTAGTAAATACTTTCAAGAAATTTCGATGAATAATGGTGAAAAGGGCCTGTGCGCGTCAATCTCCAAGATTATATAAAAAACGGTTTTTAAACAATTTAATTAATGAGTATTTTCTCGGCAAAATAACTCCGGAAATATAACGGAAATTTGAAAATATAACGATAATTTTAACAAACTTTATCATCGGTAACATCGGCCACAATAAACTGCATAACTCAAAGCAAGCTGCAAAAATGGCCAGTATTTGTCCTTGAGACAAATTGCTCTTTTTAAAGGTCAGCCATAACCAAGGCTGAACCAAATTAGAGCGAAAAGACGGTTAAAATGGGTTTTGGGGGGACCGAACCTGGTTACGGAGCATCCCATCAAGTTCGGTGCACATTCGAGTTCTAGAAAGGAAATGACCTAGTCGGGATTCGAACCGGCGCCGAACCCGCCGGGACGCACCATGTATACGCTTGGCTACTGTCCCTGTATGTATTTACTTTTATATGCATTTATACTCTCGCACATTTACATTTGCGCTGCAACATCCTCCGCCCCTAAAGACGGAAGAACAGGTGCGAGTTTTACGGTCGGTCGTGTCAGCTCGCTCGTAACAGTTTTGATAGCGGCGGATCGGGCGCATCCGTCTTTGCCGTAGTGTAGTTTAGCAATACGGGCGAGTGGGTAATGCCCACGTGGGCTGTCGGGTTCGACTACCCAAACCAAGTCGCCGGTTTTCAGTGTGACATCCGAATCATTATGCCACTTTGCTCTCTTGTTGAGAGATGGTACATATTCACGCAGCCAGCGTGACCAAACTGCGTTAGCGTACGATTGTGCTCTGGCGTAACGCTTTTTATAATCAAAGTTATCTTCGAAACTTAACGACGGGAAGCTAGCTGCGCTGTGACCGAGAATGAAGTGATTCCGGGTGAGTGCCTCTAGGTCGTGCGGATCGGAACTGACCGGAGTGATCGGTCTTGCGTTAAGTAATTGTTCAACTAGGCAGAGCGTTGTTCCTAGAACTTCCTCAGTTAATCTCCTGTTGCCTAATATGTCGTACAACACTCGCTTAACACTTCTCACTAGCCGCTCCCAGGCGCCACCGTGATGAGGGGCACTGGGCGGGTTAAACTTCCACTTAATGCCTTTGTGGACGAAAACGGCCGGGGCGACTTTGTTCCAATTTTGGACACAGGATAGGAGCTCCTTTTGAGCACCAACAAAATTCGTGCCATTGTCAGAAAGAATGGTTTTGGGGGTACCTCGCCTTGCAATAAATCGCTCTACGCCCATGACGCAGGAACTAGTATCGAGAGATGGAACCAACTCGATGTGAACTGCTCGAGTCGTGAGGCAGGTAAATAGGAAACCCCATCTCTTTTCGGTACTTCGGCGTATCGGCACTTGAAACGGGCCAAAGTAATCAACACCTGTGTTGGAGAAGGGAGGCTGCTTGTAACCCAGTCTTTCAATCGGTAGGTCAGACATAATGGGCACAACTGTTTTTGCTTTGCGCTTACGGCATGTTATGCAAGTATTTTCGATGTTCCCAAGTAACCAGCGCAACTTCAGAACAATGTATTTCAACTGAACTACAGCACGCATGTAATCCAACCCCTGATGTGCATGTTGAAAGTGCATATGCCTAATCAACATATGAGCAACTCGGTGTCGACCATCCAGTATTATTGGATGTTTGCTATCAAAGTGGGTATCAACAAGACGGCTGATACGTCCAGTTGAACGCAGGATGCCAGCTGGGCCGATGAACGGAGAATATTTAGCAATCCGACTTTTCTTTGTTATCAGTTTATCGGACTGAAGTATTTTCACTTCGGCAGGAAATGATTCGGACTGAGCGAGATAAATGAGCTTCTGCTCGGCAATATCTAACTCGGACGGGTCGGTTATTTCAAGCGTTTTTGTACGGAAGTGTTTATGCGATGGTAGCACACGAAGCATAAACGCTAAAACACGTTTGTACTTTACAATTGAGCTGAATTTATCCCAATTTTTAAACAGACGGATCGACGGCGCTTTCTCAGATGAAGCATCAACAACAAACGTAGATGCAGTCTCAAGGCATGTTGTATCAATGTCACAGAGTGGGCCTTTTAATTGGATCTTTTTGATGACATCAGTGTTCGGCTTGAATGGCCAATCACATGTCCTCAATATACTAGGGCCTCTAACCCAGCTGCTATCCTTGAGGGCTTCCGAAGAAATCCCTCGTGTGCCGGTATCAGCTGGGTTATCACCACTGAGTACATGATTCCATTGATCAATGGTGGTGGACTCCAAGATTTCACCAGTGCGGTTTCCAACAAACACAGGAAGTTTGTTGCACGAGTTAAGCCACTGGAGAACGGTGGTAGAATCAGTCCACATGAATACATTGCTTACTTTGAAAGTAAGCGCTTTCAAAATCTCTTCTTTGAGTCGAGTCGCAAGCAGAGCAGCCTGAAGCTCTAACTTGGGAATGGAGAGCATCTTCATAGGCGCTACACGGGCTTTCCCAAATACAAAAGCTAACTCGGTCTTTTGCGATTTAGCAAGTCGGGCTCGGAGAAACGATACGGCGCAAAAAACGTCCTGCGAACTATCACCGAACGTGTGAAGTTCACAGCGGTCGAACGGTTCGGTAAAGTAGCTACGAGGTATCGTCAGAGTACCTAATAGTGGAAGTCCTGAGTGCCAATCTAGAAATTGTTGTTTAATTTCCTCTGGGAGATCATCATCCCACTTTTGACCACTGATTCTCCATATGTCTTTTAGTAAAAGGCGCGCTTTCACAGTATATGGAGCTACCAGTCCTATTGGATCAAAAACTGAGGAAACAAAACTCAACACGGTGCGTTGAGTAATTGCTTTATCTAGTGGTCGATCAACACCTCTACTTACTACTAGGGTATCTTTTACATGATCCCACCTGAGACCAAGAACATGCGACGATTGGTCTGGACTCTTACAAATATCCTTAACTGACGGGTTGGACTCACGGTTGTCCGGATTAAGAGCGGTTGTAACTTCGGGTACATTGCTAACAAACTTTGTCAGGTTAAACCCACCTAATTTGAGCATTGCGACTAAGTCTTTACTTAGGCTAAGAGCGTCAGCGGTATTTTCGAACGAGTCAAGATAGTCGTCCATGTAAAACTTCTGGACAACGGCTGAAGCGGCTTCGGGGTATTCAGCTTGATTATCAGAAGCAGTTTTTTGTAGCGCGAAATTCGCACAAGTTGGCGAATCACGAGCGCCAAAAATATGACGGGTGTATTGGTGAACCACCACACTTGAAGTGGGGTCCTCCCGCCACAAAAAACGGAGAGACGGTTGATCTCGCGCAAGTACTCCAACTTGTAAGAACATACCTTCTATGTCCGCTGAGACGGCGTACTTGTGTTGACGGAACCTCAACAGTACAAAAATAAGATTTTGAAGGAGATCCGGGCCAACCAAGAGAGATCTATTTAAGGAAGTGCCATGAAATTTGGATGCTCCATTGAGCACACGGCGCACCTTGCCGGGTTTGTTCGGGTTCAAAACCGGATGGTGTGGAAGATACCACTCACGTTCGGCTCGTGAGCTGGGATCGTGCGGGTTGACGGTTATGACATATCCTTTACTTATGTTACATATCCTTTACTTATCTTCTCTGATTGTTTCGGTATACTTCTTGCGAAGTAACGGATCTTTATCTAATCTTTTCTCTAACGACTTTAATTGGGCTAATGAAGAATAATAATTGTTAGGCAAGCTAACATCATTATCACTCCACAGCATCGGTACAGTGTAACGCTCACCATCGTGAACGGTTTCAGTTTTTAGGATCGACAAAGCACGCTTGTATGCGGCGGAACGGGCATCTACTTGCTTGAACGCACCATACGACTCTAACTCATACCAAGTTTTGATTTGGTCGGTCAGAGAAATATCGTCCGTAACGCAGTTAAAGGAAGAAGAATTTAAGGACGAACGATCAGGAGACGGACCACTAATGACCCAACCTATCGGAAGTCGGACGGCGCACGGTGAGTCAAGTTCATCTCCGAAGACATGTTCGAGGGGTCTTATCGCATGATAGAAGTCCTGTCCTATAACTATCTCAATCTCTTTGTAATTATACGCAGTCGTCTTTAACGGGGCTAGTTGCGGGTATTTGACCTGCAATTCGGAAACGTTTATAACATCGGGTCCTATATACATGTTGTGCTTAACGAAAGCGACAAACGAAAACGAAAATTCACTTTCATTGGGCTTTGCGGAAACTTTCAAGTGAACTCGTTGAGTTTTAGATACCTTGGCTGAGTTAAAACCATCGGTCGTAACATTTACGGGCGTGCCAACTAATTTCAGACGTTCAACGAGTGCCGCGGAAACCCAAGAATGAGTGGAACCGGTGTCACAAAGTGCTAGTGCATTCGAATTTTCCGAACCAGAGGACACATCTACCAACGCAACGGGAAGAATACCTTTTGCAGTTCCCTCACAAGGTTTAACACAAGCTGCGTTGTTTGCAGAAGTAGTGTTTGTATTAGTTTGAGTTGATGGTGATCGGTCGGCCTCTTTGGGCGGGAAAACTTTCTCGGCTCCATGAAGAAGCACATTGTGAGTGCTCTCACAGTCCTGTTTTGGGCATTTTCTTGCCTTTTGGCACTTTCGGAAGGTATGGTTGCCTTGTAAACAAGAAAAACAGAGCTTTTGTTCTGCTACATATTTAGCCCTTTGTGTTGCGTTTTTCTCTTTGAACACGGAACAGTTCCAGAGTGCATGCTGCCCTTTGCATAGCGAGCATGGAGGAAACCTCGTCTTTTCTCTACTTTTCTCATCCTTAGAACTTACCTTAGTGTTACCTGCAAGCACTTTTGTAATTATTTTTTGTTTAACTGGCTGCTCGACTTTGACTAAAGATTTCAATCGCTCATGGCCTTCTGCCTTATTCTTAAGCCAATCGTTGAAGTCTAGCAATGTTAATCGCTGCCAATGTTGTCTAACAGTATGCATGGACCATGCCTCTTTTAGATTTGGAGGAAGCTTACTGACGGCTTGATTTAATAGGTTCACACTTTTCAAGTCGTCATTGAACGACAAAGACCTAAAAACAGCTACGAGCCCAGAAATCACCGCAGAAAAACTTATAACATGGTCAGAGTTGTGCATCTTCAATGCGGGAAAATTCTTCAACTTATCCAAATGTGCACCAACTACAACATGAGGTTGCCCAAACTTTCTCTGGAGAGTTGCTAGAGCATCCTTATACAACACTCCACTGTAGCCGTATTCCGCAATTGCACTCTTGGCTTTGTCTTTAACGTGTGTTTTCAGATATTTGAGTTTTTCATCATCAGTTAGCATAGCCGAATCAACTGTTGCTTGGAACTGCCCGAACCATTCATACCAGTTAAGTGGTTCTCCATCAAACACTTCCAATTTCAACTCCGGTAGACGGTCTTTGCGGCTATGCAGAATGATGTCTGCTAACTCTCTCGCCGAGATGGGTTGTTCGTCGCTATTAGGCACGTAAGACGGGCCCGTAGTGGGCGCAGGATATGTAGGTGGATAACCTTGATGCGCTGTTTCAACAACTGGATGAGTTTGCGGCTGGGTGTAATAAACAGTCCCAAAACTTGTATAAGGAACTACGGTGTTTGGTGGAACAACAGGAGTTGTCACTGAGAAAACGTTTGAGGGCGGTGCGCAGTATTGAGGAACTGGCATCGTTTGCGCAGTCGCGGCAGGTCTCCACAAACTGCTATACGGGTTATAGTGTTCACTTGAGAAACTTGTTGGGTTGTTTGGAACATTTATAGGTTGATGGGATGGCGCTGCAGGCGCCTGATATCCAGTTGAAACGGGGCCGGAATGTGGCTGACTGACCGGAAGCAAAGAGGGAATAGGAACGGTTGACGGGACAAATGGTTGAATAATCGGAAGCGAAATGGGAATCGGAACGGTTAATGGAGGAACAAAAGGTTGACTCGCCGGAAGCGAAACTGGATTAGTAACGGTCGACACAGAAGGCGGTGCCACATTAATGGTGGGATTACCAAAGGGCATTGAAGCGGGAATGCTACCACCTGCTTGTGGTATCAGATTGTGATTTTGCGAAACTTCAGCATGAGGTGTTGACGCTAAGTGTGGAGTAACAAAGTTTGAGCTGGAGGCAACGAACTGTGGTAAACTAGATGGGTTCTCGATTGAGTGCAATGACAGACGCGATTGGACCAAACTTGATCTCTGAGCCTGAATTCGATTCCTATTGTGGCCTCCCGGTTCACTGTATGTGGTTTGACCAGCGTTGACGACGGCACCCCCGCTGACGACGGCACCAACCCCTTGCAAAACATCAGTAGCAATCAAAGTGGAACTCTCGACTACTGGATGACTTTGCTCTGAGCTTGCAACAACTTCGGCCTGCTCTTGCTCAGTGACAACGTTTTCTACCCATTGTTCAGTACGTTGTGGGTCAACATGTGTTACGCTAGCATTTCCTATCTTCTCACTTGCTGCAGAAAGCTCTTCTTCCAACTCGAATTCCTTTAACTCAATTTCAGCCAGTTTCTTGCGGTGTACCTCAGCTAGTTCTTCCAACTCTAAATTACCTTGCTGTTCTTTTATTTTATTTTGCTGCGCTTTCAACTTCAATGACACCTTTGCTTGTCTCTCAAGTTCCTCCTGCTGCTTCTTCAAAACCACCAAATCTCGCCTCTTCTCAGTTGATGTTTTTGACTGCGCGACGGTATAGCGACTGGATTTATGCGAACCTGATTTATGATGTCGACTACTGTACCGCGACACCTTAGAGCGCGCATCTGCTTCATGTGAATCTTGTGGTTGTGTTGTTACGATCGTACTTAACGATTCTGAAACATTGTCAAGCTCTGTTTCCTCAGGTTCAACGTTTAAGCCAGTTTTATATGATGCAGCCTTCTGTAAAACTGTATCGTTTCTTGATGTAACCGTATGAAGCCACATATCCTGCGCTGGTATCAATTTATCAGGATCAACACTTTTAGAAGCTAACTTAATCAATTCCTCATTTATTTCAACTGCAGTCTCTATCAGGCTCTTGCAATTCTGAATCTGAGTGTCAATCTTTGATGAGCGACTCTGACTTTCAATGTTCTCAATTATAATTTCATGGCACTTGTACAGTTCATTTTCAAGCTTGGTTCGCTTCGCAAATAACCTTTGAACCCTCTTCTGAAAGTTCTCATCCATGGCTCTAGGGTCTATACTTAACTCAAACTATACTTAACGGTTATCGCGCGTTTGCGGGGCGATTCGGAACGGTTTTTGGTGAGTAAAGTTACCAATGGGGCTGGGGATTAAGTAAGTCGGTTGATATCAAACAACACACACGGAGTAAACCTGAGGATGAATAAAACCAACTTAACTTACTTAATATCACCTCCCTGACCACTTAGGATGATGTTACGGCGTACGAAATTTGTTGAACGGTCGTACGACGGTGCGTCACTACTAATCGGCTAGTAGCTCGACGAATTACCAAGAGGTTTGGGAATTAAGCAAGTCGGTTGAAAACCAACAACACACGCGGAGCAAACCTGAGGATGAAAGACAACAACTTAACTTGCTTAATTCTACCGTCCCGGACCACTTAGTCAGTCGTTGCGAAACGAATGTTTTGAAAAGCGAACGGATGCAAACAGGTATCAAGTCGTTGTAAACCTTAAGTTTACCAATGGGGTTGGAGAATCAGGCAAATCGGTTAAGTTCCAACAACACACGCGGAAAAAACCTGAGGATGAAAAAACTCAACTTAATTTGCCTGATATTTCGCTACCAGACCACTTACCATAAGGTTGGTGTCATGTTACAGCACAGTTTCGCAGAATTATGGGGACGTTTCGACGATTTTTTTTGGAAATTTTTACTTTTTTCCCACAAATTTTTCGGAAAATTTTGGTCAGCAGGTTCGAGTCGTAAACCAATCCAAAAAACTAGTCTAGTACCCCTTGTCTTTGATCCGATTTCACGGATTAATATTCTGTTCACAAATATCCAAAAATTTTTGGTATCGAGAAAAAATTACCACTTGTAGCTTGCTTTGAGTTGGGATACACAATAACACATCGTACGTAATTTTATTGCAAAGAATGGTTTGTAAAGATTAGACTAGTCTTACAGTTTTTGACGGTTTTGGAGATTGGCGTCACCGGGAAAAACCAAAAACTTCGGGTGTCGAGAAAATTACAGCTCCACTTTGACCAAAAGTCAACAATCAGGACACCTGAACAGGGCTCTCTTCCACTAGTCGGTCTGCTTTTTCGTCCGTCTGCTATGTCGTCTGTCGGTCAACTGGGTACGCTATGCTTACTTTCGGCCAAACGTGCACTTTCGGCCAAATGCCCACTTTCGGCCAACTGCTATCTGATACTTTCGGCCAAACGCCTACTTTCGGCCAACTGGTATCTGATATTTTAGGCCAAACGCCCACTTTCGGCCAAACTGCTTTCTGATATTTTCGGCCAAAGGCCCACTTTCGGCCAACTGGTATCTGATATTTTCGTACAAATCGAGACAATTTTTTGCCGACTCTTCTGCCAACTGAACAACTTCAAACTCTATTTGCACTGGTGTCGGCGAAACTGTCGTGTCCCTTGTGGGGCGCCAAAATGTGCGCGTCAATCTCCAAGATTATATAAAAAACGGTTTTTAAACAATTTAATTAATGAGTATTTTCTCGGCAAAATAACTCCGGAAATATAACGGAAATTTGAAAATATAACGATAATTTTAACAAACTTTATCATCGGTAACATCGGCCACAATAAACTGCATAACTCAAAGCAAGCTGCAAAAATGGCCAGTATTTGTCCTTGAGACAAATTGCTCTTTTTAAAGGTCAGCCATAACCAAGGCTGAACCAAATTAGAGCGAAAAGACGGTTAAAATGGGTTTTGGGGGGACCGAACCTGGTTACGGAGCATCCCATCAAGTTCGGTGCACATTCGAGTTCTAGAAAGGAAATGACCTAGTCGGGATTCGAACCGGCGCCGAACCCGCCGGGACGCACCATGTATACGCTTGGCTACTGTCCCTGTATGTATTTACTTTTATATGCATTTATACTCTCGCACATTTACATTTGCGCTGCAACAGGGCCAACCCAAGATCCAAAAAAAATCAAAGAGCACTTGTTTTCTTCGAAAAGAAGTCTTAGAATAGATACTACGAGTGATTCCGCGGTAAAAATACCGCTAAGAACCATTTAGTTTTATTGAGGAACCAGCTTGACTTAATCATTATGGGGTTCATTCTTGCAAACATCTGTCATCATTTTTCGTCTGAAGAATTCATGAATGGGTAGTCGAAATTTGTCTGGAGAAAAAAAACACCCGGGAGACAAATGTTCGGTCATTGTTACGATTTTTTAAGAAAGTGCGGAATACTTACGCTCGGTGTGGTGTTTTCTATTCATTCAGTGTTCAGCTAGTTAAATAAACGTTTTTGACATAGTTTTTCTTACCATCTGAAAGATATTATTGTCTTAAGCTCAAATTTAAGAACATTTTTACTTGCGATCATTTTTCAAAAAATATTGGACGTTTGCCAAACTGGCCAAATTGGTATAGCTTATGTACAGATTGTTGCAATCTTAAAACACGCGTAAGAGGCAGGTTAATAGGTTCAAAATTTAATTTAATTTAATTATATGAACTCAATACGAGACAACGCTAAACACATCCTTAGTATCTTACATATTTCACAAATTTCGTCTCTTTTTTGTCAATTGTTCCTCAATTTTTTAGTCAATTTTTCAACCAGAAAATTTTTTTATAAAACGACGGCCTCAAAAGCAGACGGAACAATCAAGGCTTTGACCTAAAATCCGAGCAGTCTCGTTTTTTTGGAAAAGACGCGTGAAACTGCAAGAAACAGCTTTGTAAGTCAAATTAAGTAAATTTGATCGGCTGAACAATTCAGTTATATGTTTCAATCAAAAATATATTTCAATCGATGCTTAAAATGTTTCACATCGCTAGAAAAAAAAATGTTCTTTTTTTCCGGAAAAAGTTCACACCGATACAAAACTTAAAGCAGATGGTGAAAACTGTATTTACAGACCCGGAAAAAACTGGTGAGTCTGAAACTAAAACTTCAAAGAAGGCAAACGTGCACATTTGTACTTGGTCTCTCTAAAACTTTTGTTTACATTCTCAGATTAAATTTCCAAAATCATCCCTTAAAACAGGCACTTAAGAGAAAAAAACTCTATTTGCGTTTAATTTTGTCCACTAGTGTATCTTGCTATTTTAAACGGAGAATTATATAATTTCATGATGAGAAAGTTGCTGTTCAAAAGATGAATAAATTTAAAGCACAGAACTCGGGAAAAAAGCCTAACACAACAAAGATAGCCAGTTACTGCGCAAGTAGCACAGAACGTTCCGAGCATAGTTTTAGAAAACTACGGTTTAGAATTTTTTTAAATTAGTATAATTTCTTCTGCTTGGTGTGATAAAAGGATCTGACGTAAAAAAATAATTTAGGCATGTTAGACAGTCATAGTAAAATAGGCTAAATGGACAAAATTTTTTTTAGAAAAATGGCTAAAAAAAAATTAAAAAAATAGTTTAAAATATTTTTTTTTTAAACTTTTTTCCAGAAAATTTTTGAATTTTTTGAAGTTATTGTTTCAAAAAATGAAGCCAGAAAACTCCAAAAACTAGATTTAATTATTCAAAGTTAAGTTTCAAGGTCCTAAATTAGGCATATTTCAGCTGTTTTAAGCCTGCTCGAACTAAGACAAAAAATCAAAAATTTCAAACCAGTTCTTCTCGACACTATAAAAAAGTTTCTGAAATTTTTCAATGTGGTTCGAATCACGACTGAAAAGGCTTTAATATGATATATCACTCTACCCAGTTCGATGATTGTGTGTGTTACCTGATTTTGCGTGGGAAAAAACTAAAATACACCCGAATACAAAGCTCCTCCCCCTTTTCAATGGTCGGAACAATAAGGATCATTATCATTTCAGATCACTGCCATTGTGTCTTCAACGTTTAACAGAAAATTAAATTTCTAAAACCCCGAAAGAATTATATAACAAAATAGAGACCATATCAAACCCTAAAGATGACTTAAAATTTCTCGGTACTCTATGCCAGATTTAGTTGTTTGCTCTTCTAATTTTTCGAAGTGATGGTGTGGTTTGGAAGCTTCATTTGGACATTCCAGTTAGCTCTAAACCAAAATTGTCCCCGCAAATAAATACTGAACGCTCTTATCACAAATAAAAAAGAGAGGTCGACGTTTCGTATCAGATTACTCTGCGTTTAGACCAATTGCACTGTAGTTCAAGATTGGTAGACAAAATTTTTGTAGCTTCTGCTTCAATCTGCAGATTGCTAAGGGTAGGTTTACATAATTTGCTTAGTATCTTGATCAAAGCAGCCACATAGTCTTCTGTTCATAGTTAAAACTAGCGTGGCATCTATGAAAATTATAAGAATAATAAGGTTGCTTCTGGTAGATTTAAGGAATCAAATATGATGGAATCTGCTTGTATCTGGTTTGCCTTAAAAATGATGTTTTCCTTAAAATTGATAAAATTTGTTTGCCTTAAAAACGATAAAATTTTCTGTAAAAAAAGTTTTTTTTTAGTTTATTTAATTTTTAGCTTGTTTAAAAAAAATCAATTGTAGCTCTGCCATTGACCTAGCTGCGTTTTCATTGTGAATCAATGGACACTCATTTTGCAGTTGCTTACGATAAACAAAAATTTGAAAGAAACGGTTCAACTTTTTGAGCCCCGTTGCTTAACTTTATTAAAGGGACGTTAACTTCAAATTTGGTTTATCTTCTTTTTTCCGCCTTTATTATAATCGCATCAATCTACAATCAAGCATTTGCATTTTCATTAGTTTATTTTATTTTGTTTACTTGATTTGAAAATAGAATTATGGAATTTAGTCGAAGTTTGTCTGGAACAACAAAAACCATCCCGATCACAAACATCCCTATTCGAAGAAAGTGCGGACCTTCGAAGAAAGTGCGGAATATTTATGATTTTTGTGATTTTTCAATTCAGTCATTTTTAAACTTGGTAATTGGGAATTTTTGACGGAATTTTTCTTGCCATCTAAAAATATTGTTGTACTAGCTTCAAAACTTTAAAGATCAAAATTGCTAGGATCAATTTTCGTGAAATTACAGGGGTGTGCATATTGATGTTTCGACCAATTTGGGATCAATGGGGTGCGAAATTTTGTGTTCTTTTAACACGCGTAAGAGGCAAATTGGTGCGTTGCAAATTGAATTGAGGCCAGCAATTTAGTTTTGTTAACTCAATACGAGACGCTAAACACACCCTTAGTATTTAGATGGCATGTGGGGAGATAAAATGAAGAAAGAATGAAAATTTTTTTTTTTATTTTTTCACAATTATTTTGTCAATTATTTGGGAAAATTTTATTTTAAAGTGGCCTTAAACGCAGTTGGAACAATCGAGGCATTGCTTTAATATTTGAGCAGTCAAGTTTTTTTTCGAAAATAGTCGGAACGAAAATCGAGAAAATTTCATCTGAATTTGTCGCTCCCCAAATTCATTTTTAATGAAGGCCCGAAAAAAAACGGTTTTAGATTTTAATTTTAAGTTAATCTAAATTCAAAAACAATGTACGTTTTACGAAGTGAATAGAAGTTTAAATTGATTTCAATCGGTCTTCCGTAGAAATTTCACATCGATCTAGGTGTCTAAAGAATCTATTCAAATTGATTTGGATGGATGTTGCGACTCACTAAAATCAGTCTTAAATCCATTTATGAAAACTGAGAGCGGTTCAATTTTAATTTTCAAAAATTTTAAACAATAAATGAATAAATTTTTCTCAATTTTTCAAACTGAAACACCCATGACAGATAAACGCCAATCCTGACACTTCCTGGGAAAAACGCAAATCCTGGGAAAAAACGTACGTAAAAAATCAAAATAATTGATATAAGAAAAATTAATTGAATGTTAAAGCCAAAATAATCAAAAAATCAAAAAATCTGTTTACTATAAATCAGATTTCGAGCTCAAAAACATGCAATGAAATCATAGGAAACCATCAATGTAAATTAGTTTTTGCGCAAAAACCTAAGTAACAAATTAAGAACATGGCCATATATATCACATTTTGAGCTCAAAAGCAGGCAACAAAATCATACAATACCGTCAATGTAAATCAGTTTTTGGACAAAAACGCATGTAAGAAATCAAAAAAATTGCTCAACATTAATCAGATTTTGAGCTCAAAAACCGGCAAGGAAATCATAGAAAATCATCAAGGAAAATCCCTTTTAGAGCAAAAATCAAAAAAAAAACTAAAAGAGGAAATGTTCAACATCAAACTTTGAGCTCAAAAACATGCAATGAAAAATCATAGAAAATTATCAATGCAAATCAGCTTTTGGGCAAATACGTATAAATTTTTTTTTTAAATATGCTCAAAATATATAAGATTTTGATCTCAAAAATGAAAGTAACTCAAGGATGTTCTTTAAACAATTAAGTCTTTTATAATATTTTACCAATATGAAAATTGATTAACAATTCATAACTGCAGAACGAACTCAAAAAGGATCAAATTCGAATAAAAAATAATGACTTAGATCGGACTTTAATCGATTTGAAATCTATTTAGATCGATTTTTTTAGCTGGCATATAAGATGAATTTTAATCAGTTTCAAATTAATCCAAAAGCCATCATTTTTCATTGTGTCAGTGCGGAGGGGGGGGGCTCTGAGTACTCAGAAATGGCTGAAAAGCTGTTTATTAATATGCTGTTGTCTCAATTTGGAAAAAAAACTTCTTTTCGCATTCGAATTGAAAATTGCGGTCAGTTTTATCGTATTACGCTTCCTTTCGTTCATTTTAGCTGCATTTGAGAAATTTAAATTTAACTTCTTTTGCTAAATCTCATGAACTGCATCAAAAATTCTCTTCTGTTGATGAAAATTTAAGAGTTAAACATACACTGTGGGATTAAAAAACAACTCATTTGCATTACTCGTTCGTACCGGTATAAATAAATTGCCCTAGAGGACATAAAGTGCTAACACTTGCATTAAAAGGGAAGCTCTCCGGATATTCTGCTGTTCGCATAGCTTGACTATTTCTACCATGGCCTGGTTATATTTATGAGCCAGTTCTAATTCACTCGCTTCTGATGTTTTTAAAATGACTTCTTCAAATTGTGGGAAGAAAATATGTGCTAAGTATGGTCGTTTTCTTTTCTTTAAGCGTAAAACCAGGTTAAACCCCATTGGCCGTAATTCAGATTGAAATAATGGAAAATATGTATTATGGGGTGTGGAGAAAATAAGCCAGCCCTAATGGTTCTGACTGTCATTTAAAAGCAAAAACTTGTTCATTGTGAAACGGGATGCAGAGAAATGTTAACCGGATACCAAAAAAATAGCATAAATTGGCTCAAATTTTTTTTGTTCCGACTTTTGATACGAAAGTAACGGAACATTTGTTCTCGGGGTGGGTTTTTTTTCTTCAGACAAATTTCGACTTTTTAACTAGCCATTTTGACGGATTTGTTTCACATCATTCAAAGTTATTGTTGTCGTGAGCTTAAATTTGAAAAGATATTTCACCTGTGATCATTTTTTGTAAAGTTATGAAGGTTTAAAGATTGCCATTTTGGCCATTTTGACCAATTTGGGACAATTAATGCGCGATATAATTCGCGCTATTAACGCGTAAGCGGAGATTTAATCCGTCTAATAAATCGTTCCAAATTTGTTGAACGAAGTTTATTTGGCATAAATTATTTGTTACAAGGAACGAAATCTATCTTTTTGTATTTTATATGGCGTGTGGGGAAATTATTTTCATAAAAAATTTCAAAAAAAAATTTCGCTTTATTTAATTTCATTTAATTTTTTTAAATGTTTTTACTGCTGCTCCATAAACCTTAAAAGGAAGTCGGAACGTTCAGGGCTTCGCCCTGATACGAGCAGTATTGTTGTTCCGACTTTCGATACGAAAGTAACGGAACATTTGTGCTCGGGGTGGGTTTTCTTTTTCTTCAGACAAATTTCGACTTTTTCACTAGCCATTTTTTACGGATTTTTTTATCAATCAACAGGTATTGTTATCCTGAGCATAAATTTGAAAAGATATTTCACCTGTGATCCTTTTTCGTAAAGTTATGAAGGTTTAAAGATTGCCATTTTGGCCATTTTGACCAATTTGGGACAATTAATGCGCGATATAATTCGCGCTATTAACGCGTAAGCGGAGATTTAATCCGTCTAATAAATCGTTCCAAATTTGTTGAACGAAGTTTATTTGGCATAAATTATTTGTTACAAGGAACGAAATCTATCTTTTTGTATTTTATATGGCGTGTGGGGAAATTATTTTCATAAAAAATTTCAAAAAAAAATTTCGCTTTATTTAATTTCATTTAATTTTTTTAAATGTTTTTACTGCTGCTCCATAAACCTTAAAAGGAAGTCGGAACGTTCAGGGCTTCGCCCTGATACGAGCAGTATTGTTGTTCCGACTTTCGATACGAAAGTAACGGAACATTTGTGCTCGGGGTGGGTTTTCTTTTTCTTCAGACAAATTTCGACTTTTTCACTAGCCATTTTTTACGGATTTTTTTATCAATCAACAGGTATTGTTATCCTGAGCATAAATTTGAAAAGATATTTCACCTGTGATCCTTTTTCGTAAAGTTATGAGGGTTTAAATATTGCCATTTTGGCCAGTTTAACCAATTTGGGACAATTAACGCGCGATATAATTCGCGCTATTAACGCGTAAGCGGAGATTTAATCCGTCTTGTAAATCGTTGCAAATAGGTTGAACCAAGCTTATTGCCATAATTGATTTGTTATAAGGAACGAAATCTCTCTTTTTGTACTTTATATGGCGTGTGGGGGGATGATTTTCATAAAAATTTTCAAATTTTTGATAAAAAAAATTCATTTTATTTTATTACTTTTAATTTTTTGATTATATTACTGCTCCAAATTGTTAATGGGCAGTCGGAACATTCAGGGCTTCGCCCTGATACGAGCAGTCTTGTTGTTCCGACTTTCGATACGAAAGTAATGGAGTATTTGTGCTCGGGGTGGGTTTTTTTTTCTTCAGACAAATTTCGACTTTTTAACTAGCCTTTTTTTTTACGGAATTTTTTGTTATCACTCAACAGGTATTTTTATCCTGAGCCTAAATTTGAAAATATATTTCTCCTGTGATCCTTTTTCGTAAAGTTATGAGGGTTTAAAGATTGCCATTTTGGCCAGTTTAAACAATTTGGGACAATTAACGCGGAATATAATTCGCGCTATTAACGCGTAAGCGGAGATTTAATCCGTCTAATAAATCGTTCCAAATTGGTTGAACGAAGCTTATTTGGCATAAATGATTTGTTACAAGGAACGAAATCTATCTTTTTGTATTTTATATGGCGTGTGGGGGGATGATTTTCATAAAAAGTTTCAAAAAAAAATTTCGCTTTATTTTATTTCATTTAATTTTTTAAATGTTTTTACTGCTGCTCCATAAACCTTAAAAGAAAATCGGAACATTCAGGGCTTCGCACTGATACGAGCAGTATTGTTGTTCCGACTTTTGATACGAAATTAACGGAACATTTGTGCTCGGGGTGGGTTTTTTTTTCTTCAGACAAATTTCGACTTTTTAACACGCCATTTTTTACGGAATTTTTTTTATCACTCAACAGGTATTGTTATCCTGAGCCTAAATTTGAAAAGATAATTCACCTGTGATTCTTTTTCGTAAAGTTAAGAGGGTTTAAGGATTGCTATTTTGGCCAGTTTAACCAATTTGGGACAATTAACGCGCGATATAATTCGCGCTATTAACGCGTAAGCGGAGATTTAATCCGTCTTGTAAATCGTTCCAAATTGGTTGAATCAAGCTTATTGCCATAATTAATTTGTTACAAGGAACGAAATCTCGCTTTTTGTACTTTATATGGCGTGTGGGCGGATGATTTTCATAAAAATTTTCAAATTTTAGAAAAAAAAACATTTCACTTTATTTTATTTCATTTATTTTTTTTTATAATTTTACTGCTGCTCCATAAAACTTAAAAGGCAGTCGGAACATTCAGGGCTTCGCCCTGATACGAGCAGTCTTGTTAGAATTTATAATCTCCGCAATTTTGGTAATCAACTGAGTAAGTATTTAACATTTGTGAGACAGAATTTTTTTATTGCTTTTGTTTTGATCGTTGATTTGCTTACACACACAAAGAACGCGATTGATGTCAATAATAGCTTCACTCTGTTGTTTTTTTTACCTTCGGTATTGATTATATATCTGTCAATCTTTGTCATGAATTGACGGTCAGTCGATCGTTCACTGTTCGTGTTAGTTTTAGAACAGAAGTTTTATTTCAACACATTTTTCAATTGTTTTATTCTTTTAGATTGAATGACCGATCAATTAGCAGACCAATTTTTCATCATAAAAAATAAAAAGTTATTCTTTTAGCAGCCCAACGTAGTGAACTGATGCATGATTGATTGACAGATTAAAAAAACCTCAGCCTTGGGTCAAACTTCCCCAAATGAGATAAATATTCCACGATTTGTCAACAAAACTATTAACTTAAAAAACACAATAATCTAAATTTGTAGCAAAGCTAAATAAAGAATTACGCTCTTTGCTGCAAATAAAGAATTACGCAATAACACTGTCGTGGCGAATGGAGGCGCAGCGGAGCAAGCGGTCGCTAATTTTTTTGAGTCTGCTAAAAAAATTGGTTTGTTAAAATCCCTAGCACCTTTAAATTATTAGTGCATATTTTTACAGTAGTAGATAAAACATTTTAATATTTAATCACAGCCGAACCGATTTGCGAGCCGTAATTTTCCCCTCCAAGCAAACTTTGACTCTTGAAATACCAGCTTTGGAAAAAGCTCTTCAAATTAATTTGAAGATATCATTTTTCTGAGCTCAAAAATGGTCCTTTCAAGGATGATTAACTTTATGTTGTGTGGAAAACTGCCAATTCTAGTCGAGTAAATTATCCGCGCTCTATGTCTCTCTACCTATGTTGTCGCATATCTACTCTAGCAATATTTTTGAATATACAAAACAGATTTCTTCGAAACAGTCCAATGAATCGGCAAACCTGACAAAAAACCGTTGGACTTGAAAAAAGACAACATTTACTGAGTGCAGTGGCGGATCTAAGATTTCCTCGAGAAAGGGGGAAACGGATTTTCAAAAACTTTTCAAAGTTTTTCTCAACTTTTTTTTGAGGTCGACCAATTTGATTTTTCGAGCTCTCCAAAAGTACTAAAAAAACCCTGCTTTGACCAAAGGCGCCTTCAGAAAATTTTTAGGGTCCGCCGCCAGAAATGGAATGTCAAGAAAGTACAAAGGGGGGACCCGTTGGGCCGGCAGGGTGCCAGAATCCCTGAGGGGGGAGGGGGGAGGGGGAGGGGGCGGCCGCTTCTTCCCTTAATCCGCCCCTGATTGAAGGAGTTCGTTTTGTTTTGACAAAAAATCAAATTCACACGACTGGCAAGTAGCGACCGTTTGCTCTCCTGTGCTTATTTTCGGTTCTTTGCGTATGAATTAGTGTTTTCTTGTCAATATAGATGGTGCTGTTTTTGATTTGTATTGGGTTATTGGCTTCGGAAAACAATGATCACTTCTGGATATTTCCCAGACTCTTCATATCAAGTTTTTTTCTTCCATTTTCTAGGTTTATGTTGACTATTTTGCACAAAATTGTTTTTTTTAAAGGCATGAAAATCTTTTTCTGATTTGAAATTATGTAAGCAGAAGTATTTTTTTTCCCAAATAAAGAGATCAAACCTTCTGTATTTCAACTGGACTTTTTTTGGTTCAAAGAAAACATTAAACAGCTCTTTAACGGAAATGAAATGCAATAAAATTATATAAAAAATTATAATAATATATTTTTTTGAAAATCTTTTTCAATAGCTTCCTCTGTCCCCCTTCAATGTCAAAATCAAAAAGATGCCTTAAAAGTCTATAAAATCAAAATTTCGGTAAAAAAGCACTCATTTCAATTTTTTGAGCTGGATTGAATCAGCCTTATGCGTCAGTAGCACGAGTTATATCGCGGATTAATTGTCTCATAAACTGACCGAACTGGCAATTTCCAGCCTCTAATTTACAAAAAAAGCTGATCAGATTTTTGAAATTTTTTAAAAATTTAAGCTCAAATTATTAGCACTTCTCAATAGGGATCAAAATATTTGTTAAATTTTTTTTTTAATTGTCGCAGTTTATTTGAAGAAAAAACGACGCCGATTGCAAGTGATCTGTCTTTTTTTTCCGAAATTTGAGACAACTATACTTTTTTTGTAGCAGTGCAAAATTTGGAACAAAAATATTCTGAATTTCGCTTTCTGCACTTGCCCCTTTTTTAAAAAAAAAAACTATATAACTTTCGGTTACTACTTCTTTACAACTTACAAAAAACAAACCCGAAAAAAAATTTTGTTTTTATATGAAACTATTTCCAAACCAATGTATGTCCAAGGTTTTCATTTTGGCTCGAGCGACTTTTGGCTCGAATATTGTCCAGATTTTCGACCGATTTTTTTGCAGGTATTAGACACGAAACCTGGTCATCATTTACCTTCACCCGCGCATTTTGCTTGTCTGGGGGATTTGGCGCTGGGCTGGTGGACAAAAGGTTGAATGTGTTGTCCAGTGGCCAGCATGAGCTCCTCTCTCTTTCTGGCGCTTCTCCGGATGGCGATGGCTATGGCCACATAACAGCCCACTATTGTCACTCCTGGCACAATGTAGTGCACTGTGTAAAGCGACAGCAGCATCGCTAAAAAATAACCAAGCAAAATATCAACAAAATCAAACAAGTCTGCGCGTTTTCCAGGGCAGTGCCTTCATTTATGTTTATAAATTATGAAGTAATAAATGTTTTCAGGCTAATAATGATTGTTGAAACAAGTAATGGTTGATTTACACAACCATTAAGGGTTAGCCTGGGAGATGTTCATGAAACCTTCTGGTGCGTTTTCAGACTTCTGACTGCCCTTTTACTGGTACCAAATAGTTCTTATGAAGAAAAATCAGCTAAATTATGAATTTTGCACTGCCGATATCAAAAATTAAATATTAAGTTTGAATCAAGTTGCGTCGAATCAAAGTAATTTGGAACTATTTTGAGTGCGGGAATCATGAGTAATTCCATTCGCATTTTCAGTTTCATTGAAAAAACCTTCAAAACGCGAGTAAATTAGTCCGGAACATGGCCCTGAAATTTACCATAAATGGTCGCAGTTAAAGATATTTCTCTACATTTGAACTCTGAGAGTTGATGTTTTCATTGAGTTGATATTGGATTATTTTTTTGTTAAAATCTATAATTTCGATCAATAAAATTGAACTGAACAAGAAACTATTCCAAGTGTAAATATTCCGTCATTGTTCCGGCTTTCGAAGAAAGTGACGGAATATTTGAGCTCGGGGCGGTTTTTTCTAAGACTAGCCATTTTTGACGGAAATTAGCCCAAAAATAAGTCACATTAAAAAATAAGCTTCATCTCTGGTCAATTTTGTAAAACTATGGGGATCTGAAAAATCCAATGTGGCCAGTTTGTAATATTAACGCGCGATATATTTTGTGCTATTAACGCATAAGCGGATATTTAATCCGTCTTAGAAAACGTTCCAACATGAATTGAGGCATACTAGGTGATCCATTTTATACATAGCTATATGGTATATGTATTACTTAGTATTTTAAATAGCACGTGCGGGGATAATTCTCGAAAAAAATCTAAAAAAAAAGTTTTTTTTAAATTTTTTTTCTCATCAGTTTTTCTAAAGCGTACTCCATAGACTTTAAACGGCAGCCGGAACTTTCAGGGCATCGTTTTTTTTTCAGCTTTAAAATGCTAATTCAAAACAACACTGCTCGTATCAGTGAATGTTCCGACTGCCTTCTAAAGTCTATGGAAAAAAAATTAAATGTAAAAAAAACATAAAAATGCCATATTGTTCCCACACGCCATATAAACTTCGCTCCTAATTTCAAATCAATCATGGCATATAAACTTCCTTCAACTAGTTTGGAACGATTCCTACGACTGATTAAATCTCCGCTTACGCGTTAATGGCGAGAAAAACATCAAACGCGTTTTTCTCAAAATGGGTAGGATTCGACAAAAAGTGAAGTGACAAAAAATGTTTAGGTTTTCACTAAACTTTATGTAGTTCAATTTGTTTTTTTTTTATTTATACTTAATCAAAAAGTGCGCGGAAACTACCCTGTTAACTGATGAGAAAATTATATCAAAAAAAGCCTCATACACAGCCCAACAAAACTGTGTAAAGATAAATCTTTTAAAAGTCTGTAAAAAATATTTGTTTGATTGGTAGCAAAAAAAGCTTATTTTTAGTATAAAAAAACAAAACTTTGGCTAAAAACCTTTTTCAAACGTTTTACGCAAAATTTTGAAAACTTCACCCTCCAAAAATTTATTAGGCTGCGTAAGAAGCTTCTTTTGATATTAATTTTTTATCAAATAATTTGTAGTTGCAGCGTATTTTTTGATTAATTAAAAAAGCCAAAATGAATCTTTTTTGAAGTAAAAAATTTGTTAAGAGTATCGGGAAAAAAATGAATCATATTAAATCTGGTGAAATTTTTTTGCAACTTTCGTTTCCTTCATTTTTTCTAGTCATAGCTAACCTCTATTCTTGAGGTAAAGAAAAAAAATTGCAAAAATAAACTACAAGCTTTGGCCGTTACTTTGCCCGTGGAAAAAATTACGTAAGAATTTAACACCGTATTAAAAAATCATTGCTTTCACTATCTTAAAATTACTTAACAAAAAAATATTTTTTTTTTGCTCTAGATTTGTGTAAAAAGCAGAATTTTCAAACTTCTAATTTTGTCTCGAAAAATTCGCCGAAAAAAAACTAGATCATGATTTATCTTGACTTTGCTTAGAATAAGCACAAAACTTCTCTTTTTCTCACTTTTGTTGTGTGAACAAACTTTAACAAGACTGCTTGTATCAGGGCAAAGCCCTGAATGTTCCGACTGCCTTATAAGGTTTATGGAGCATTAATAACTTTCAAAAGTTAGATGTAATATAACAAAATGAAAAAACAAATTTTCTGAAATTTGAAATTTTTTATGAAAATCATCACCCCACACGCCATATAAAGTACAAAAAGATAGATTCCGCTCCTTGTAACAAATCAATTATGGCGAATAAGCTTCGTTCAACCAATTTGGAACGATTTATAAGACGGATTAAATCTCCGCTTACGCGTTAACAGCGCGAAATATATCGCGCGTAATTGTCTCAAATTGGCCAAAATGGCAATCTTTAAACCCGCATAACTCTACGAAAAATGATCACAGGTAAAATTTCTTTTCAAATTTAAGCTAAGGACAACAATGCCTTTTGAATGATATGATAAAATTCTGTCAAAAATGGCTAGTTAAAAAGTCGAAATTTGTCTGAAGAAAAAAAAACCCACCCCGATCACAAATATTCCATTACTTTCGTATCGAAAGTCGGAACAACAAGTAAGCGTCAATCTTTCAATTCCGTTTGTTTTTCCTGTTGTTAAGCTACCTAAGTTTTTCTCAGTGCTGAGAATCACTGGTTTGAAATTTTTTCATATACCAACTTAGAGTGTATCATCTTTCTTGATTAATTGCCTTAAAATTCTTGAATCATTGCATAAAAATTAATTAAAAGACATTGCCAAAACCTTTGCTGGTTTTCAATAGGCTTCTTTTTAGTCAGGGGCAGATCAAAGATTTTCTCGAAAAGGGGGGGGGGGGCAGATTTTCAAAAGTTTTGAAAATTTTGTCGACCTTTTTTTAGGTAGACCAAATTGATTTTCGGAGCTCTCCCGAATCACTATAAATAACCCATGTTGACCAAATTTTCTGCGCGGCAGACAATTTCTTGAAATGAAAAAAAAAAAACAAGCCAAAGTTTTTGCACGTTGGGGCGAGTTCGCTTCCCGCCCTGTCTGAGTCCACGTCTGATTTTAGTTTTTTTACCACCCACAAAATTAAAATGTTCAAGAATTTGAGAAAAATAGAAAAAGAAACTGACAAAATTTTATTTTTTATTCGTTTTGTTCTTGCAAAAAAGGTTGGAAATGTTTGGGCTGCACGCATAGATACCGACTAGTCTGACTTCTTATTCGTTTCTAAGAGGTGCATTACGCCTTGCAATTTATCTCAGTTAAAGTAACTTCCGTTTTTATTAAATCTGATTGAGAGTATCAGCGAAGATACAGTGAAGACACCCAATAAGCTCACAATTAACTCACTTCTTATCTGTTACACGTACATTTGAACGAAAAGGTCGCTGCTGTTGACAAATAATCAAATCACGGATTAAGTTTTAACATTTTCACAAATGTTATTTTATAGCATGGGCGGGTTTAAGGAGGATGGTTTTGACGCCCCTTTCTCAGGGATATTCGACCCAATCACTTCTCACGCAAGGCGTCCCCCTTTAGCTACTATTTTACGATATCCAATCTCGGCCGACTGACCATAAAAGTTTTTAAAGGGCGTTTCTGGTGCCAATATATATATTAACTTTGAGGACTAGCGCGCCCAAAAAAGCGATTTTTTGGTCAAACCCTACCAAAAAGCGGCCAAAAATTGTCTTATTAGCATGTTTTTGAAAAATTTTGCTTGCGGTGCAGAATTTTTTTGTCCAAATAGGGTCTTTATAGTGTTCTACGAGCGCTTGGAAAATCAATTGTAAGTGTTTTACCGTTTTTAATCACTTTTCTTTTTTTTAAACCACTAAGAAGTCAGAATAGGTCATTTAAAAATGTTCATCGCAATTTTGAAAAAGGTCATTGAAGCCCCTTATTTTGATTTCAAAAAGCATGCAAGTTTTTCAATTTTTGGAGATAAACTAAATAGGAAAAGATGCAGTGAATTTGTTTTATTCAAAAAATATGATAAACTCCTATTCGCTTTATCATTGGCGATTTGCGAGCGGTTTTGTTTGAAGAAAAAACGCCAAAAGTAGCCCCTGTCTTGCTTGAAAACCACTTAAGAACCATCTACCGAAGGCAGATTAGAACGGGTTTTTTGCAGCAAGCAGTTATTTTGAAGCCCAAGCCAAGCCGGCTTAATTTTTTCAGTACGAAGGCAGCTGCAATAATGTCGATCTCGAGTCGATTCGATTCTGAAACTAAACAAGACTGCTCGTATCAGGGCAAGCCCTGAATGTTCCGACTGCCTCTTAAGGTTTATGAAGTAATAGTAACATAAAAAAATTAAATGTAATAAAATAAAATGAAAAAAGAATTTTTCTTAAAATTGAATTTTTTTTATGAAATCATCCCCCACACGCCATATAAAGTACAAAAGATAGATTTCGTTCCTTGTAACAAATCAATTATGGCAAATAAGCTTCGTTCAACCAATTTGGAACGATTTCTAAGACGGATTAAATCTCCGCTTACGCGTTAATAGCGCTAATTATATCGCGCGTTAATTGTCCCAAATTGGCCAAAATGGCATTCTTTAAGCCCCCATAACTTTACGAAAAATGATCACAGGTGAAATATAATTTCAAGTTTGAGCTCAAGCCAACAATAGCTTTCGAATGATCAAAAAATTTCTTGAAAATTGGCTAGTTAAAAAGTCGAAATTTGTCTGAAGAAAAAAGAATCACCCCGAGCACAAGTATTCCGTTACTTTCGTTACGAAGTCGGAACAATAATCAATATAAATGATTAATCGTTATAAAAAAATTTTTGATGTGACAAAAAGTCATTTTTAAGACCATTTTTAATCAACTCTTAATGATTATGTTTGAATTATATAAAGACTGACTATGAAGAACCAATGTAGTTGACGATTGCCCATGAAAATCCAGTGCGGGTACCTACAAACGTAAAATAAATTCAAATTCTCACAACGAGTGACAACTTTTAAAACACTTTTCATGAAATACAAAACGATTATCCGCAACGAGCGCCCAATATGTCTAATCGATTATAATGGATTCCCGAGACAAAAATAATCCATTATAATCCATTAAAGAAGTAAATATCAGACCACTAAATTGATTATGTTGCCATTATAATTGATTTTTTTTCGAAAAAAAAAATCCATTATAATCCATTTTAATCGATTAGAATCCATTATTTTTGACAATGAAATTGATTTTTTTTGCCAAGATAACCCATCCTAATCGATTGTTTTTGAAATAAAAAACCATTATGATCCATTATAATAGATTATAATCCATTTTTATTGAGGGGGTTGGGGGGTAAACTGAGGGGTTGTCAATCACTAACCCCCTCCGCCAAAGTCTACCTATAAATAATCCACCAGTTATCAATCAAATGGGGGGGGGGGGGTAAAGAAACGGAGGGGGGTTAAAGTAAAATGAGGGGGTGGTAAACTGGAGGGGGCTCAATCACCATTCAACCCCCAAACTCTACCATTGAAAAATTCCCCTTCTACTATCGTTCAAACTACTTTACCCACCCCCTACCCCCTGCAAAATGAATTGTACAATTGAGATGAATTGAAAAAGTAGAGACACAAAATATAAGTTTCAATGTGAAATGTAACATTTTATTAAACGTAATACGTAGCAGCTCCATCAAACAGGAAATGAGAAAACTTCAAAAAAGTTATAAGTTTCATGAATAACCTCTCAAAAAAAACATTCTATTCAATTCTGTTTGATGATAATGGATTACATTGAGATTTAAAAAATATAAGGACTATAATGGATTATATTGACAAAAAAAATATTAGGATTATAATCCATTTTCAATGGATTTTACTCGATTATTTTGTAATTTTATAGATAATGACCATCTTTTGAAAATATAATCGATTATGATCCATGGGCTCGGGGTGCTAGTAACAACAAAACTGCCTCGATAAGTGTGTTCTCTTTTCTGTTTTTCTTTGCTCTTCGGAAATTTTATAGTTTAGTTACAAAAACCAACGAAAATTTACAAGAGACGTACAAATTTCAACTTTAATCTAATTTCAGATCATTTTTTTATTTTCCTGTGAGATACCCAAAAAGCATTATCATCTCTCTTGTTATTTTATCAGAAGTCTTACAAAGTTGACTTTTTTATAAACCATTGCCTTTAGATTTTTAAAATGAGATCGTGTAGTTCTTCGATTATGTTTAAATTACGGATTCGAATAAAATTTTAGGTAGATATCGATAAGAATACTTCGATTTTTTCATTATGAGACTAAGTTACAAGCCACTCAGCTATTCTATTCGGCTGACTCAACTAACTTTGGATTACTCATCTGCACTTATTCGGGTCGTTTTTTTTCGTCGCAGGTAAGACTCTCAATAAATTTTTCATAGAAAAAGCCAGTATTTTCTTTTTAAAAGCATTCAATCTTAAGAAATTAGTTCCAGTTAAATATCGAGAAGATAAAAAATCTCTTAGTCAAGCCCGTGTAATATATATTTTTTCTTTCTGTGTTCTTTTTTGAGGACAATACGAACGATGTCACTGATTTGATTAGGGATAATTCGGGTAAATTAACCGCTTCCTTTCTTGCGAGAGTTACCAATCATATTTTAACTAATGAAATGGTTTTTTAGAAGATTTCTGATTTTAAAAGCTTCTTTTCTCTGCCTTTTTCCAATATGAGTCAAACCGATGCTGAAAATAGTTATATTTACGATATTTTCAATGAAATATTATTAGCCAAGCTCGTTAGACACTTTTTGGTTCACTCTTTTTTCGTGACGTCAACAGGATTTGGGTCAACCGTTTTGATTAGGGTTAGATTTTTAGAATCACCTTTTCCATTCTTGAACAAGTTAAAAACCAAGTTTAAACTATGAAGATGGTTTTTTTTAAAGTTTCCGATTATAAGCACCGTTCCCAATTCCGTTTAAGTTTCCGATTATAATGTTTCAGTTTAGAGCTTCTTCAATGTCTTTTTTATGATATGAGTCAAACATTACTGAAGATAGTTTTATACGATATTTACAATTAATTATAATTTGATTATAGTTTTTATTAGTTAAGCCGCGATTGAAATACAGTACAAAAAATTTAAATATTAAGTGTCGCCATCATTATGTTTTTGAAAAAAAGCGAGATTCAAATTCATTAAAAAAATTGGTAATGAGAAATTGTTTTTTGGATTGTTTTCCAACTTTTTCTAATCTTCAATGATTGCTGATTTCTGTGGAAAATTTTGTCGACCAAATTGATTTTCCGAGCTCTCTCAAATCAATATAATTACTTCATTTCGACCAAGTTTTCTGCGAGGCAAGCAATTTTTTTAAACCAAAAAAAAACAAGCCAAATTTTTAGCACAATGGGGGTGGTGGGGTGGGGGGGGGAGTCCGCTTCCTGCTCTGCCTAAAACTGCGTCTAGTCGTCGCCGTTTATAGACTTATTTTCCGACCATTTTGCGAATAATCTTAAGATTTTTGCGTCTCACTCTGCGACTCTTGCATGTAGTTTTTTGGACGCTGGATATATGCGTTTGTTTTTTGGATCTGACTTCAAATTAGGTCGAAAAATTAATCAATGTTGATTGTTTTCCCTTTTCGTTTATGAAATTGCGTAGACGATACAAAAATTTTTCCCTAACAGAACTGAAAACAAACCAAAATTTAAATCATCAAAATCTAAAAATCTGGATCAATTTTTTCTCAACAAACTTCGAATATACTTGACAATTTCTTTCCACCATGAAATCTACCAAAAAATCTCCGCCACTACAAGTAACAGCAACAAATTTGCACTGGAGCTTTTTGCTACTTTTTCTGCTTTGTTTTAAACGTGTTGTATGCGGGCTTCAAGTATATATCCACAAAAGTTCCGGTTTACAGTATAAACTAACTCTGAAATAAGTGGGTATATCATGTAACAAACGATGTGTTAAAATGAGTTTTTTGGCTTCTGAATTTTTGTTGTTGCTTTCTGTGACCGCGGAAAACTTTAAAACTGATTTTGAAAAAATTTTTAAATAGAAAAATTAAATGAATTTTTGAAAAATGTTTTTAGGAAAAGAATCTATCTTAAAACTTTCGTGTAAAGCCCCTATCTTGTAACTTTCTTGTCTATTTTTTTTAAAATTCCTATAAAAAAGGTCGATTATAGTGGCTTTTGGTCAATATGGGTTATCTAAGTTTGCCTGGAAGAAAACATTTCTTGAGCATTTACAACTTAAGCTATAATAATTAAAGGGCATCAAATTTGATCTTCTTTTTTTTGATTTTCCCCAGGACTCACATTAATCACGAATAAAACTACTACAGCCAAATCGCAGAACACTAAAAAGATAAACTACAGGTTTGGTATTTTGTAGATTTTATTTGTGTCTTCAAGCTTGTCATCGAAGGTTTCTACTTAGATTTGGTTGATTATCTGATTTCGGCAAATGCACTGCAGTATACAATCGTATTAAATTGATAAATTGTATCCAACCCTATTTGGTTTTGCAATAAAACAGCACAGTAAATCTTTAAATTTAGTTCAACCTAACTTTTTCCTGGCAGCAGAAAAATATAACAAAAATCGAGTGTTTCTTCTTTTTTTTCTAATGATGGTCTCGAACTAAATTTGTTGGAATTTAGAGATTAAAGCAGCAACCCTGGTAATGCTTTCCTCGGCAAATTTACCCAGCAATGACGCTTGCATTTAATAACGCTTTTTGTTGCTGTTGCTTTTTATCATTTTTGCTTGCAAGGAAATAGATCATTTGGTCTTTGTGGGAGGTGGGGGTCGCTAAATTGCTTCGGATGCTGTTCTTTTCCTGTCAAACAAATCCAAATCTAGGATTTTTTTGAGGGCAGGACGGAATTTCAAGAAAAAAAAAAGCCGACGGTTTCTTTAAGACTATCGAGTGGTCTTTGCTAGCTTTCGTAAATCACTTAGACTACATTGATCAACTTCTCTGCGCGCCTCTTGTTTGACCAGTTTTTATTAACATAGGCCAAAAAAGAAATTTTTAAGAATCCCCCTTCAACACACGTTTTTAACCCACTCTCCCCAATTTTTTTTGCGCATTTGTAGTTGAAAATTTTCTACAACATCAACAGCTTGGAGGATCGAACGTTGACTTGCCACCGAAACGTAACTGTTTGATCGATAAGTTTTTTGGTAAATTTTTCAAACCAGAGGAGGATAATCTCAAATATTTTTTCATTCTTTGCACAGTACAGCACTAAAACAAAACAAACTGGAAGACTGTCCGTATCAGGGTAAAATCTTGAATGTTCCAATTGACTTATAGGATATCGTCAATAACGTTTAAAAAAACCGTAAACGTATCCGAATCATTTGATTTGAATTTTTCAAATCTTTTAATTTATATATGCTGCTTCTAGGCCTCACCCTTTCCCACCTCCCTCTCTTTACTTTGACAAATACTTTGAAGAATAGATAAATTAAACAAAAAGCGCAATTTAAATTTGCTGACCTGTTTTAAATCTTTTAAAGCATTAGAATACCGTTACTACCAAAGTTAATAATTCAACTCTTTTCTTTTGAATCATCGTCGAATAAAAAGTCAAAAAGTCAAAGTCGAAACTTAGTTTTTGAAAAAAAGTTGTCGACTCAAATTGATAATTGAGGACGTTCTGCTGTTGAAACAAGCTCGCAAATTTTACTAGATTTTTTACAATCACACAACGCCAAGCAGCGAAAAAAAATCGACATTTTTTTGCGCTTTCGACAAATGAAATGACAGCTCTTAAGACGTCAACTGTTTTCTATGGCGTTTCAACCATGAACTAAACAACGCAAATTCCAATTTCCCAAATGCAAATCTGAGAATCAGAAAACCCTTTTGTTCCCGGATAGTTTGTGTTCAGGCAAGTAAAATGATGTGTAGAATTTTAGTGTCAATTCCCCGCGATCTAAGGCACTAAATTATTGCTGCAGTTATTTGGTTTTTTAATGGATAGCTGAGAAATTGTTACTTAATCGGATAGCTGAAAAAAACTGATCCCGGATAGCAGGAAAGTTGTTACTTAAGTGATAGCCAAAAAAAAGTTGTTAATAGTCGAATAGTCGAAAACATTTAACTCCCGGATTGCTGAAAAAAACTTCCATGATAGCCCATTGTTTTCCAGAACAGCTGGAAAAATTTTGCATTATCAAAGTAGTCGCACCATCATTGCCATCTATTTCCATGGAAGCAAAGCAGTTACACAAAAATTGTTTCTTGTCTATTTACTACTTCGAAAAAAGAAATCTACTTAGCATTACCCCGTCCCCCTTTTCAAGAGAGTAGGTATTTGGTAACAAAATGAAATTAGTCAAATTTTCGACCAATCAGAAAGCAGCAAACAAAAGATGAGAAAAAAAGCTAAAACAATGTTTTTTGGTGCGGGTGGAAACTTTTTAGTAGATAACACGGGGGACGATTGTTAATACCAATAAAACGAGAAAACTAATCTCAGTTTATTTGTTTTAGTCATATTTTGTTTTGTTTCATTTAAAAAGAAGTTTTAAATTTTGAGTATCCAGTAAGGCGACACTGTGGTACACACACGACAGCCCTTATTTGCTTAATTCCTATTCTATTTGTACTTAAAAAATATCAATTGATCAAGTTTTTTAAGCCGACCAATTTTAACTCTAGGTTTAAGGTCACCGTTGAGTGCGTCGTCGTTTTGCTGCAATAACCGGCTTTATCTCTCGTATAGAGTCCGACCCTCCGTTAAGAAGCTCAGAACATTTTGGCGCACCTGCGACGGCCACTTTTCTGTTCTCTACTTTTGTGCTGTTTAAACAGAAGACAATTTGTGTCAATCATTGTTTGCTCGAAACTCGACCAATCGGAAATTGAATTGTACAAGTGCCACTGAATTTTTTATTTTGACGTACTTGATTGTTGGTACAAATGAGATATCTTTGCTTTTTTGAACCTATTTTTTAACACATTTTTAAAACAGCTATTTCAACTATCGAAGTTTGCCTGGAAGAAAAATTTGATTGAGCAATTACAATTTAAGCCATACTAACAAAGAAGATAAGAAACTAATTTGTTAAAGTTTGTCCTCGGGAGCCAGTTTAATTTTAAAAAACTACAGCCGCATCGCAGAACACTAATTAGATGAATCACAGCTTGATATTTCAAAATTTGTAGATTCTAGCTGTTCCTGCAAGCTTGTTTTCAAAGGCTTTTTTCTTACTTTTGGTTGATTTTCCTGTTTACGGCTAGTGCAGTTTGCAAATAGACACTTCTTTTTGATAGCGTAATATGAAGCACATTAAGCAATAAATTAACTTCAACGTAAATTTTTCTTGCTGTGCAAAAACGCAACAAGAGCATTCTTTTATTAATTTCGAAGAAATTCTTTTTCCAGCTGACTGTCTCAGAGTTTTTTTACTTGAAATTGGAGATTAGAGCACCAACATTGGCAACTTACTTTCGTCAAAGCAAGATTCAAAGCACATTTTTTAAATTTGATTTTTATCTCAAAAACTTGTTTTCACGCTCAATCAAAATAAATTTCACTCGTTCAAATGATTGCGCGTTATTTACATGACAACCACTGCTTTGTTTGATAACGCTTCTCGTTGCTTTGTACCATTTTAGTGGAGCAGCAATAGCTCAATTGGTCTTTGTAGTGGAGGACGTTCGTTAAAATGATCTGATCTTTTTCTCTTCCCGTCAGAAAGTTGCTTGTCTAATATTTTCTCGTGGAGAGGACTTTTTTCTTACCAATTCTACATTTCAAGCTAAATGATTTTCCGAGCCATTGCAAATTATTAGATAGAGTCTATTTTAATCAGTTTCTATAGGCCAAAAATAGGCCAAATATACGTTTTTAAGAGTTCCTCTTAAGACAAATTTTTAACCTCTCTTAAATACATCGCGTAGTTGAAAATTTTCTATGATTGAAACAAAATAATTTCAAATTTTGAGGGTTCAAACGTTCACTTGCCAGCGGAGCGTAACTGTTTAATCAATAAATTTTTTGAAGGTTATTTCAAATCAGATGAGAATAACTTGAAATTTACTTTTTCTTGTTTTTTTTTCAAATTATAGCAGTAAATTGCAGAAAATACTGAAAGATTCTTCGTACCAGGGAAAATTCGAAATTTTCAATTTGTCTTTCAGCTTGTTTGCAATAACTTAAAAAAAAACCGTCAACACTTCAAATCCAATGATTTTTCTTTTGTTATGAAATATTTACCCTAACACAGACATATCTGCTGCTCCTAGGCCTCACCCCCTCCTCCCTAGCTCCCTCTGTTTACTTTGACAAAAATTTCCGCAAAAACCGTCCAAATTATACAAAACGAGTAACTTAATTTGGCTTAATTTTTTAAGGATTAGCTTACTGTTGGCAAAAAGGTTTTTTGAATTTTTTCTTCGAATTAAGTGTCAATTGAATTAATATCGTCCAATCTTAAAACTAATTTTCGAAAAGTTTCTTTGCCCTAAACTGGTAACTCAATCAAAAATTTTGCTAGATTTTTCAAAATCCCATAACGCCAAGTAAGGTAAAAAAATTGCCTCTTTCTTGCACTTCCAACAAAAAAGACAGCTCTTAAGACGTCAATTGTTTTCTATGGAACTTTATCACTGAACTAAACAACGCAATTCTAATTTCTCAAGTGCAAATATGAGAATCAGAGACCTGTAATTCTTAAAGATTCAAGCCATGGATTGCCAAATACCCGGATAGCCTGTTTATTAATGGTGTTGTTTTATTAATTAGTGGAGAAAATTGTTCCCGGATAGCCGACATGGTTTAGGTTTGCGAGTATCTGAAAAAAATTGTCCCCGGATAGCCGAAAAACAAATTTGCTTCGGATAGCGGAAAAAGGTTTTGCGTTATACTACTTGGAATTTTGCTATCTAAATTGATGAAAGCAAACTTATTGCTTTCCAAGTCTTTTGGATTTTTGGTTTGATTAGTTCGGTCTTTTGGATTTTTGGTTTGATTAGTTCGGAAAAAATAGGACGTTTTTATCCTTTTATAAATGGGATCTACTTAGCAATTACCCCTTTCCCTTTTTCAACAATTACCCATCCCCTTTTTCTTGCTCTTGCTCTGCGCGTTAAGCGAAAACTGGTGAAAAAAGCCAAAAGTTTTTTTGACCTTATATGGAATCTTTCAACCACCACAATTTTACACAAAAATGATTGCACATGAAATATCTTTCAAGTTTCCGTTCCATCTTTCAGATGGCATAAAAAACTCAGTAAAACAAGAGGCTTGTTTGAATAAAAAATTATCTTAAACATACATGTTCTAGCAGTGTATTGGAAGATAAGACAAACGAAAAAGTCTTGGATTTGACACAGAACAACGAAAGGAGTTTATTACACCAAAGCTTCAGTGAATAGGTTGGAGTACAGTTGCTACCAAACAAAATGAAACTACAGTTTCTCCTGCACACCATTGTTTACTGGACTTGCCGAAGTTCTAAAAAATTAATAGATTCCTTTGTCCCAAATTTACCTTTCGTCAAATAATCAACAAGTTATTTTGTTGAAAATTTAAAAATTGAAAATCAGTATTTTAAATAACTGTCAAAAAACCAAACACCAGGAAAAGATCACTCTGGCAAAACTAAAATTCAAATTGATTATAAAAGATATTTATACAGATTTTCAACAAGAAAATTTTGATTGTATGTAAATCAATAAGACATTAAAATAGATAATATAGGGGTTTGACACAGTTCAGACAAATTGATTAAATAGTCTAGAAAATGGATTTTTTTGCGGTTAAAAAAATCCGTTTAGATTCTGCATAACATCTAAATAGAATCTGTATAAAACCGAGTTATACAATACAATTCAATGTGAAATTTTTCAAAAAGATAACAAAAACGTTTCTTTTGAAAGTCAATGTAGTCGACAAAAAGTCATGGAGGTAAAAAGTCATTAGTATTTTCTCTACGAATATTTTGTTCGAACTGTTTCTATGGACAATTTTATGCCTCAAATTTGCACCATTCCTTTAAAATCTTTTTTTTTGTATAAAGAGATCCTTCCATATGTGGACAGTTTGGCATTTTGTACAACTGACAATTCAAAAGCTCTAACAAGATTCAAATCTTTCAGATTGCTTGAAAAAATTGACTTGTCTGCAAAATTGGACGAATTTGCACTACCTTTGTTTTTACCCTATCACTAAAAAACTTTTTTCAATTTTTGAAAAAAGTAAAAAAATCTAAGTTATTGGGATGACTTTCTCAGAAAAAATTCGAGAATCGAATTATTAGTTCTTAGAGATAATTGTTCCGACTTTCAAAGTGTAGAATAACTATGCTTCGGGTGGTTTTTATTCAGTCAATTTTTGACTTCTTAACCACGCAGTTTTAACAGAGTTATTATGTACTATCCGAGAAGTTTTTTGTCTGAAGCCTAATTTAAAAAAGACATTTCACCTGTGATTAATGTTGGTTATGTTTTTTGAAAATTGCTAATTTGAACAATTTGGTCTAATTAACCGGCAAATTTTTACTTTATTATAACACGCAGCAGATAAAAGCGTTTCATATTGGATTGAGGCAAATCATCTGGTCTTACTTTAGAAATACAAGACTCTTAAAACATCCTTTTGTGATCACATAACCGTTTTGGGTATATAAACTTTAAGAAACGATAATTTTTTAAATCATTTTGTCAGTTCTTCAATCAAAAACTTTAAAGTTGGCTCCAAAGTGCAATCAGAACAATCAGAGCTTCGCCCTGATATAAGAGCAGTCTTGTTATTCCGACTTTTGAAGAAAGTGACGGAATATTTGGGCTCGGGGTGTTTTTTTTCTCCAGACAAAATTCGAATTTAAAACTAGACGTTTTTGACGAAGTTTTTATATCAGACAAAAAGTGTTGTTGTCATGAGCTCATATTTCAAAAGATATTTCACCTGTGATCTTTTTTGTAAATTTGATTGCCAATTTGGCCAGTTTGGGATAATTTACGAACAATACATTTTGTGCTATTTACACGGAAGCGTAGGTTTAATCCGTCTTAGAATTCGTTCACAATTGAACTGAGGGATGCTATTGGGTTTATGTGATACTTTGCTATATGCTAACTCTATCATTTTGTACTTTACATAACGTGTGGTGGATGATTTTCAAAATAAAATCCTGAAAAACAACAGTAACTTTTTTCATGAAATTTCATCTTTTTTTTTAAAGAGAACAGTACTCTACGGAACTTAAATAGCAGTCAAAACATTCAGAGCTTCAACCTGACACGAGAAGTCTTAGTATGTTTAGGACCAAATTTTGTCTCTTTCTGTTTTATATTGGCTGTTGACGATAAACAAACAGTCTGAACAGGGGCGGATTTAGAAGGGGGCGGGGGGGGGAAGCGGACGCCCCCCCTTCCTCACGGATTCGACCCCCTGCCGACCCAAAGGGTCCCCCCTTTGATACTTTTTCAGAAATCCATTTTTGGCCGACCGACCCTAAAATTTTTTCTAAAGGCGCCTTTGGCGCCAATATATAGTAACTTTGAGGGGGAGCGCGCGCCAAAAAAAACGCGATTTTTTTGTAACATTTTTTCAAAAAGTGCCCAAAAACGGCTTTTTTGATTGTTTTTTCAAAAATTTGCCTGCGGCCCAGAAAATTTTGCCAAAATAGGGGCCAAACAGAGCTTTGGCAGAGCTCGAAAAATCAATTTGGTTGACCTAAAAAAAAAGGTCGTCAAAATTTTGGAAAATTTTTTGAAAATCCGCCCCCCTCCCTCGAGAAAATCCTAGATCCGCCCCTGAGTCTGAACATTGAGTCTTGCCCTCATATATGAGCTCTCTTGTTTTACCGACTTTCGTAGATTTTAAGGGGTTACACAAAATAAACTAACAACTCGAATGAGGCACATAAAATGTTAGACTATCAGAACGTAATTTATTTCATTTTTTTTTGAGAATCTAATGATTGTGAAAATCATCATTCGTCTTTCCACGGATATTTAAAGCAAGCTTAATGAGAACTATTATGAGAAGAAATGGCATTCATTGGGTCAATTGAAATTAGGGCCGCAAACTACGTATATTCCTAGCAAGTTCCTTTCGTCTGCCGAAAGATAAATTGTGATATAGTAAAGTAACATCTCATTTTTTCGCACCGTTTCACAAAGAAGCCAAACAGATTTATGGTTGGCGTTAACTTAAAGTTGTTTATCTAATATAAGGGTTGCCAAAACTGCCCTTAGTCTAAAAAACCAGTGTGACACAAGTATCATAATCAGAATAGTGCAAGCTGATTCGCAAAAGTCGCAACAAAAAAGAATGTCATCTTTTGCTCTTTGGTACTAAAGGAGAAATAGTTAAAGAGAGGCAAACTTTACCTCTGATGAGCTCGTGGGACTTGATGTAGACTCCACAGCCGGAGAAGCTGGCAACCCAATTGATCTGTTCCGCTTTGAAGAACATCAAGGCAGGGATGGGAATCATGGCCAACCAGCACCCGATCATGGTCGCAAAGAGACCTTTGTTCACTTTGCTCTTGAAGCAGTGGTAGTACAGAGGCCATACTATGGCCACCAGCTGGTCCATAGCACAAACCATGACAGTGGTAGCTTGCATACCATCTATACAGTTGTACGTAATAAATTGCACCTGAAAAAATGCCCGATTTTACACATTTGGACTGCAAAATGTATCAAGTATTGTTATGCCACGATATAAATCACGACTTGTTAATTATAATTTAGAGTTAATAAACTAGTCGAATTATAAACCAACGGAAACATTTCATCGCATCAATAAAAGTATATAACACTTCAATATTTTTGGCTGGTTGATACTTCGGCTGGTTTATATAACAAGTTTTAATCAGATGAAATTGGTTATTTGCTCTTTAATTAAAAGAGCTATTTTATAATTATAATTTTTAGTTAATCTTGAAATACATTCGTTGTTAAGCTCAGCGGCGGATTTTTTGAGAAATACGGTCACGGGACATAGAAAATGCAAATTTTTGATTTCAACAAGCAAACGATATATTTTTTCGTTCCGTTTTTGCCATTTACGCAGCAACTATTTAACATATACCATTCAAATTGCTAGATGAAACTATTTGGAAGCAGCTAGCCTGATCGAAAATCAGGAAGTCTTGTCTTGATACCGTAAGATTGCCAGTATCGCATAACTATTTGCAGGGGTGCTATCGCTATAAAAATATCTTCGAAAAAAACATAAGAACTAACATTTGTCGAAATTCAGTCCTTCTAATTCGAACATATGCAGAGAAAACGACAAAAATGTGACAAAAACGTTAATAGCTGCCCGAACAAAAGTAGAGCGGTTGAATAAAATGTAATTGCAAACAGCAATTGCCTTTATTGCCAAATTTTATTATCAAACAGAGAAAATAAATAGAAGTTATGTAATACAAAGCCAAAGTATTCCAATTTTTTTGCCTTTCAGTTTTTTCTAAAAGCTTATTTTTTCACGACAAAAACGTAAAAAACAATTTTTTTTGTTTCAATCAAAAATTTACTGTATAATGAACAAAACTTACCATTTAAGGGAACCTAACAATTAAGAAAAACTCAGACTGAAAAATAAACGTTTTTTGTTCCAATTTTCGAAGAAAACGGAATATATATTTTTAATTAATACCTGCCCAAACAAAAGTAAAGCGGTTGATTAAATTGTAATCCAAAACAACAATTGTTTTTATTGCCAGTTTTTTAATTGCCAAATTAAATAGAGAAAACAAATTGAAGTTATATAATACAAAGCCAAAGTATTCCTATTTTTGCCTTTAAGCGTTTTTCTAAAGACTCCGTAGTGATTATTTTTATTTCAATAACCGCACTGACAAATTATATCAGTTTGAATAAAAATTTAGGCTGATATAAAATGATCAAAATTTCAGTAACACGAATAATTCATTCCTATCAGTTTTGAATCGATTCAAATTCTTGTTTAAAAGCTTTAGTTGGAGAAAATTTTGTATAAATTTAAAAAATTTTTGTAACTGAAATCCTAAATTTCGTAACTGACGGATTAAAATCTACTGTAAAAAAATGTTTTTCCGAAGTTGTTGAGGCTGTTTGTTTTCGTAAATCATCTACGATATCCTTTTTTTGTAAAGTTTTTTTGTCAAAGTTTTTTTGTCCAAGAAAACAAAAATTCGCTCGCCCCTATCCTGAAAATGTCAGATTGGTTTTACTTTTTATTATCTAATAGAAATTAAGTCAGAAAAACCCCGGTTGTTGAACGGAACAGTATATTTGGACCAGTTTTTGCATTGTTTTTAATGTTCGCGGAGAAAAAAAAACTTACTACTTCATTTGAGTGATAAAAATATAAATGTTCCACTGGCCTTAAAACGTATGTCTACCTGTCCGAATAACTTTTAACACATAGAGATTTAATTACACAAGGAAGAAGAGCAAGTTCATTCACTTTGTTTCAAAAAAGTTGAAGCTAGGATTTGCTGTTTTGAACTGTAAATAAATCTCTGACAATTTTTTTAACATCAATTCAATAACAAAAAAAATTGTGCATTGCGGAGCAATAGCTGCAGAAAGTTCCGACCACAATGATCTAGGTGAACAGTTTTATAAACAAAGAAAAAACAATATTATCCTTTTTTCTTGTAAAATTATTAGATCTTTTTATGTCAAAGGCAAAGAAACCGCACTCGATTACCATAAATAGAATTGATTAAAATTCAATATAATCAGTATCTGTAGAAATCAAAATCAAAGGCAAAGAAACCGCACTCGATTACCATAAATAGAATTGATTAAAATTCAATTTGATCAGTATCTGCAGAAATCAAAAATATTTGATTTCAATTAAATAAAAATGGATTAAGTTTAATAATACATCAAAATCCATTGAAAGTCAATTAAAAACTTTTTTTCCACCTCCTTGAGAAGCAAATGTCAGCACACACACAAAGTCGTTTGCACAATCTATTCAAACTAAAGTTGTTATTTTTTTTGCTAAGTTTCAACAATTTGTTTAGTGCACCTTTGATTTTTGTTTTTCATTTAATGTTACTCAAGTTTATTACCTTCAATTATTTTCCTAATTTACCTAAACTTTGGGGGCGTGGGAGGGGGCTGGTAAGGGGTCAAAAAAGTAAATTTTTTGGGGGGGGGGCTAATAAGGGGGCAAATGGAGCAAAGGGGCAAACTTTGGTGGGGGCAAAGGGAGAATTGTTGCGGGAGGGTTAATAGGGCAAAGGGGAAAACGTTGGTGGAGAGTAAGAGGCAAAGGTTGATGGGTGGTGGGGGCAAGGTGCAAAGGGCAAACCTACGTGGGAGAAGGGGCAAACGTTGACTAAGTTCAGGTTTCGAAAACGAAAACGCTTTACAGTCCCTTTGCAAAATTTGTGCATGACTCATTCGGTAAATGCAGTAATGCTTGCAAAAATTGAACCACGCGAAACGAAAAGAAAGTGAAAAAAATCCATTTTTATATATTTTTGAATGAGTTATGATTTTTTAAACTGGATAAAAACGATGGATTACGATCAATTTTTTTCCATTTTGTTGTCAGACGGCACCATGGGAATCAATTCTATTGATAACATCTTAACAACAAAAAATCACTGTGATTGATTGATTTTTCACTTTTCTTAGATGCGCGAAATTTTGGAAGATATTGAAAGAAAGAGGGGAATTAACAGCTAAAATTACTTTATTTTCAGTATAACTACATACTCAAACTCTCATTAAAATTACTTTGAAAAACGAAAACAAAATACATCAAAACAATTTTTGTCGACAATTTTTGTTGAGTTAGTTTTTGAAGTGCTTTTCAAATCGAATGGCGTCTGGAGACGATCTATTTGATCCTTTACCAATTTTCTGTGAGTTAGTAGAATTGATACGAAAAATTCAGTCCGACTCATAAATCTACCGATTCTTTCCAAATAAATCTCACCTGCAAATTCTAAGACCTCATCATAGTTAAAGCACATAAGAGGGGCTATTTTTTGCTTACAATTTTGTTAGGCAAAAAAAAACAGGAAAACCTTACGCCTACCGCTTTAGAGGATGGATGGAACAATAAATTCTGCCCTTTGCATATATTTATTTAAACTTTTGAAGCAAACT
Organism: Symsagittifera roscoffensis; assembly: GCF_963678635.1. NCBI lineage: Eukaryota > Metazoa > Xenacoelomorpha > Acoela > Convolutidae > Symsagittifera > Symsagittifera roscoffensis. Next base: position 63,740,998 of record NC_087066.1, read on the forward strand.
ACGAATTACTAGTGCTTGTGTCTGTTCAATTTTTAATTAAAGGGAAATATCTGACAACCTATTAATTTTAAAGATAATGATAAATTCGATTGAAAAAACAAAACCAAAAATTGAGTTTCATGAAAAGTAAAAGGAGCCCGAAAAATAGAAGTTTTACCAAATCTGGATTTTGCCAACGCCTTTATAATTTCAGGATTTATTTTGATCCAATTTATGAAAAAAAAATACGGCACAATTATGCCGTAGAGATATTAACTGCTCAAATGACGGTCTGTTCTTTTGCAGTTAAATGGTACTAAATAAAATCATTTAAGCTATTAGTATTACCCGTCCAATCATTGAAGCTTCTGTAATGTTTCAGAAACTTAAATATTACATTTGACTTCTAACAGTTTTGCAGTTGCATTAGGGATTCATTGAACATTATGAAAATCAGCATAACTTTACTGATTCATTGATAGAGCAATGCTGATTTTATACAAATTGAAGAGATATATATATATTTTATTTAAGTTTTTTGTTAGTTTTTACGATTAGTGTCGAATCATCAGTTTTTCACTTCTAACGTACCCATTTGTTACCACCAAGCCACCAAAGCTCAATATTGAGCGCCGTTATTTTATTTCTAATTTATTTCAGATTCTAGAGAAATGTTTGATTATTTTATACCTAAGGGTACATTCGGAAATCAAGCGAAAAATTAAAATTATTTTCATCTGGTTATACACAAAACCAAATGAGGCTTTTCGGGTTTCTTTTTACCTACTTGTGGGTTGCTATATTTTCTTTAGAACTGTTCTTAAGTCAGACTGCATAAAAATTGTTGCTTTGACCATTTTTTTGATGTTCAAACAGACTGTCACTTGTACCTAAAAGCTTCTAAACTGGGCAGAAGTTTTATATAAAAAAATCGATTCTAAATTTTTTGTGTATTTTTATTTCTCAATTAACATTAAAAATAAGCAAGTTCTGGATAAGTGTAATTATAGTATAAGGACCAGAAAGAAATATTTAGAGTTAAGCCAATTTAAGCAAGAACTACAGAAAACTCCGACCACAATGATCTAGGTGAACAAATTTTACAAAAAGAAAAAAATGATCTGCTTTTTTTTTGTAAATTTACTTATGCTTTCTAAGTCAAAGGCGAATGACCCGCTCTGGAGTTCCTTGAAAAAAGAAATCGATTAAAAATGAATTTGAACATCAATGTCTATACTAGTAAAAAAAACAAAATCGATTATAATTAATTAAAAGTTGCTGTAATTGTTTTATATTGCTGTAATTTGATAATGCATTTCAAACCACTGAAATTCTACTGTAATCGATTTTTTCCTTTTGTATAGAAAAATAAAAAAATAAAATGAAGCACGTTTTATTTAAACTAAATTTGGTTACTTTTTGTTAAGTTTCAACAAAATTACTCAATTTTTTTTACCCTTAACGTGGGGGGGGGGGGGGGGGGGGGTTGGGGGAGAATAAGGTGCCAACGTTGGTGAGCGTTGAGGAGTTTAAGGTGCAAAGGGGCAAATTTAGGTGAAAGAAGGGTCAAATGTTGAGTAGGTTTAGGTTTTGAAAACGAGATGGCCGTACATTCCCTTAGCAAAATTCCTGCATTATTCATTATGCAGAAGAATTTGCAAAATTTGAACACCGCAAACAAAACCAACGTGGAAGTAAATCAATACTTAATTGAATTTGTATGAATTATAATTATGTTTACTTGGGTAAAAACAAAGGATTATAATCGATTTTCACTATAATCATTATGTGAGATTTCGTTTCACTTTTCGTAGATGCGGGAATTGATGAAAGAAACTGCCAGAAAGAGAAGAATTAACAGTTAGAACTGCTTTAACTTGTAGTATAACTACACATTGAGTTCTTCTTCTCATTAATTTTAATTTGAAAAACAAAAAAAGTATCAAAACAATTTTTATTGACTTTGAGTTAGTTTTTGAAATGTTTTAGAAATTTAATGACAACTGAAAACGATCCTTTGATTCTTTACAAATTTTGTTTGAGTAAGTAAAATTAACAGAAAAAAAAATACATTTGACGCATGAGTCTACCCGAATTTTTCCCAGTAGAGCACCCAGGTAAAATCTACAACATCATAATAGTTAAAGCACAGATCAAAAGCTACATTTTTTCTTACAAAAATTGCTTAGCAAAAAATCAAAATTAAAAACCTTTACGCCTACCTCTTTACAGGATGGATGAAACAAAAAAAATCTGCTCTTTGCATATACTTTTGTGTGTACTTTTGAAATTTACTACCAATTATTTGAGCTTGTGTCTGTTCAATTTAAAAAAACATCAGTCAGGCTGCATAAAAAATTGGACGAAAACTATTATTTTTCAAGTACCATTGCATATAAACAATTTCTGGAAAAAGTAATGTAATTATATTAAGACTAAATAGAAATATTTAAGGCTAGGCCAATTTCTGATCAGAAAGTATATACGAACTAAACAATTTTAAGAAAACCAATGCTTTATTTAAACTTTTCGAATGAAATTTTTGATCATAAATTAGATTAAAAGTTGAAAATTAACGAGTATTTCTCGCCAAGAAAAGAAAACAAAATTGTTTGCTACGAGCATGTTTGATTGCAGTTTAGAACATCAGAAATTGCTTTAATTAAGGTTTCGTAAACGGTTTAAAACGCAATTTTTCTTTTTTGGGATTGATCCGGTACTGGAACCTGATCTAAACTATATTTTATGATTGGATAAATTAAATGTTTTACCAATGTAAAGTATTTAATATTAACCAATCATGATCCATCTAACTAACAACCCACTTATTTGTAAGTGCTGAAGTTACTTGTAATTTCAGCACCAGAGAGATTTGAATTTAACTTAGAAATTAGTTGGACTCTCCCGAGCACTTCAGCAGCCGCAATAAACCAGTATACCCTAGATCTATTGAGCCTAGCAGAGACTAGTTAAACAACCTGAGACTAGATAGTATAAGAGTAAGATTAGGATCGGTATTAGACTAAGAAGTTGCACGAATCTATCCGGCCGAAAATAAGGTAGCGTGACGAGCAGACGGTGTACCCTATCCGAAATTACTCTATGAGTTACACACCAGCCCTAACTCATCTGGTGCGACCATAAGTCTCGAACAAGACCTTATTAGATTAGAATTAACCAAAATTAGATTAGAAATTAGACAAAAACATTTACAAAATGTTATACGACAATAATTTAATTGAAATGTCTCTCCGACTCAATAGATCCGAGCCAATATTCCGAACCATAATAGAACTACCCGGAATTGGAAGAAGACATCGAACCAAAGACGACATACGACAAAGTAGAAACTTGCCGTATAGTTACATGATAGTTCGGCAAAAGCCAGAACAAACTTTTATATTTCGAATACTACTTGCAATGAATTTAGATTTCCATTTGCAAACATAAAACCTTGAAGTAAATCTTCAAAATCATTTCAGGCGCTAAACAAAATTAATATTATACAATAACGATTGATAAAAAGATCTAAGATCGTTTTCCTAAAATTCTGCAGTATTATACAAAACATGTTTGAAAAATATTTATTGGAAAACAAAAATAAAAATTAGTAGCATGACAATAAATGGTTAGTAATCATAAATCATCCTGTTGTTCCAGCTTCATCACCTAAAACATAACAGCAATCATCAACTCACTAATATCATAAAATACTAAATCTTTCCTTTACACAAATTTAAAACCTCATTAAAACTTAAAGTCACTTAATTTTAAAACCAGATCATCAAGGCTTATCCTTGGATCTTAAATCATTTTCTACTTCATTACATTTTAAATTTGATCATCAAGGCTTATCCTTGGATCAAACAGAACAACTTTGTTCTCCCCCACCCACTTAATTAGTGTCTAACGACCTCAAACGTCGATTCACTACCCAACCCTTTCTAAAGACCCAAGACTAATAGAAATTTTTAAACAAAACTAATCATTCAAATTAGGATAAACAGTGAAGAACTTCGGTTATTCATCCTTCACTTGATCCCCCCTCTTACCAGACCCAGGATAAATCTTAGACTTAGTAAGTTTAAAATAGTATCTAACGAACTACTCGCGTTCTAATTATACCTGAACCTTGTGGATCGATTTACTATTCTCCAACCCTTGAACACAATCACTACCCCTAAGTAAGATTAAGTAAGTTAACACCTTAGCTTATACTAGTCACGAGAAAGTAAAAATCATTCTTCGGAATCGATATACTTTTCTCTCCAACCCTGAACAATTAGACCCAGGTTAAGCTAACCAAAAAATCGTAAGAACTAACAGTTTAGGAAAATAGAAATCATTTAACAACCTTTTGCACCCGTCATCCTAAACCTTATGTCATTTAAAAACCTAGGGAATAAACAAACAATCGTTTTACACAATTGTGAAATAGATAACAAAAAATACGACCTTGTAATCACACCTCATACACAAACAGTTGGATACATTCGAACAAAACGACAAACACTAAAGAGAAAAATAATCACTAAACAAAGACAAATAACACGAAAAAGATTTTCAAAAAATCGAAACGCATTTTCAGAATCAGAAACCAACAGTTTAGACGAACTCTACAAACTAAAAGAATCAATAGATAAAAATTACCCACAACACGATCAATTATATTTTTCTGACTCAGAAACAACTTCAAATTCATCACAAAGAGGAAAAAGAAGAATAAAAAAGCAGTATAAACACAAACCAGTACATCTATACAACTGGAATCAACCAATTCGACACATTAATAATTACATATTAACAGTCATCGAACGAAAAAATGAGTTCAACGCACACCCCAGGTGACGAAACTCCAGATGATGATGAAATCTTTCCTTTTATAGTAGATGCAGATACTGATAGAGGACAACACATATTTTGTCAAAATTTACTCGTAAATTTATTTGAACCCGGAATCAGTCCATGTAAAACAGAGTTCCCCGATGTAAAAATCAAAAGACAAATCATAGATCACTATCTAAAAGATATATGCAACATAACACAACAATATGGAATCTACTCTATAGAATTCACTTCCCCAAACCATAATAATAGAACATACACTATTCAAACAGACGACCTTGATTTAGAATTTTCAAAAGTTTTTTCAGAATATATAAAAAGCATACAATACCATAACTCACAAAGAGCAAACTCCATTTTCACCAATGAAGTTTTCGCACTAATATATAGTTATATTTCGATATTAGAAAATGAACTCCCATTAACAAATGTCTCACCGACAGAAACATCTAAACATTTAAGAGTACGACATGAAATCACACTACTCTCTAGTTATTTAAACATCATTAAAGAAAATTTCACGAAAGACGACGTTTCACAACATACCAAACACGATTTACAAAAAATTTTAGCATGGTTCATAATAGATTATTTTACACACAATATTGATTTAATTGCACAAGCAAGAAAAAATTTTAGACCCCAAAACTCGAACGATGATACAGCTATCACAGAACAATCAGATTATGTTTGGGACCCCGAATGGTCTCATCCCGTATTTATAAACTTTCCACAATCAATCTCAAGTCAAGCAATAGGTACAATATCTTACATAAGAGATTATGTAAGAGTAATACCATTAACAATTGATGCAACACCATTAAACTATAATACATTTTTACCCGATACACAAAATAATAGTTTAAACTCTACAGTCATACACAATGAAAACCTCAATGGAACTAGGAATCTTACTCAACAAGATATACAGACACCATCACACTTCATAAATGAAGAAATTGTACACACAACAACTACACAACAAAGTATTTCACCAATACGCCCAAATTTAACAACACCAAGAAATACAAATCCTTCACAAACACAGGTAACCTTACAATCAACCGTTAAACCTTCGGTTGCCCCTAAATATTCACATATGGATTACCAAACATACAAACCCATGACAATACCATCAAAAACACGCAAAACATTCACTAGAAACAACTTTGCAGACCATAATTATAATTATACACATCCATCAAAAACAAATTATAAACCACAAAGAAATTTTAATCAATATACAAAACCTCGAAACTGGGATAACCCAACGGCCCAATATAATTCCACAAATTTTCAACCAAATCCTCCACAGGATCGCAGTGAAAATTACCCATTTTTTCAACAAAATAAAAATAAAAAACAAACATCTTATCAAATGGATTATTTATCCTCAGATGAAGATTTCTTACAACCAGATATATTTGCACCAAATACTCAAGAATATCGTAGACAAGGAATACAGAAAACACGTACAAACCATAGAAATTTTTCTCCACAATCAATAGATGCACAATATCAACAACCAATTCAACAACCAAATCCAATTAATATACAATCTTTTCAACCAATTCAACAACAAAATCCAATGACTACACACTCGTATCAACCATCACAAATGCAAAATGAAATACCACTCCCGTATTATCTTCAACAACATGAAATAACAAGAAACCAACTTTCAAATTTTTCTCAAATGCCAAATGCAGCTGAATCATTACAAATGACAATGAATCCATACCTTATGGGTGGATCATCAATAACATCAAATAAACCCTTAATGGTTTTCACAGGAACAGACCCTGAATACTCTGTAGAAGATTACTTAAATGCAGTAACAGCAAATTTAATTTTAAATATTGGACCTGAACCAATTAACACGCCACTACATCAAAACTGGATACATCGACGCACAGCGTTGATACAAACAACCTTAGATGGCGCAGCCCAAAAATGGTTTTCAGTACTACCTCAAGAAATAAAATCAAACTGGAAAAGATTTACACAAGAATTTTCAAAAATGTTTGACTCCGAAAGAAACAAACAACAACAAAGAGTTTTATGTAATGAAATTCGCAGATTACCAAACGAAACCATCAAGCAAATAGCAGTAAGAATCGAAACACTAGTTCGAAAAGCATATTCACTAAATACACATGACTATAAAAACACTAAGATGACAGAAATCTTAATGATGACCTTAACACCACAATTAAGGAAAATAGCAATAAAAAAGAGAGCATCACATCCTTCTTCAATTCGAGAACCCGATTTAGATTTTAGAAAACTAGTAGACAAACTAGAACAAGCAGAAATCACAATGAAATTAGAAGAAACGGAAAATCTGAAATTACAATACGTTAACAAAATTGAAACGACTCCCACTAATATTAATAATATACAAGAATCAGAAACAGATCTCGTTGAAAAAATCACTGAAATACTCAATATTTACGAAAAGAACCCGAACTTTAAAGGCAAACCATCTTTCAAAAAATGGTGTAATTATTGCCGACGATACGGACATAGTATTTCCGAATGTAGACAAAAACAACAAGATAGTCAAAATAAACCTCAAAAATACAAAGAACCAAATAAATCATTTTATCAATACATGAAAAAAGATCAAAACCTACCAAACAAAAATGTATACAGCAACAACAGTTCAGGAAAACCACTCCCAAACAATACAAGCTATACAAGAAATCAATCTCCATATAACTCAAGTTATAGAGGAAGATCACCAGAACGAAGAAACACGTATAATTCATCACAAAATCACTACAATAGACCGAATAGTCGAAATAACTACTCCAGATCAAATTCAAATACACAACGATTTGTTTCTAGATCTAATTCTCAATCAAGAAATAACTATTATCCAAACAACCAATCACGAAATTCATCATACAATAGGAATAGAAACTACTCCTATAATCGAAACAGAAGTTATTCAAACAACCGAAACCAGAATTACCCGAACAACCGATCAAGGAATAACTCATATAATAGATCGAACTATAACAGACCAAACAATAATTACCAAAACAGATCGCGAAATAATTCACAAAACCGACACCCAAGTTATAATAATCGCTATCGAAATTATTCCCAATCACCACACCGAAATAATAATCACTACAATAACTCTAATAATCGTCACAGAAGCAGTACACCTAAACATCAAAGACAAATCAATCAAGTACAAGCTAACCCAGAAACAACATCAGACCCTCCAGGTATTGATGACACAGTAACTGATACGTTACAACTCAATCAAATAAACTGTACATCATCAGATTCAGAAAGTGATACTGAAAACACTCTTGATATCAATATGATAAAAGTCGAAAATGACTATGAATCTGTCATATATGAACAACCCTTTCCATCACATATATATGAAAATCAATCACAAATTCTTCAAAATCATTACACTACACCCATAAATTCCACACCAACGACGCAAGAAACAAATGAGATAAACACTACAAATCAAACCAATAAAAATACCAAAACAAAATGCTTGAATACAAACCACATTTATCAAAATATACAAAAAGAACAACCCAAAGAAAAAATTTGGACAATATCATTTCTCTTAGAAAGCCCAAGAAATAAAGAATTTCAACCACCAGACCTTGAAATAGATTTTTTAATTGATTCAGGAGCAGAATCAAACATAATAAACATTCCCACATGGAATGAAATAAAAATCTTACACCCAAAGCTAACACCTCTTGAAACCTCCAGCAAACTAGCGACAGCACAAGGATCAACATTGATAAACTACGGAAAAATCCAATTATTTCTCCTCCCTACCAGAACAATGGAACAAAGTAAAATTTTAAATAAGCCATTTAAACAAATATTCCATATCACCGATATTAAATATAATATCATTGGAATACCATTTATTTCAAAGTATATACCAACAATTAACATACTAAATAGTAAAATATTAATCAAAGATAAATATACAAAAACAAAAGAAACATCCTTAACATTTTTTCAAAGATTGAATAAACAACCACCATTCTTTTCAAAATTTTATCCGATATTTAACCAACAAAGAAAACACCTGAAACCACTATCAGGAAACATCTATAATTTTTCAATCAAACAAGTTCACCAATATGATAAAGCACAAAACAAACAAAAATTTTATATGTCAGATTTTGAATTCAAACCGATTCATAAATTTTTCAAAATCACAATCTCTTCAATAAAATATTTGAAAAATTCGAATTCAGATATCATCTCCTTACATGTCTATAACAACACACCTTACCAAGTAACATTACCATTAGGACTTTTAGGATATTGTGAAACCAACGCAACAATATCACCAATACACGAAAAAGCCTATCGCGTAAATAATATACTCCAATTACTAGATATTTGCCAATCTACAATTCTTAATGAAGAATTATCTATAAATAATATAATAAGTAACGAAAACAGAAATACGGATTATTTCACAAAAACTCCATATTTCAAACCTACATTCAACATCAGTAACTACACAGAGGACCAACAGAAATTTTTAACAATGTTTAATTTCCAACATTCACAAATAACACAAGACGAATTTGAAAAGTTAGCCAAACAGCTAATTCAATATTCATCAGTCTATGCAACATCAAAATTCGATGTTGGCAAAATCAGTTCATCACTACATCTCCCATTAAAACCAGACGCAGTTTTCAAAAAACAAAGAGCAAGTAAAGTACCAATTCACTTACATGATAAAGTAAACAGATTACTCGATATTTTAGAGCAATACAACATTATATCACCGGTTAATAAAGAAGAACAACCAAAAGGCAACACATTCATCAACCCCGTTATCATTCTAGCTAAAGGAGAATCGTTAAAAATCGTTCTCGATGCTAGATACCTCAATTCACTCATAGATGAATCAAAATGTAATTGGCCCATTGAACCAATACAAGTTATTTTAACAAAAATAAACGGCAAATACTTCACAACCGCCGACATGAATAGTGCATACAATCAAATGCCACTAGATGAACAATCACGACGTTTAACACAATTTGTTATCGGAAACCAACAATATGAATTCAACCGCTTATTCTATGGAATATCCATAGGACCAGCAGCATTTTCAGCCTTTATGAGCAAAATTTTTAGACCACTAATACTCAAGAAAAACGCAATCACCTATTTAGACGATGTTTTTATGCAATCACAAACAAAAGACGAAATGTTCAAAGTTTTAGAAACATATCACCAAATACTTCAGAACGAAAATCTGAAGGCCGCCCCCGATAAATCACACTTCTTTTTGACTAGAGTTAAATTCTTAGGACATAATATAGAAAGAAAAACAATCACTCCACTGAAATCACGCATTGACGCTATTCAAAAACTTCAACCACCAACAAATAAAAAGAAAATCCAAGAGTTCCTTGGAATGTTAAACTTTTTAAGTAAATATGTTTATAAAATGCAATTATACCTACGACCATTTTATAACATCCTTAGACAACAAAACAACTTTGAATGGAATACAGAACATCAAACACGATTCGAAGAAATAAAGAAACTTTTAACTGAACAAATTTCAAACACAATTCCAGACCCTGATCAACCATTTTATGCAATGTGCGATGCTTCGAACTTTGGCATCGGCGCAGCATTATTACAATCACATAATGGTACAAATAAAATGAACCTCATATCAGCAAATTCTCGATTATTCACTCAAGCAGAGCTACGACTCTCAACTCTAATGAGAGAATGTACAGCCATAATATATACACTTACAGAATATGAATTTCTGATACTTGGATCAAAACATCCCACAGTTTTGTTCACAGACCACAAACCAATCATCTTTCTTTTTACACAGAAATCTAACCCAAACCACCGAGTTTACAGATTTCAACTAATTCTAATGAAATTTCCAAACTTACATATAGTTTGGACTGCAGGAAAAAATCTTGCATTACCAGACACCTTAAGTCGAAATACACCACCTGAATTACTTACACGAAAAACAACAGTTGAAATACCCAAAAATATAAAATTCTACCTTGCAGAAAACGAAACATCACCTCGATTAGAATGCAAATATGCAGTAAAAACTGATATTGAACAATCACAAATAAATAATTTACAACATTTCCCACTTTATTTAGATTGTCAAAATAATCATTATGAAGTTGACCTACTTGGAACATCAACTTTTAAACCAATTCCATATTCTCAATGGATAAAAAATAACACCCAACAAAAACGAACAAAACAACACCTACCTAAAAAAGACCATTTTCCACTAATTGAAAAAGAAGATTTAACTGATAAAATAAATTTATCAGGACCACAAACAAATGATTCAAAATACACAATAAATCAAGTTTTTGACCTTCACGACCCACTTGATACAATACCATTATCTAAATTAGAAATCGAAAACATTTTTCTCCCCCCAACAGAAACAATTACAATTTCAACACTGAAACAATATCAAAACCTTGACCCAGTAATTCGACAACTAAAATCATGGCACAAATATAAAACTAAACCTATCAAAGCAGATTCAACCATTCTAGGAAACAAAACACTCCTCCGATACTTTCGCAAGTTTAACAATACAACAATTAACGAAAATACAGACCTTTTAGAGTACAACCTTAATGAATCTACAGTTCCCTGTCTCCCTATAAGTATGATTCTTATAGCTTTTAATATTTCACATACACAAAACATTAAAGGACACTCTGGATCAGAGAAAACATATTCAAATTTTATACAAAATTTTTACTTCCCAAATGCACCAATTTGGATAAAAGTACTATGCAATGATTGTATAGTATGTCAATTAAATAAACCTTACCCAAATCAAAAACAAATAGCACAAAAACAAGATTTTAAAGGACAAAGTTTATACTTTAATCATCGTATCTCATTTGATACTAAAGGACCAATTTCACCCTCATCAGAAGGAAACTCCTACATTATGGTAATTGTTGACGCATTTACACATTATGTAGCACTTAACCCAGTACCACATTGTAACGCTTATTACGCATACACAACACTTTATGAACACTGGATAGCAAAATTTGGACTACCAGAAATTTTAGTCACAGACAATGGTACAGAATTCATAAATAATGAAATAATAACACTATGTCATTTATACAACATTAAACACAAACCACGTACATCTCATGCACCTTGGACAAACGGCTTAGTCGAAGGTATGAACCGTTCACTACAAGAATATCTTAGATGTATCATCAACGGAAATGATACCAAATATACCGAATGGTCAGCAGATGTAAAATTATTTCCATTAGCATATAATTCACAAATCACGACAACTTTAGGAATGTCACCATACGAAATGGTTTTCAACCAAAAGCCACGCAAACCAATAATGTTTACAGCAAATTCCCATAAAAACGCACAAGGTTATTGTCAACCAAATAAAGACTCAATTTGTTATAACCTACCATTACATACGCACGATGAAGATCATTTTCATCACCCACAAATCCTTAAATTAGCCTCCGGTACACACACCGAATGGATTTTAAATAGAGATAAGAAACACAATGAAATTTACCAAAAAATAACGAAAAAGTTATTACAAAGACAAAACATAAATGAACAAATCAATTCACGTTTTACACCAGCTTCCGATTTAAAAATTGGAACATTTGTTTTAATACCTAATTTTAATACTCAAAAAGGAATTTCTAAAAAATTACAACCCCTCCGAAAAGGACCCTATCAAATAATTGCAAAACCCACAGATGTCACATATAAAATTATCGACTCAAACAAAAAAGAAATCGTTCAACATCGAAACAACCTATTACCTTATTACCCAAAAGAATACGCACTCCGCGAATTAACCCAATTATATTCTTTCACAGGATTAAAAATTATTCAAAACGAACCACATCTGAAAAACACAGAACAAAATGATAACCCCACCGAAAATCAAAACACAAAACCAATCGCTACCAAAAACAATACACAAAACCATAAAGAATCTCCAAAACAAAGAAAAAATAGAAAAATGACAGAACAAATAATACCCCAAGAAGAAATAGACAAATCAGAACATAGAAAGACAACAAGACTCCGAAATCAACCACGTAAAAACTACAAAATGTTCATCCCCCAATCTAAAATATTAAAGAAAGTAGAATTTAAAAAGTAATTTTAAAATTTTATACTTCACAATCTTGAAACCTCCGTAACATTTTTCATTTCCATTTTTCAAAATAACATGCTCACAAGTACGCAATAATTCTAGTTCAAAATAGACCAATAGGATTCATCCAATCCGCCACTTTCTCTAACTCAAACTAAGATCAATTAGACGAATAATCTAGAACTCCAGGCACATCTCTAACTATAACTTTACAACCTCCAGGTCAAAAATAAGCAAACCACTCCAACTTGACAGCTAAAATAAATATCACCATAATACCGTACCCCTCCCTTATCTAATAACCCAAAGATCAACAATATTTCCCCAACTCAGACCACGAATACCCCCAAAACAAATTTGATAACTTAGCCTAAAGTCACAAAATGAAGATTTTAATTAGCCTAAAGTATAAAAATCTCACCATACCCCGGATCATTTGACAAACAAAAATAAAGAAAAAGACGACCTCCCAGTCACCATGAAAATTGCCCCCAACAATTTTTTACGAAACTCAACCCACTTGTCAAAAAACTAATAAATAATTCGACCACACTAGAAAATCGCCTCAAACAGCAAAAAATATTCGACAAAGAGATCATTTCTTAAATGCTTTTCTCTCAAACAGTCGCTCAAATATTTATCAATTTTAAACATTTTTTTTCAATACTTCAAGTCTTTATAATCTTTCTTTTTGATATCATCGAATCTTTTCTAATAATCATAATAATTTTTTGTAACATTTTTTTAATTTTCTACACAATAATTGAACTATTCCTCCAACTTTCCAAAACCCTTGAATATATCCACAGGTACGATTTTAACAACTTGTCTAAATGATACGAACAATTTTCAGTAGAACTGATATTTTTTTATTGTTTGTAATTTTCATAACATTTCTATCATCCCTCATTTTGACAATATGTAAATGTATAAAGAAAGCAATCATTACATTTGCCCTAGCAACAATTTTTCTAATTCTTTTTTTAGAAGAATATTATAATAAACATAAACCCTCTCACTAAAGTAACAATTTAAAAATCCATCAAAAATTGCTACCCAACAGTCACAGAATCAGTCTTCACCGACATCATCCCAAGATAATCCAACACCACCTTCAACTACTCAAAACCCTCAAACATCTACACGAATTTCTTTTCAAGACAATCCATACACCTTTGAAGAAAGGCACGCTCGTTTATCTGAACCACTAGAACCAGTTCAACGACAAGCATCCCTAAGTGAACCAACATATAATCTTTACCCAACACTACCACAAGAACTAAGTAGAATACGAAACCTTAGTCAAAACCAAAACACAGCAGAAATAAATAGACAAATTATACATCCTCGACGAAATAGAAATTTTCAAACTCCCCGAGTTCATTTTGATATACCTCAATCCCCAACACAAACCACTCCAGAAAACACCACTGGTATCACACCAGAAACTCCTACACTTTTTTCACAACGAAGCACTTCAAGTCTACCTTCAGACTACTTAGGTTCAACACCAACATCTGAACAGATACGTGAAAATCCCTTTAACCCCCCAAACCTAACATCACGACTGCCATATTGGACTACAAATTCATTCACACAAGGTGAACCAAATTTAGTCAATGACCCCATAGATATTTCTACGGATACAACAACATCCTCATCACTACCAGAAACATTATCACTACCATCAACACCATCAATAAGTCAATTTTCACCACTACCCTTTAACTTAAATTTTCCAAATAATCTCGACGCCAGATATCGAGAACAATCATCAATAAATATTCCTTTAAGATTAGATTGGAATACATTCACAGCACCTCCACCACTATTTGGACAACATCAAGAAAGTAACCGCCTTCATAACTGGGCACTTAATAGATTACAATATCGCCAAGATATTCACAACGATATCCGTGATCACAATATTCAAATACTCCAACAAAACAGTTTACAATTAAAATTTGAAATCACAGTTAAGTTAAATAATATTACCCAACATCCCTACCCATTAAATCCACCTAACATAACAGCTCAATCACTACCACCACCGTTTATAACTACTGAAGTAATATACAAATACGACAGATACACTAAAAACACAATTGGTTACATTACATTTTATAATCCATACTCAGGATTATCATACACATGTATATTCTAAAATTATTAATTTTTCTCCAAACCCTTTTTCTAATAACCTCAAATCAAAATATAAACCCTTCCCCTCGTACAGGACCACAAGATTTATTAGTAACACATTACGATTGCGAAGAAAATGAACAAAAAACACTACATAAATATGCAATCAATCAGGTATCACAATGTGAAACAGAACCACAAGCTATAGAAACCACAGATATAATAGCAACACTCTATTCAAAAGCCCGAGCAACAACAGTTACAGGTTATAAATTCACAGCAACATTTTCCGAAAAGAAAGTACATTGTTCACAAGTCTCGAACGGAAACAAAAACCGACTTGACCATGAATCATTCTACCAAAGTAATATAGAACGTCTTTTACATCTCAATCCCGACGATTGTAAAAATGAATTACTTAGACTAAACATCACAAAAAATAAAAACTCCCAAAGAAAATTAGTTAATTTTCAAGTTTTTTCAGACTCTGTACATCAATCACAACTTGAAAGACACCAAGGACATATAAGACTAGACGAAAAATACCCGTATAACGGCGCACACGGACGATTAACCTATGACCTACATGATAAACACTGGATACCACACATTGGTATAAATAACCCATCAAACTGCAAAGCAGACACAAAAAATAAAGGATACCAAGAAATAATGTTTTTCGATTGGAAAATACAACTCGAAAAAATACAACTCACACGAGATTTATCTGATAATACAATGATCTATCAAGGAATCCGACTACCTTGTAAAAATGATCAAGGATATTGCGACCCTACAACGAGAACACAAGCAACAATTGTTTGGTTCCCCGAAGACACATGTACAACATTTCAAGTAGCAAAAATACACGCTCGTATGATAAAATTTCACGAAAAATATTTCATACAATCAATTCCATATGAACAAGTCCATCCATCACGCAAACTAAGTTCCGATTTTCGAAACATAGACAATATAGAAAATAAATTGACACGTTTTCAAATATATCAAGAAACAGAACTTGCATGTAAATACAGGAATCCACTTCACAGAACACAATACTCTGAAATATTAGTTGAATATGAAAAAGGATTCGACATGACCACTGGTAAAGTAAAAATCGACCCATACGCCACAGGTCATCCTCTAAACGAAGGAACATCCTATATACCAGTTAATTTTGAAAAAAGCAACGGACAACCTGGTGGACATCTAAAACCTTATGACACCAGAAGCACACGCTTACAAGAATTATCACTAATGAATACTACATATTTTGGTAATATCCACTATGATATTCATTTGGATATGAAACTAGACTATACAATTAGCCGCATTTTTCAAGAAATGTCACTCTCTGAATTAGAAACACTACATCAACTATGCGAATTAGAACGAACACAAATACTACAATCACTTGCACTAGCAGTATTAAAAATACCCTACGCAGGATACTTATTATCAGGAAATAGATCAAATTTTTTAGACTACGAAGGAAACATCTTATGGTTTTATACTTGTACTAAAAAAGTATCACCACTATACGTTTTTGAAGATAAACGATGTTATAAAAGAATTCCTATCTTTTATAAGAATAAAGTACATTTCGTGGATACACTTTCACGAAGAACATATTTCTGGGATACCGCAGTCCCATGTGGATCAGAAAATAGCCACAATGTAGTACAACTAAACCCTGATGAAAACAAATATTATCTTCTCACTCCATATCCCACATTAATGCAATCACTCAAAAAATTTTCACCAGAAAGCATTCGCGCTATTGCTCGAAACCCAAATATAGACTTACAATCAATAGGAATCTATTCAAAATCAGATATTCAACATCACATAAGAACACAACAATTCCAAGAATTATTAACACAAATGGACACTATACAAAGACAATCAATAGACCAAAACTTACGCAAACTTGCAGAAACCGCAGGATTTGCCGATATCTACACGCAAGACTATAGCGGATATTTTAAAGACATAAAAGATTATATATATCTAAACGGCGAAAAATACCGTCCCCAAGATATATCACCAATTAACATTTTTAGCTTTGTTACACTCAAAAATGAGATCCTAGATTTTCTAGGATGGCCCTACTACATCTTAGAAAAATTGACTATTTTATACGCAATGTTTAACTTTATTGGATTTCTTTTCTCACTCTTAAAAGGAATCTACAATACATGTGCTATACACACACAAGTAAACAGACAAGCAAGCGTAGCACGCATACTCTTTGCAGGATTTTTTGGAATTTTTTCCACATCTATAAACAAAATTCTTTTAGACGCACAAATAAAAGAATATAACACAAAAATAACAACACGACAAAATACATACGACGAAGAACATAACAATGTCGACACACAGCCAACGGCACCACAATTACCACCCCTACCAAATAACCATCCACTATCCCTAGCCCCGCGAAATTTTAGAAATGTAGCAATCACACATAATCCAAATTTTCGACTCACCACATCACAAAGTCCCGTCCAACATATAATGACACATCCATCACAAGATGATAATACTTATGAACAAATTATTGAACAGCCCCATACCACCGCTTTTCAATCTCAAAATAATAATTTTTTTAGCCCACGATGAGCCGCCAACTTGGATCACTCCATCGATCAAATTCCCATCCAACCAACCTTACCTCTTCAATCCCAATAATACCACTTTTTGCTTTTCCGCCACCCGATTTTCCATCTAGCAATGTAACATCAGGCATGAATTCCGACACTAACTCACAAATTTCAGTTTTATACTCCATTTCACAGCTAAATAACCCGAATATTGAAACCCCCGACGAATTTGCCGACTCAGAACCATCTCCATCCAATAATTTTCATAACCCTTCTCATTTTTCTCAACCTCCTTTTCAACCCATATTATCAAATAACCCTGACCCAATCACTCCTACACCCTCTTATGCTTCCCAAGTTACCCCAACCTACTCCTCATACCATTCTGACCAATCATCTCCAGACACCCCCCGAATCTCCCCAGAGCTAGACAATTTTATTACCCTCCAACAACAACCCTACCACCTTAACACCCCGACCATAAACCAAATCTCCTCCACTACAAATTCATCCAATCCCCCTACACCCTCTTCAAATTATACCGAATCATTAGCACCATCATCCACATCAACTGAATCCTCACTCAACACTAATAGAGCTTATCGCACTTTTAAAAGAAAGTTCCCCAACCATCCTTTCCCAGCAAAACCAGGAACAGCCCGAGAATACATCAACCACCCCCAACATACTAACACTAGAGAATTTTTAGCCATCACTTTACCCTCATTTCCACAATACACCTTAAACACCCCTCATGACGCTAACGAAACACGCAACTTTGTAGACGAATACGTTTTAATGCCCACTCTCTCTTGGACCTCATACTATCATTTCACTAACCCTCTTTGCTTACCTTTAACTAACACATCCATTGATATAGACCGAAACAAAGACATGCTATATCGACTAACTACACCACTCACCGCTAGACAATTTACTTACGTTGGATATAAAAAATCACTAAAAACACACACTGCACCTAGAGCTAACGAATATACACTCGAATACTACGATCACAACATCATTAGAGCTAACCAAGATCAATTCTTAGACGACGATCGCTTCGCTAATCCACAAATCACCGAGAAATTTTTCATCAAGACACCATATGTATTTACACTAAACATCTTCGACCGAAAGTTTGATCACATTATTTCAGAAGCACTAACAAGCACACAAGCGTACGAAAGTTTTAAAGAACGCTTCCAAATCTTTTCACTAACCTTTCATTTCCTTGCACCACAAGAAAGAGATTTACACTGCTCACACGATATTATGTTGCGAACTAAACAAACACATACATACAGTTACTATCGTTTCATCCAAAATCACTTTGACCTCCACACACCCTCTAGACAACCACACCATCGCTTTCAATTCATCAATTCAAAATACACTTCACCGTATTTCCTAAATTTCACATATTGTATTAAAAATACTAACCTTCATGGTATTCTTCGTAATTATGACCCCATAACCCAAATGTATATTTTCTGCCCCATCACCAAGACCTTCAACGCAGAAGAATCCCGACCCTTCCTTATCCCGCACGAGTTTGTACAGCCTATAGAAATCCCCATTTTAGAATTCATCCACAACACTAAATTTAACCACAAGTTATATAACTTAATCCAAAACACACCTTATGAGTTTGCAGTAGGCACTGAAGAACTAACCACTATTAAGGCACTTCAATTGCTTTGGCCACTGCTTCAAACTAAAAATATCATCCGCATCTTAGCTAAACTACTAACAACTTCAGAACTAATTCACGACATCTTCCCCCACGGTTTTTTCCCCGACGACTAACAGGTAAGTATGAATTAAATGAATATTACTAACTAATTAAAATATTAAAAAAACTCACCATTCTTTATTCATGTTTTCTTTAGATTTTTAGCCTTCATCTTCGATCATCTGAAAAATTCACAAAAGAAAAATAAAAAATAGCAAACTTCTTCAAAACTATTTAAAACCCTATTTAACTTTTGCACCAACAATTAAATAAATATAATACCAATGCAGTAAATTAATTTATAAAATTTTCCCCTAAAAGCAGTAAATCTACATATGATGAAAATTTGTATCTTAAAATTCCCCCATTACTAGCAGTAAATTTCCAAATTCTATGCAGTAAATTAATAAAATGCAATTGCAGTACTAACCTTTTGATATTTTCATTCATTCGCACAGAAATTCTATCCACACTCGCACAGCTCGCCCACGAAGAATTGTTTAAAATAATGAATTTCAGTTTCAAGTTTTCACACTCAACAACTCTAACAAATAATAACAAGTTTCAAACTTTCCTTTAACCCGGTTGGAAAGGAATCATATACTAAACAAAACTAACCAACGCAGCTTACTAAATACCACAAATCATAAAATAACAGCATGACTAAGAAAAGGAAACCAACGGTACCCAAACCGGATTAACCCAGTTTAAAACTGGATAATTTATTCTTTTGAAGACTATTACAAAGTCTTAGAAAGAGATAATAAAACACAAAAAAGTCGAAAGACAAACCCATACCACAAACAATTTGCTTTTTGGAAAAAGTACATAACCAACAAAACATAAGTAAAACCACAACAAACCCAACATAAAATGTTGTCACATAACAGGACCCCTCATAAAAACCGCATGAAATCATACTCCCACACCTGGCCTAACCCACCAGGAAAGGACGTCCTGAGCATGCTCTATAGCCGGCCTAACCCACCGTGCTACATCCACGCTTTGTGACCACACCTTTATTTTTAATAAGAGCTACTCAAGGGTGAGTAACTCTTCAAAATAACCGAACTAAAACAAAAAGCTTTTGTGAAAACAACTAACTAAAATCATAATTAAAAAATATTAAATTAATAAAAGTTTTATAAAATGTAAAATCACATGATGCAATATATAGATCAGAATACAACACCAAGGACGAACATCAAAAGACAAGACGACCTCACTACACTCGAGAGAGAATGACCAACTATAATCGATATGCCGCTCACAATCACAACTCAAAGGATTTAGAGTACGACTTGACCTCGCAGAAAAGGACTTCATTGAACTAGACCAATGACCACCTCGATGTTCAAGTATACGTACAGATCCGAGTAACCAGGCATCCCCTCCACGCACAATCTCCACGCCATTCCCGAGCTAGATCAAACACAAAAGAAGTTCTCTCCGAAGAACAGAAAAACCTGACATAGCCAACCATTCTGAAACCAGAATTGATGCTGTTGCAGAGACTCAGTCGTTGTCACAAGAAGAACACAACGTCTTGTGTCCTCAATTCCAGATCCCTGGAACTTCCTTAACAAAAAGGAAACAAAAGAAAAATGATGTTCGCCAAATACCAACGTCCATCATCCATCCTTGAACTACAAAAGAACTGTTCTAAAAAACTCTGTAAAACCCGGATGGGTGGAACCTGATCTAAACTATATTTTATGATTGGATAAATTAAATGTTTTACCAATGTAAAGTATTTAATATTAACCAATCATGATCCATCTA
Organism: Symsagittifera roscoffensis; assembly: GCF_963678635.1. Lineage (NCBI taxonomy): Eukaryota > Metazoa > Xenacoelomorpha > Acoela > Convolutidae > Symsagittifera > Symsagittifera roscoffensis. Next base: position 63,762,284 of record NC_087066.1, read on the forward strand.
ACTAACAACCCACTTATTTGTAAGTGCTGAAGTTACTTGTAATTTCAGCACCAGAGAGATTTGAATTTAACTTAGAAATTAGTTGGACTCTCCCGAGCACTTCAGCAGCCGCAATAAACCAGTATACCCTAGATCTATTGAGCCTAGCAGAGACTAGTTAAACAACCTGAGACTAGATAGTATAAGAGTAAGATTAGGATCGGTATTAGACTAAGAAGTTGCACGAATCTATCCGGCCGAAAATAAGGTAGCGTGACGAGCAGACGGTGTACCCTATCCGAAATTACTCTATGAGTTACACACCAGCCCTAACTCAGTACTAAAAATTTTAAAAGTATCAATACTATCAATATTTAAGCCGTTCAGACCCAGAGTTTTCTGTATTTGTGTTTTTTATCAGCTCTCCTCTTCTAAACTTTCCTTATTGTTTCCCATTATAGCACCCATTATAGCTCCCATTATAGCAATTTGAATAAATAATTACTTACGGTAAAATAGCATGTGTATATTTATTTTATGAAAAACTGGGAACTCTATGATGCAGCGTTTAGTTCTGGTTCTGTAGTAACAAAACAAGACTGCAACTGTGTATGAATGCACTATTCAATGAAAGCACGACAACTGCTTTAAAGTCATTGAAAAGTTTATTTTTCGGAGGGCTTATTTTGCTATTAGGTTGGCAGGGAACATCACGACGCAAAAATTCGCTTCATAGCAGAGCACATTTTTGTAATCGCTCGCTTTTGGATTCCATAGACACGTCTTTCCAATGTGGCTAAAATGGGCAAATACCTCTTTTGCTGTAATAATGCTGGAGCAGCTATGAGTTTCTCTTCACCTTCAAGCAGGAAAAATTTTGGAATTATTTGCAATTGAGCGTGTTTTTATTGATATTTTCAAGTAATTTGAAAGGTTTGATGTTTCTATTTTTTTGTCCGACTTTCCAAAAAAGTGACGAAAAATTTGTGCTCGAGGTGGTTTTTATTTCTCCAGACAAGTTTCGATTTCTTAAAAAGGAACTTTCAAATGTTTTGTATCAACCGAGAGCTGTTTTTGTCTCGAGCTCAAATTTGAAATTAAATTTTACCTTTGATTCTTAAATTTTTTTTATGAGGGTTTAAAGATTGCCAATAAGGCAAATTTGGGACAATTAAAGCGTTCTATTTTGCGCTATTAACGCTTAAGCGGAATTTTAATCACTCTTGGAAACTGTTCATAATTGGTTGAAGTCAGCTAATTGTCAAAAATGCTGCCTTTTGTACAAGTTATGGCGCGCGGTGAGATGTTTTAAAAATCTTTAAACATTTTTTTTCATTTTTGTATGAAAAACTCGTTATTTGTTTTTAAATAAACACTGCCCGATAGTCTTTAAAAGGCAGTCGTAACTTTCAGCTCTTCGCCTTGATACCAGCAGTCATGTTATCCCCTTTATAGTCGATTATGTTTAATCCCCTTTATAGTCGATTAGGTTTAATTCTGTTTAATTCAAGAAAGAATCTATTTCGTGAGAGTTAAATTAATTCTACCGGTTTGTAAAACCAACTCACTTTCGTTGAAGCTGCTTTAATGAAGTAAGTAATGGTTGTATATATTTCAGTCACAAACTCTAAACACTAATTCCATTATAAATTACCGTGAATTGACATTTATTCAATTATGATAATTTTTGGACAAATTCGATTTCGTGCAAAGTAAAAACAAGAATGCTCGTACCAGGGCAAAGCCCTGAAAGTTCCGACCGCCTTTTAATGTTTATGGAGCAGTAAGAAATTAAATGAAATAAAACAAAATGAAAATTTTTTTTTCTAAAATTTAAATTTTTTTAATGAAAATCTTCCCCCCACACGCCATGTTAAGTACAAAACAATAGATTTCGCTCCTTGTAACAAATCAATTATGGCAAAAAAAAGCTTCTTTCAACCAATTTGGAACGATTTCTAAGACGGATTAAATCTCCGCTTACGCGTTAATAGCGCGAATTATATTGCGCGTTAATTGTCCCAAATTGGTCAAAATGGCAATATTTAAACCCTCATAACTTTCCAAAAAATGATCACAGGTGAAATATCTTTTCAAATTTAAGCTCAGGATAACAATACCCTTCGAATGATATAAAAAAAAGTCCGTCAAAAATGGCTAGTTAAAAAGTCGAAATTTGTCTGAAGAAAAAAAAACCCACCCCGAGCACAAATATTCCGTTACTTTCGTATCAAAAGTCGGAACAAAAATGTATTCAAAACTTGATTCCAGCCTGTCTTAGCATAGTCCGTTTCTCCCATTTTCCCAAGCTCAAGACTGAGATATTTTGTTAAGCGAAGCTCTTTTTTTGCGACATAAGGCGGTTTTTGTATGCGTCTAGAACTTTCACATTGCACCACTATTGCAGCCGAATTGGTTAGGCTGTGGTAGACCTAAACCTCGAGGTCAAGTGAGAGCTCGTCCAGAAACGCTATCATTGCCATGGCAGGGAATTGATTACACAATCTGACGATCTCAAAGTGAACGCATTATCACTATGCTAACAGCCTCTGCTTGATGAAATCGAAAAAAAAAACGTTCATGTAATTGATCGAAGCCACCTGCCAGTAGAGCTTTGGGCCCTCAATATCCAAAATTCAACTCATTACCCAAAAAACTGTTCTTTTTGCACCAAGTCTACATCAAAATTTTGACCGACCGAGTGAAATTTTAGTAGTCAATTTTCACCTCAATTTTTCTGGGGCACCATCTGTTTATATACTGAAGAACTCAGAGGGCCAATTTGGGCGACTTTTGTAGCCCGAAGATCGCAAAAACAGAAATATCGCCCCAAAAATTCATTCAAATAATTGAAGATCCGAGAAGATCTTTTTAATAATTTAGTGGCAAAGCCCTTAAACGAAGTAATGAATTATTTATAATAATAATCATAATATTATTGATATACTTTTTGAGGATTAATTAAGAAGTGTGACTAACGGTACACATGATTGGGTTTTCGTACACTTCAAGGGCAGCTGCTTGTCTAGCCACCTGCACCGACACTATAGTAGAGTCCCCCAGGATGATGAGGATGTCGAGAACCGACAAGATCGCCATCAGGAGCCCCGGTGACTGACGCAGATTCGGGTTGAACGCCACAACCTATTTTAACAAATAAGTAGAACTATATTTCCGTTTTTTATTTTTGAAGTCTATCTTCCCTTACCCGTAAAGTCACAAGTCAACTACAAAACTATATATTTGTCAAGTGTAGAACGGCTTCATTTGGAGAAACTAACTTATTTCAGTTCAATCTTAATTCAGAAACTGTTTTCAAGCCAGGGTCAATCAATTCTCTTTCAATTGGTCTTTTTCGGGATTTTTTCTAAACTATATTACGCTCCGCTCCAAGAATTGCCAAAATTTAAAAACCACCTCAATCCAGAAACTAACATTGATTTTTCGTCCTCTATACGGGGTGGTCATTAAGTAGAAGCCATTTGTCTAAGTTTGTAAGTTTGTATTTGTCACAAAGGAAACAGTAAATTAGCCTGCCCTGTTCGCATCGAAGCGAAGCCCTCGAAACTCGAAATGCTTTTTAAATCATCTTAAGTGATTTTGCTTTGCAGGAAAACAAAATGAAAAACTTCAATTTTCGAAAATGTGTTTGAGCATTATTTGGTTAAGATTTGTAAGTAAATCGACTTAATATGATCCTTTAGTTTTCCTAAATCCATCTTGATTGCTTTGCTTTTAATTCTTTGTGAAAGCCCAGTTTTGTTGAATTTGTGAAATAACCCCTTTGTTTTAAGAAAACAAAAAAAAGAACAGGAAAAAATAATATGTTCTCCAGACATATTTTTGTTCTGACTTTTGAAGAAAGTGGCTGAATATTTGTGCTCGGGATGGTTTTTTCTTCAGACATTTAGAATTTTTAGAAAAACTTTAGAATTTTTCACTAGCCATTTTTGACAGTTTTCTTATATAATCCAAAAGACAATTGTATCATGAGCTCAATTTTAACGCGTAAGCGGAGCTTAGAACTTGTTAGAACTTGTTGAAGTGATGAGGAAAACATCACTCTCTATTTTACATAGTAAGTGGGGGATGATTTTCAAAAAGATCAAATTATTTTTGATTTCTTAAGGCGAATGCAACTTCATAAATCTTCATCGGGAGTCGAAACCTCAGCAGTTTTTTATTCAGCAAACTTCAACTTACTAACTTCGATTATGACATAATTTTTCCGGCTATAAGGAAGTTATGATTGTCCGTGATAACTTTCTGTTAATTTCTGGGGGTTTAAAATTTGCTAAGTTGTCTAATTTGGGGTAACTAACGCGCAAATTACGACGGATTAAACCATTCCAATTTGAAGCAAGTCATTTGGTCTTGTTATTCGGATACAAGACGCTGTTATTCAGCTTGATTTTTATGTGTTGGGGATTGAAAAGAATAAAAAAATGAAAAAATGTCCCCTTATTTAATCAATTTTTCAAACAAAAATTAATAAATTGACCTCAATGTGCTGTCAAACTGCAGCTTAATTGATTACTTCCATATTTCGAGTCATGCGTTCTTGCCTAAACAACGTAAAATTCTTATCAAGTCCCCTTTATCACGCTCTCTTTTCAAGGTGAACTTTATTTTTTGGCTTTTTTTCTGCTGCGTATTTGGTAATTCTTGGACATTTATTTTGACAGCAACCCTGCTCGGACCAGGAAAAACTCTGATTTTCCCGATTTACTTTTTTTTTCTATCATTTCCTTGACTTTTTTAAAACTTGGGTGCGTAATTTTTTAATTTTTAATTTGTTTTTCCTCCCCTGATAACAGATGTCAAGGAGAAAAATGGGCATAAAAAAACAACAAGAACTCTTAGAACTATGTTCAAAAAATGCATTCGAAAAGTCATTGCAGATATATAATTATACATGACTGGTCAAAAGACGAAACTTGTCTGGAGAAAAAAAAACCTCCTCGATTACAAATATTCAGTCACTTTCATCGAAAGTCGGTACAACAATAAATGGCAAATAGTTATTCACACGAGTTATAATAGCAGTAACAATCATAAGCACAGTTTAATGAAACTCATTGGAGTGTCATTGAATTTTTAAAACCTGTTTAGTTTATTTTGCCAAAAACTTGTCGAATAAGATGGTCATAAATATGGCTTCCCAATTTTTTCCAAACGTTTACTCGATTATATCAAGTGTGCATTACATCTTTTTTTAAGGTCATTGATGCCAATAAGTTTGAGATAAAAACTGAACGCGTTTCATTTAATTATTTGGTCTAAATCCTCCAAAATGCTGGAAAATCCACTTTTGCATGAAAAAGATTGCCGCAGAGGTTATGATAATTATAAACTTCCGTAAAGCTTAAAAATTTTCAAAAACTGTTTTCTGGTCACAATTTCAAATTAATTTGTTATCGATAATATCCCAAAATTTGATTCAACTTTTACATAAATCGTGACAAGTCTAATGCCAAATTTCGTCTTTATGCGAATATTTTTATTGAACAGCAACAGAGCTGCATAAGACTGATGAATTATGACATCACTAGTGATTGAAATTCTATCAAATTTTACTCTATAACAAGACAGTTCGTATCAAAGTGAAGCCCTGAATGTTCCGACTGCCTTCTAAGGTCTATGGAGCAGTAATAACACAAAGAAATTTAATACAGAAAAAAAAACTAAAATAAAATTTTTCTTTTAATTTGAGATTTTTTGAAAAAATCATCCCCACATGCCATACTAAGTACAAAGTGATCAATTTCGCTCCTAGTAGCACATCATTTATGGCAAATAAGCTTCTTTCAACCAATTTGGAACGACCTCTAACACTGCTTATATCTCCGCTTACGCATTAAAAGGGCGAAGTCTATCGCGCGTTAATTGTCCCAAATTGGCCAAAACTGCAATCTTTAAAACCCCATATTTTTACAAAAAATGATCTCAGGTAAATTATTTTTTCAAATTTAAGCTCAAGACAACAAAACCTTTCGAATGATATAAAAAAATTCCGTCAAAAATGGCTAGTTAAAAAATCGAAATTTTTCTGAAGAAAAAAACCCACCCCGAGCACGACAAATATTCCGTTACTTGGCGAAAGTCGGAACAAAAAGCCAATAAAATGTTTATGGCGTCTTGCGTTGCAGAAAATGAACTCCGCTTCAAAAAAAATATACAATGCGGGGAAAATGCAAACTGGACCATTCATTGTCAGGAGAGTTAAATGGCAGGTTTTGTGTAGTTTGTAGAAAAGTTAATCCCTTGAGAATTGGTGTCTGTCGCTTATCCAAATGCCATTGTTTCAAAATGGCACAGGGTAGAATAGAAAATAGATTTTTAAAAAAAACATGAAATCAAAGACTCCATAAAAGACAATAAGAAAGAAAAAATCAGAAGATAAAAGATCTTGTCAGTACCAATCATAAGACAGTTTTTCCCGTGGTTTAAAATCGGGCAATTCTAAATAAGCTTTGGAAATTTTTTTGTTGACATTTGAGCAAATTAAGGTTCAGTTGTGTTAGCGCGGCTGATCTGTATAGTAATTTTTTTAATATTGAAACAAGACTGCTCGTATCAGGGCAAAGCTGTAATTGAAGTCGATAAAAAATTTTGTTAAAAATTGATAAATTCACTAGAAAATTGCTAATTTTTTCTAAAAACTTTTTCAATTTATCCCCCACAAGCTATGTAAAGTACAAAGTTTTAAGTTATAAGTCTTGTAACGCACGCCATAATATGAGCAAATTGCCTGCCTCAATTCAATTTGGTTTGATCTATATCGCGCGCTACTTATCCCAAACTGGCTAAATTGCCTATTTTCAAACCACCATAATCCTTCAAAAAGTGGTCACTGGTAAAAAAACATCATTCTAATATTGTGCTCAAGAGATCACTTTCTTGGGCCATGAGAAAAAAACACCCAAGCACAAATCTTTAGTCACTTTCGTCGAAAGTCAAACTAAAAATGACCATCTGGTATGCAAGTAGCATAGCATACAATGGCCCAAAAACAGGGTTATATATTTGCATGAGAATATCTGGAGTATTTCTCTTGATGCTTTCAGAGAAAAACAGTTTTGAATTATCAATTCGATTTTTCATGCATATTGATGTTTACGGTTTGCTGACTTTTTTGTTCACTAAGCAATAAAATAAAGTGCATTTTCATATTTTTAACGCAGCGACTCTCAGATTGGAACACCCAAAGTATTTTAAAAACACAAAGTTTTTCGACCATCTTTTGTCTGTCTTTTAGAATATCTTCAGTAGCTTTCGGTTCAGATAAGCTATAATTGAAGCTGACATAACTAGCAGGCAAAACGGAAATGTCAGAGACAGACATGAGTGCTTATTAGAAGGCAGTGATTGCGTTAATTTGGTGCTCATTCATGCAAAGTCTATTTTTCAATTAGCTTGAAGAATCAATCATTTTGTTAAGAAAGTAAAAATCCTTTCGCAGGTAATTTTTATCTTGGTTTAACTTGATATTGATACCGAAATTGAGAATATCATACTTAAAAAAAACCTTCTATGAGTTCTTATGATTTTTAACCAACAACATGAAACACTTGTGAGTCGGAATAATCAAGACTTTGCCCTAATACGAGCACTCTTTTAATAACTTCGGCTACTTGCACGCTATCCAAAATTGAATACTTGCTGTTCAAGACAAACTTGCTGTTCAAGACGTGCTGTTCAAGACAAATGATCTTGACAGACAACTGAGAGAAACACCTCCAAAAAATAAATCGAATTCTGAGAAAACACTGCTCAGTTTTTCAGTTTCTGCATCTAGGCAAAAGACCGGATGCTTGCGTACAACAATAGGCGCCTTTAAAAGAAAGTTTTTTTTGCCAGTTTTTAACCACAAATATAGTTTTGTTCTCGCTAACTTTTTCATACTTTTTCTAAATATACTCTTCAATTAAGTAGAATTATTGAAAGCTGCACCCGTTAGTTATCTAAAAAACTGAAAAATTTGGTGACCACTATAAATTATATGACAAGGGAACAGGTCACCAACCAAACAAAAAACAAAACCAATTCAAGTTCGGCAGTAAAATTTTAATAATTTTTTCCGACCATTGAAAATGGGGAGGAACTTTGTATTCGGGTGTGTTCTGGCTTTTTTCCAAAAAAAGTCCGCTGCCACAAATAATCATCGGACTGAGTTAAGTGTTATATCAAATTAAAGCCTTTCATTCGTGATTCGAACGACATCATAAAATTTCAAACAATTTTCCCGGTGTCGAGAAAAATCGGTTTGAAAGTTTTGATTTTTCGTCTAATTTCGAGCGAGTAAGCTTATTTATGCTTAATTCAAGCCTTAAAAATTTAATTTTACTCTAATGAAGTTAGTTTTTCGAATTTTCAGCTTCATCTTATGAATGAAAAACTTCAAAAATTTGGGGACGAATTTTAAATAATGATAAAATATTTTTTAGCTTTTCTTTTTCTTTTTCTTGTTATTTGTCTTCAAAAACAGTTTTTCAATTTGCATATTTTAGATGAGTGACAAAAATGACTACGCTCTACTTTTTTTTGTTCTGATTCGTTTATCACACCATGCCGAAAAAACGACACCAATTGAAAAAATAATTTTCTTTTTCTTGTTATTTGTCTTCAAAAACAATTTTTCAATTTGCATATCTTACATGAGTGACGAAAATGACTAAAAACTACTTTTTTTTGCTCTGATTAGTTTATCACACCATGCCAAAAAAACGACCCTAATTGAAAAATTAATTTTGTTGTATTTTTTAAAGACTGGTCGGAACATTCTGCTCTACTTGTTCTTTTCTGTGCAACCTGTGCCTTTCGAATTAGCTGAATAGCAATTTTTTGGTTTAATTGGAAACGTTTAAATGAAAAAAGAAGTAGTTGTGAAATTGTCTGCGGAATTACGATAAAAACAAATCCAGTATAAAAACCCCAAAGAAAAAACATATATCCCGCAGCGGATCCATTTCAGCAAAACTTTCTGAAGCACGCCAATAAGATATAAGAAAAATTTTTGATGAAACTCTAATCAACTAGCTAATTTTTTAAATGACGATACGGTTTTAACAAAAAACTGGCCAGTTTTTTTTTCTTTTTTCTGAGTATACATTGGCGTATTTCAAAAACTTTTGCAGAGGATGACGATGTAAGATCTTTTGTCGCTTCATGGAGTGTGATTGTTTTTTGAATTTTGTTGGGCTTAATGTTATCCCATTTCCCAGAAAAATTACTTTTCTATGACACATGAAAAAAATATGAAATTTTATCTTCTAATACCAACTTTATTTTGCTTAAAAACAGAAAAAACGAAGGTTTTTTTTGTTTCGAAATGCAATATGGTCATTTTTCTTAGTTTTCATGTAAAGCTTTAAGCTTTTTCAGGCATTCAGATCAAATTGGTGCAGCTATTTTAATTTATATTTCAATGATTTCATTGGTTTACCAAAAAAAAATGAAAAAATTTAGTTGAGATTAGAAGTTCATCTTTGGTATGTTTTTTAAACGTAGACGAATGTTTTGCTAAAAAAGTAATTTTGTTCGTAACTTGAGACATTTTTTTTTGAGATGTTTGACTCAGGTAACGGTCTAAGAGCTTCTCTCTCGATTAGCTAGCAAACTCAAACAAAGACCACTCAATGGATTGTTTGCTCAAGCGTGCAACTCTGATAAGCAAGCCATTTGCCAAAACTTAAACAGTATGGTTTATATCAGAACGACCTCTTGATTTTTACGATCGTCAAGTTTCTTATGTAATGTTTGTCATAGAAACGAGTTTATGCAACCATTTTTACGTTTTGCAGATCTTAGGCTTGCTGGCTCAATGATCAACATTATAGATAATTTTTACATGTTTGATGACTTTTTTGATGTTTAAATTTTGTCGTCGATGATCTCTATGACAGAGCAATTGATAAAAGCAAAGACACTGCTCGCAAATCAGAGTGAAACCCTGAATATTCCGATTGCCCTTAAATTAGTCTTGAATATTTTTCGGCAAGACAAAATCTTGAAAAACTATAAATTTTGAACAATATGAGATCAAGTGTAAAAAAATGAGTCGTGCGAAACTAATAGGACCAATTAGCTAGCCTCAATTTGGAACAATTTTGTCGCGCTGGATAATTTGCCACGCATAAATGATTTGCGTTACGATTTCAGCATTATGAACAAATCTTCAAAACGCGAATAAATTAGTCCAGAGAGTGGCCAAATTGGCTATTTTCAAACTCTCAGAACTTTTAAAAAAATGATCTGAGGTAAAATATCTGATAAATTTTGATTCAGGTTGTCAATATTTTTGATGAAAAAAATTATTTTTTGCTAAAAACTTTTTCTTCAATCGCCGAAAATTTACTGAAAAAAAAACCAAATCAAGCATGAATATCTTTGTCGGAACAATAAAATTGGAACAATAATCATGAATAGCTGTTTCTTTATCTCATTTTTGTGTTGATACAATTCTGGACTATTAAAAGCTGCTCTGATGCTTTTGAAGCTATAAAATTTTTCTCTTCGATAAGAAACTGAGCCATATTCCTATTTTATATTCTGACGTAGTGGATGAATTTTTAAATCTGTTTTTGAATTTCAAAACTTTGTTGGCTTTTTTAATTAAAAATGGTGTAATATGTATTAAAAATTTCATCAATAGTGTTCAGAAATTTTTATTGACGGTAATTGGAACAATTTGCTGAACTGGACACTGAAAGATTTATATGTTTTTATAGAATTTTTTTTATAGAATTTGATCTTGTTGTAATCCCTCGGACAAGTATTGAAAGTTTTCATGTCAAATGAACAGATAGAACTAGTCAGTTCCGACAGCCAAATGATAGTTATTCAGCTAATTCAAAATGAGAAAAAACTATTTGGGCATTTTGATCAAAAAGTTATGAAATTTATTCGACATATCATGCACTAACTCCTTTCGACTGAAAAAAGATCCAAAAGAATTGTAAAATGTCTGGCAAGAACAAAATTGTACGAAAGCAACCGTAATTTTGTCAACGTAGAAAATCTAAAAAAACTCGCAACTTTTTCTTGTAATTTGATTTTTCTGAAGGTGGTTCACTCAAATGCCTGCTCAAAATCTTGTGCCTTGATTAGTATGCCAATCTAAGCGAACTTCAAATCAAAAATTATTGTAATGTTGCTCACTATTAGTGATGGTGCCCAGCACTCATATTATTGAGGGTTAGTGATTGAGCACTTACAACTAATTCATAGCTGGGCACCGGATAGTGGACTTAAAAATAGATATGCTGTCTCAAATTTTTTGCAATTCTGATAAACATACCCTTTGCCGAATTTAAAAAAAAACTGCATGGTATGAGAGCGAACTCCACATAATTCCACTGCCAATTGTCTTATAATGTTTTTTGAAGTTTCAAGTAAAAATTTAAAAAAAGTTCCAAGTTTTTTCTCATTTTTCTAAAATCTACTACCACACAAAATTTCATTTGCAAAATGAAAATTGAGCGTCCATAAAATCATTTTTGGAATCAATTAGCTCACATAAAGTTTAAAAAGAAAGGTGAACATGAATATTAACTTGCTTAAAAAACAAGTGATTTTCGACGCCCGTACCGAAAAAAGTTTTTTTTTCTGAGCTGAAATATTTTATATCTGTTACAATTTTTTGGTCAGAAATTCTTCATGAAATGTTTTAAGAAAGCAGTGATTTTTCTGAAAATTTCTATTTCAATTCTTATTTCTGATCAAAAATGAGCTAAGCCTGGGCTATTCCTAGCTAGAAAAAACCTCCTGATGGGTCTCAAACCCCCAACTTCTATATGCTAGGTGGTGTTCAAACCACTAGCCCACATGCCTTGAAGAAGATTAATTGTTTTAGCAACTTAATACAAAGTAACACTTGTTATAACAAGTGTTTATTTGCATTGTATTGCTACTGTTATTGTGTATACTCGAAGCATGTTTATCTCGTTGCGGTTGAGCAGTGAAATGATTTTTGGTTATTTCTTTACAGAAACTGTTTATTTCTAAACCACAAAAAAATAGATCATTTCTGCACAGAAAATACGAGAAAACTTGGCTAGATAATTTATATAAAATTTCTATCTAGAAAAAGAGCCTCAGTTGGGTACGGGCGCTCATTGAAATTTATGCTGTTTTTCATCTGAATGAACAAGTTGTCATTGAATTTATGTTTTGCATACTAACTACTAAGACGACTGCACTGCTCACGAGAGACAAGATCACGACTGGTACACGGGCACTCGTCTCCACAACACTCAACCACTGAGGGTTCTCCGACATAGATTCATCACACTCGGCTGGATTTAATTCACACTTCGAAGCAGTCGTCGCCAGGCTCCCATTATTTATTAGAGACGACATTGTTCCTCGGCAGAAATTTCTCGAAACAGCAAATTAGAACTCAATTTTTTTTCGAAATGTTCTTCACCTCAGCCAGTTACTGAAAAAGATTACGAGCATATTGTGATTGTTATAAATTCTTGAGCTAATGAATTCAAAATTACTAAAAAAATTACAACGCAAGAGATATAAAGCAGTTGCCTTGAAAATAAACTTACATTTGGCTTATTTTTTTAAATAAACTCGCATAAAATTTTAAAACTTTTTTTTCGGTTATTTTGATTATATTTTCGAATGTTATCAATTTGTAGCAAAAAAATTATCAAGAACGCTAAAAGGCAGAAGAAATAGTCAAGTGTTTGCGCTGATACGAGCAGTCTTCTTCAAATAACTTCAAATTTCATTAAAAAAGCAAAATTTAAGACAAGGCGAACATTTTTGGTCTCTCAGCTGAGCAAACTAATTATATTTTAAAAGAAAAAGAATTAACCAGCGCTATTTTTGCAGATGTGTTGCAAACTTCAGTGCTGATTGAACTTTGTACTATCTACGCCAAAGTTTTTATCAAACACGCTAATAAGCAGTCTAGGAATACTAAAAAAGTTTGGCCCTGAGCTGAACAAACTAATGCCTTTGAAATGAAAAAAAAAGAAACATAGCAGCGCTAATTGTATAAAGCCTGACAAAAAAGAACAAAAAAAATTTAAAAATTTAAGCCTGGTTTAAAAAATTTTGGCTCTGAACTGCGCAAACTAATTGCCTTTTAAAAGTAGGAAGTAGCAGCTCCGTTTTTGTGGAATTGGATTACAAAATTCATTTTTTATTCAATTCGTACTATCAAACGCACAGTAATATGACAAAAATGGTTAACTAGAGTACACGAACTAAGGCAAAAAATAGTGGGCATTTATCATTTTTCAACATTATGGATATCTTGACAAACTATTGACAACATTTGTCATGAGTTTTCCAAGATTTTAATGATTCTCGGTAGCAGGGATATTTTCTCAAGATCTCGAGAATTAACCTATTTTTCTGATCAGGATCTTGCAGGATCTTGATAAAGTAGCCATATCAAATCTCTAAACTAAGATAATCGAAGATCTTGGCAAGATATAGCGTGATAAAAACACGGGGCTGTCTGACCTAATTTGTTCACAAAACCTAAATTTATCTGTCTGAATTGCAGTGGAATATCAGCTCGGAAGTTTTATTACTGTGACTTAGATGATCAATTTAGATAACATCCTGGACAAAAAAAAGACAGTAATGAATTATTAACCTCCATTCGGAATGATGTTTTACAAAGTTCGAATTACTCTAATAAGTTGAAGAGAAATGTACAATAAAAATACTGTATGATTATGTTAGCCATGAGAGCATTATTTAGAACAAAGATTGCCAAATAATGATTGATCATAAAAATATTATTAAAATAAGGACAATTTATTTCAAACCCAAAAAAAAATCCATTTTTATGATTTTTTTCCTTTCCAGTTTTTTGCAAGGTGAAAAACTAAAAGAAAAAAAGGAAAATTATTTGTCAAAACCATTCAGTGGAGCTAAGATATAGGTAAGATTCTAATCAGTTTGTTTTTTAGTCTATTAACGAAAATATCCATACCAGTTTGGCTCGAAGGTGAGATAATTTCTTTAAAAATTTTTAGAAGCACTAGCATGGCTAAAAGATTTTTAATGTGGCACAAAACTTTGTCCAATAAGCATGACTCGGACTGATAAGTAACACAAACTTTATATTATACGAGTTTCATGAAAGAAAAGATATGCATTTCAGATAACCCATTGATCTATATCCGATCAAAACGCCATTTCTTCCTAATAACAATCTGCTAGTTTTTATCTGATTGGAAATCATTAAAAAGTTTAAAAGGAGAATAAATGTAAATTGTTTTAAAATGATAAAATTGAAATATTTCGAAAATTGTTTCAAATCGTTAACAAAAGTGATTAAATCATATCGTTCAATTTGTTAAATCTAAAAATTTTAAATATAAAAGATAAGTTAAGAATATAAAAGATTTTTTCATCACGCATGTTCCGCCGCCGACACATAAATTTGGCCTGAAATTTTTTCGGACAGGAATAAAACTTTTCGAATTGTGCTAAGTTGCGTATTTTTTTTAAACAAAATTTTCGGATCAAATTGAAACTTTAAAAGCCGAAAAACTCTCGCAGAAAAGTTGGTGAAAGTTATCAGATGTTTTAGAAAAAAAAACCGATATCTTCATTTAAAAAAACCCCCAAACGGAGTGTAAAGCAATAAATGACGTAAGCTAAGTTAAGAAATTGAATCCATTAGCCTGCCTTAGTTCTGTAGAACTTCTTAGCCGGGGTAAGTTTTCTAATAAGTCTGAGCTAAATGATTTTTCTTACAATAATTAATACATGAAATTCTACTATCGAAAGCTAGTTAACCTTCTAATTTTTTTAATAAAAAAACTAACTACAACTTTTAAATAAAATCAGATATTTACAAAAATGCACTAAAACTTACTTTTTCTCATTACGGGAACTATAGACTTTTTAAAGTTAATGGGTTGTTTCTGAAATTTGCAAATTTCTGAAAGGGGCTTTGTTTGAGCAAAATGGTTTGCTTAGTTTCCAATATAAATTTAATTAAAATCTTTAAAAATTTAAATTTTTGAAAACCTATCTTGTTTTCTATCTTTATTTTAACTAAGTTAGCCCCAACTAAGTTTCCACTGTGACTGACATATGTTTCGACTGTGTTCGACCTAATTCTAGGTTTTGGCTGTTTAAATTGAGTTGGTTTTCACCGTGGTTGATTGATCTGTATTTCGACTTTCGTGACCAGCAATGGGTATGTTTTTACTAATCTTGACCTATATTTTGATTTTTCCGACTATCAAAGAAGATGAGTTAATTAATAAATAAAGCAAAACATTGCATATGCTTTTCAGTTGATCTTCTTGAGATACTGCTTGACCCGAAAGTTTTTTTGCAATCTGTAAATTGCTAGATTTCGGCATAAAAACATTTTTTTTAAAGAAAATTTTCCAATTTTTTTTCTTCAGAAATTAAACTAAAATTGGTAATCCAAAAACTAGTGTATAAAAAAACTTCAGAAGAATTTACATTATCTTGCAATGGTAATCTCTATATCTCCAACAATTGAGGAGTTCCTTCTGACACTTGTAGTTTTTTAGCAAGCATACTTACTCAACTGATTGTTGTTCGTTGCAATTTTTTACAGGGAAGTTTTTGGAGCAAATATGTTTGCTCATTGGCCTCATTAAATTTTATTAATTTCAAAAAACTGAGTTTTGAAAACTTTTGTTGTAATTGACTTATGTTTTGACTGAGCTCAATGTATGCTTCCACTTTGATTGAACTATCTTGGTTGTTTTGACTGTGCTCGAATCAATTTTTAAAAACTTTTTTGATGAAAATCATGAATGCTTTGACTTTCTTGACCAAAAATGGGTGTGTTTCAACCGCACTTGCACTATATTTTATCTTTATTTAATTTCCCGACTATCAGCAAACATGAATAAATTGAAAAATAATTTTGTGCACATTTTTCAGTTCATTTTTTGCGTTGATGCTAGAGCTGTATAAAAACCTAGTCAAATCAGAAAAAAAGCGCGACTTCGGCATTACAAATTAATTCTTTTCTTAAACTGAATCGTTCATTCTTGCTTCTGATCTCTCTGCCAGTTTAGACAGAAATTTTTTAATCTAAGTTACGATATTCATTGAAATTTCAGAATTATTGAATTTTAGTGTCGCGGGATTTTTCAGATCTAAAAAAAAAATTAAAAATTCTCTCTGAAACCAGATTTGAAATTTGTACTCGACCTAAGTTGTACTCGACGTATGTTTTGGCTGAGCTCGACCCAATTTTTGACTATGCTTGTAAAAAATGGGAAATATCGACTGAGCGTGGCTTATGATTCAAAAACATCGATCAAAAATGGGTATGTTTTTACTCTGCTCGACCTATGA
>NC_087066.1:63778788-63814981 GCF_963678635.1 Symsagittifera roscoffensis
ACCCTGTGAGAAAAAGGATTCATCCCCCCCTCCCCCTAATTCAGGCGGGGGGGGGGGGGGGTTCAGGTGGGGGGTTGTTCAGGTGGGTGGAGGGGAGGCAAAGGGGCAAACGTTAAGGGGATTGAAGGGGAGCAAAGGGGCAAACGTTCGGGGGGGGGGGAGGGGGGGGGAAGCTTAACGGAATCTTTTTCTTTTTGCAATTTGAGTTTAGGTTTAGAAATGGATTAGGCCGTACACTCGCTTTGCAAAGTTTCCGCATCACTCACTTGATAAATGCTGAAATTCTTGCAAAATTTTGCACCACGTGCAAACAAAAAAAAATGGAAAAAAAATTCATTTTAATGTGATTTCCTACTTATTATAAAACCCATTATAATGGATTCAAAATGAATTATAATGCATTTTGTTTTGGCGAGAAAAATGGATTTAAATCTAATTTTAGTCAAATTTTGTTGTCTGAACGTAACATGGGAATCGATTTTATTTACAACATTTTGGACCACGAAAATAAATTATAATCGATTTGTTATCACTTTTCTTAAATGCGGGTAGACGCGCGTCCCTGGATAATTTTATCAATTTTTGCGATTGAATTGGCGCTCTATGCCCTGATCCATCTTTTATTTCTTGCATCACTCTCCTTCAATCATTCTCAATATATTTTCCAGTCTCCTTCAATCATTCTCAATATATTTCTTGCTAAAAGGCGTTGGTGAAAACAACCTTTCTAAAAAATCTATGATGGGAAAGTGTATTATAAGACAGTTCTATTAAATTACATTTAACTCAAAGAAAGTCGGGGGCTTCTTGTGGGCCTCAATAAGTTCAGCAAAGTTAACACAATGAGGCACTTAACATAATGGTAAGGCGTTCACTTCGAGATTGCCAGACCGCGTAATTGATCCCCTGCCATAGCATTGTTAGTCAGTCAGGACGAGCTCTCACTTGACTCTAGCTTCAGATCTAACATAGTCTGACCAATTTGGCCGCAATAGGGGTATCACGTGAAAGTTCAGCAAAAAAACGGCCCTGAAGTCGCAAACCAAAGAGTTTTGCTCAACAAAACATTTCAGTCTAGATTGTGGGGGAGCAAAGAGAAAACAAACTATGCTTAAGGAGGCTGGATAGCTTTTCATAGATCCTCTGCGAATCGCA
Organism: Symsagittifera roscoffensis; assembly: GCF_963678635.1. Lineage (NCBI taxonomy): Eukaryota > Metazoa > Xenacoelomorpha > Acoela > Convolutidae > Symsagittifera > Symsagittifera roscoffensis. The sequence goes on from NC_087066.1 coordinate 63,779,944, forward strand.
AAAACCATATTTATAAGTCAGGTACGTTATCGGTTATTTCGTGGGCATCAGTTAGCTGCTCTAAATTCAGGCAGCACTTCAAAAAAAATTAATCGGGCATTCGGAGCAAACACTACAACACAATTTTAAACAATACAATTTTGAATGCACGCTGAAAAATCCTTGTCCAATTGTGTATTCTGACTATTTTGAGTACCATATTTTGAAAACTCTAATTTTCTACACCCGAATATTCGATCACAAAATCAAAACTAGAATAGCTTGCACTTTAAGCAAAAATAACATTTTTGACTTTTGACCCTGTAGAACAATCATTCAGATTCATAATGGACACTTTCAAACAACTTATAATCAATGGTTTGAGTCTGGGTTCCCCCATGGCTAAAGATGCAACCTTAAAAAACATTTGACAAAACTTAAAATCAATTGAGCAATCCCCCCCCCCCCACCCCCCCCCCCCCCCCCCCTCCCCCCCCCCCCCCCCCCCCCCCCCCCCCCCCCCCCCCCCCCCTGTTATGACCAATTGAGCTATTCCCCCCCCCCCAATCAAAAACAGCAAAACACTATAAAAACGTTTTCAAACGCGAGCAGTTGATTGAAGTCTGTATAGGTAGCAATCATTTGGCCGACTGAAATATGTTTATAAATGTGTCGAGAAAAAATTTTTGAAGAAAAAAAAACTTATTTTTCAAAAAATTTTTCCCGATAGTAAATGTTTGAGCTTCGAAGTAAACAAGTTACCAGGGTCAGTTCTCTGACCTCTATTGCTGCTAAAAAAGCAGCACTGCAGCATCCTATTAATGTATGCAAATGCGCATTTTTGTTCAAACAAAACAGGAAAAAGCAGGCTTAAGGTGCGACTAATTTGGCTTTTTTTAAATCTAATTTTCGAGTTTTCATAATGATTTTTTTGGTTCTCTGCGTTTTTTGAAGACTCTGGCTTATAGTTGTATAGTTGTATACAACTAGAATTAGTTCAAGTGGTTGTAAACATGTCTCAAGTACCTATTCAGCTTTATCCCTCCAAATCATTCAATGTTGTAAATGAAGCTTCCTCGCAAACTCTATATAGAAACACTAAAAACGGTAATTACTTGTAGAGAAACTTTTTTCTCACTAGTTTTGGCAATTCTCATTATTAAAAAAAATGATTTCACGCTAATCTACTTAAGTTCCAACTACGGTCTCTGTCCCTGTACACAATGAAGCATTCTGAAATCAGAGGTATTTTGCAAATTCATATCAGGTACTTGTAGTTTTCATCAACTGGCAAAAGGAAACTATTTACAAAAATCAATGGCATTTTTTAGCCGACTTCCTGGTTTTATGATAAACATGGATAGATCCCCGAGGTTATTTATTCTCAATGAATGCCTTCACAGACCATTTTCTTAGTTCAGAAGGTGCAAGCGGTTTCTTGAAACCTCGGATTCACCTCCTAGCTTTTTCATGTTTAAAATGCAATCCTTGCTCTCCCAAATTTTTTCAGAGCAGATATTAAGCCGGAGTTACTGAGGCCATTTGTCGGACCTCAGACTCGTTCGATTGAAATACGATCCAACCGTTTTTTTTTGCAAGGAAACGAAAATGCGGTATTGTTTTAATAGATCGCCGGAACAGACAAAATAATTTCTTTCACGGCTTTCTCTGTTTTGTGAAAAAATTCATTTTTTATGCAGTGTTTTTTCTGAATTTTTACGAGATTTTTTTATTGTAGAAGTTTTTTCAGTTTTTTGTGTGGAAAAATTTTTACCAGCGCAAATTTCATATGTAATCAAGCTCGTTGCCTTTTGTTTAACAAGTTACCAGGGTCAGTTCTCTTAACTCTAAAAAAACACTGCAGCCATGGGCGAATCTAGGAATTTCTCGAGGGGAGGGCGAATTTTCAAAAATGTTCGAAATTTTGTCGACCTCTTTTTTAGGTCGACCAAATTGAGTTTTTCGAATTGTACCAAAGCACTGTTATGTCCCTGTTTTGACAAAATGTTCTGCGCCGCAGGCAAAACTTTGAAAAAACAGGCCAAAAAAAGGTATTTTTAGGCATTTTTGGAAAGTTTTGACCAAAAAATGGCGTTTTTTTTCGGCTTGCGCTCCCCCCTCAAAATAAGTATCTATTGGAGCCTAAGGCGCCTTTAGAAATTTTCAGAGTCCATCACCAAAAATAGATATTGGAAAATAGTACAAAGGGTGGACCCTTTGGGTCGGCAGGGGGTCGAATCACTGAGGAGAAAGAAGCGTCCGCCCAACCCGCCCCCCACCTAAATCCGCCCCTGACTGCATCATCCTATTAGTGTATGCAATTGCGCATTATTGTTGAAACAAAACAGAAAAAAGCATGTTTAAGTGCGACTAATTTGGCTTTCTTAAGTCTAATTTTTGAGTGTTCATAAGGATTTTTTCATTCTCCGCGTTTGTTGAAGACTCTGGCGTATTGTTGTATACTATTAAAATTAGTTCAAGTGGCTGTAAATATGTCTCAAGTACCTATTGAGATATTCGAAGCCAAAATGGGGGTGGGGTGGGGGTGGGGGGAGATTGCTCAATCGATCCAAAACTTTTTTGCTAGCTTTTGAATGAATCAACCATTCAATGTTGTAATTGAAGCTTCCTCGCAAACTCTATATTGAAACACTAAAAATGGTAATTACTTGGCGAAAAACTTTTTTTCAATAGTTTTGGAAATTTTGGTTTTGTTCTAAAAAATCGCCAGGACAGACAAGATAAATTCTTTCACTGCTTTCTCTGTTTTGTGAAAAAAAAATATTTTTATGCAGTATTTTTTCTAAATTTTCACGAGACTTTTTGATTGTAGAAGTTTTGTCAGTAATTCGTGCGGAAAAATTTTACAGACGCAAATTTCGTATGTAATCAAAATTGTTGCCTTGTGTTTAACGATTGTAGCTAAAGACGAAACGCGAGTGCTCGCTCGTATCAGGGCAAAGCCCTGATTGTTCCGACTGTCTTTCAAAGTCTTTGGAGCAGTAATAACATGAAAAAAATGAATGCATTAAAACGAAAATAAGAAAAAAGATAAAAACTTTTTTGGTGAAAATCATCCCCCCACACGCCAGATAAATTACAAAGTGATGAGTTTTGCTCCTAGTAACAAATTAGTTATGACAAATAAACTTCCTTCAACCAATTTAGAACGATTTCTAAGATGGGTTAAATCTCCGCTTACGTGTTAAAAACGCTAAAATGGCAATCTTCAAACACCATAACTTAACGAAAAAACCACAGGAAATATTAAAGGAAATATCTTTTCAAATTTAAGCTCAGGAAAATAATACCTTTCGAAAACCATAGTCAAAAATAGCTAGTTAAAAAATCGAAATTTGCCTAAAGAAAAAAGACCACCCCGAGCAGAAAAATTCCGTTAATTTTGTTACAAAAAAAAAACGGACCAAAAACAGCGGAACCCAATACAGGGTATTTACTTCAAACCACCTTCAGATAAAAGCAAAGCAATCAACAATTCATGCAAATTATTGGCAAGGACATTTAATTATTCCAATGCGGCGCAATGTTACATTGAAAAATTGATTTTAGACACATAATTTCGGCAGAGCTAAGGTTGGCGACACCAACTTTCTTAAGTTTCACCTCCTTTCATTTGATTGAGCAGTCCGCTCCAAGCTGTAAATAGCAATCCACTGCTGCGTCAAAGAACACAGATGCTGACATCCAATATTTGACAAAGCAGTTTGAATTGAAAGCTACAAGACTGATTCTATCAGAACCAAGTCCCTGAATGTTCCGACTGCCTCTCAAGGTCTATGGAGCAGCAATAACATGAAAAAAATGTAATAAAATAAAACAAATTTTTGAGATTTTTTGTAATAACGGAGAAAAAACTCTGCTCAGTAAACTCAACTCGTTCATCGAGTTCCTTAGTGGCAGCAGCAGAAACCAGGTTGCAGAACTCAAACCAACTGTCAGCGGAAATCATGGTTACCACATCACCCGAAAAAATGAAGACATCGCAGTACGCATTTTATAATGCAGAACAACATCACCGAAAAGAACTCACAAATTCAATACAATGCAACTTGTCCACGTCTTCGGAAGAAGAAACACGAAATCATACCACGCGCTCGCCGACACGGCCCCATCATATCTTTGACAAACAGAAACAAGCTATTCAACAACAGACGATCGGCGAGCAGAAAAATGCCAATAGATAAGACTTTGCGAACCCAATTACGGATAAAACTACTCACACCATCATCCACAACAGGAGCTCAGCAAAAACCCACAACCAAATCGAAAAAAAAACGAACAACCGACAAACAGACAAGAAAGAAGAATGATTGGCTGCTTCACATAATCCCCCCTCATTTGCAAGCAACACGGCTTTTTCCTAATGCCAGCACTACAAACGAATGATTGGCAAAAACTTCGGAGATGCATTTTTTTAGCTGAGTACTGATACAACAATCAAGATTGACGACGATAAAAGTTCGGAAACAGTGTTCTACGAACAACAACATCCCAACATAGTAAACATTAGTTTCCAATCAACAGGTTTGCAATGCCCATCGTTTGCATTTACTACACCGCAATTTCATCATCTAATGCATGTGGGATTACACGAGTAGCCCAGCGACATTTATCGATGTCGGAACCCATCTCACAGAAAGCAACTACAGTTTGCCACAAGATCAAGTTTTCCAAACTCATCAGCAATTACATTCAACTGAACTATCTTCACACCATAAATTACCCAGTCAGAAACAACAAACTGGTGAACAAATAAAATCTTACACAGTTTGATGGTTCTTCAACCATTAACAAACAAACTGTAAATGAGTTTCAACAGAAAAAACATATAGCGACATCCTCTTGTATATTTAAAAATCCTAGAATGCAAACCACAGGACAGCCGTCAGTAACAACTGAAGATTTTTAGCCAAGTTACAATTCTGACTTCTATTCATTACAGGTTGATGCTTTTCCAAACAACTTTAACGGAATCGGATATTCTTATCAGTAATCGATCATCAGTATTCGATCTCCCAAGTAATCGATCTAAGGGTAATTACTACAAAGACAAACAAAACCATGGATATAAGATTCAGATATCCCTTGATGCAAACAACCTCGACATTTCCGTATCAAATTTCCTTACAAACTATGTCAGTCATATCGACGCAATCTTCATGGCAATCAATGGTTCATATGAATCCAGTTTCTTAGTAGTACCAGAAGCATCAACTTTTCCACAACTAAGTTCAGCACAAGCAGTACCAAGGACTCTTCAACTTCATCCTTATATGAAACCAACATCCAGTACGCATCAACAGACAAGGATCAACGCCGCGTCAAAAATTTATCAACCATTTTGGAATAAAACGATTCTTCCAGATAAGACAGAGCTAAGGTGCAATCCTCATCAATCTGAAAATTATGTTCTGCAGCCATCTTTGATTCAAACCACTTCGCCAAATCGACATTTCCAGAGTTTATAGAGCAATCTTCAGCAAGCTATCATCTACTTAAACATTAGTCGAAATAACAGAGATAAAATCAACTTCAAAACCACAGTCAAGTTACAACCATTTCAAAATTCATCCTTTAATGGTAATGCTTTGGTTTTTCAAGACTGATTGAATAGAATTACCTACCTACAAAATGCTGTGACTGGTAAGGCGAAAAAACTAATCAAAGGTTCCTCATGAAAACCAGCGCTGGAAGATCTCAAATCACGTTTTGGCGATACATTTAGTGTCGGCAACGTGTACATTAAACAACTAGAAACCTAGCCAGCAGCCACCAAAAGCAGATAACCTTTTCTTTCTTTTGTCGCTTTCATAAAACAAATGGTTCAAAAACTCAAAAATTTGGGTTTCAATGCAGATTTGGTATCTTTTACTTTGACAAAGCCTGTCAAAAATAAAATACCGCAAGATTTGCTACTTAATTGGACAAAATACACTGTTTGAACCGACATACAGGACACAGTTGTTCAACTCTCACAAAATTGGCTAGAAGTGCTCGCGAAAATCTACGACAAACTCCACAATCATTTTCTATCCTTCAACATTAAAGTAAATTAAACATGAAATAGTGATGTCATACCGCCTCGTTTCTCAAATTTTTTTGAAGCTATCCACAGGCTTCCAAAACAAACGAAACAGACATCTTTAATCAATTTAGACCAAAATTCAAGCAGTGCTCTTCCTGTAAGAACGAACTTAAACTCATGCAGTGCCCACAAAATTCTTTTTCTACCCCACCTCAACGCTACATTATCGTAAAACAACTTGAACTATGTTCCAAATGCCGAACCACTCATCACCTCAGAACTAATCGTGTCTCAAACAAATGTTGTCAAGAAAGCAACGGATTTCATCAAAAAAAATTTGGCCAAACAAAGAAGTTTAAAAAATCAACTTTCGCTGTCACAGCCAACCATGACTTGTTTCACAAGACAATGCACTCAACATGTCAAGGAACAGTCTGGGCTTCTAAGTTTGGTAGTGAACTCACACCTCAGGAAACCAGAAGCCTAAATCAGCAGTCTCCTGATTTTCATCAAAAAAGCAAAGAAAAAACCGAAAAGTAGAAGGTTTCCGAGCCAATCAGACTAAAGCCGACATGAAGCCCAGCAATCTTCCAAACCACAACATCAGCTACAAGAAACAAAGATGTCCTCGCAACAAAACAAAAACACCGCATGCTCAGAAAATCAGGGAGTAATTACCGCCTCTGAATTTTCGAGTTTTTGTTCAGAACAAGCTCATGGGTTTAAGCAACTACAACTAATGCCGCTCTTTTTCTGCCATGGTGAAATGAGTACAAACACTTACGCACTAATTGGCCACGGAAGCCAATTTAGATTCATCATTGATGGAATAGCCGATAAACTACCACTTCTATCAATAGAACACTCATCAATGTCTCTTTGTTACATCAACATTAATCATGAAAAGCCAGTTGCGAAGGTTGATAATCATGTTCACATCTCATTGCATGACAAACCGGATATTGAGTTCTCTATGAATAACTTGTACAAAACTTTTGTTTGAACATACCGGCGGCAGACGTTTTCATTTTGAACGAGATTTGCAGCTCTTCTGACACAATTCGGTATATTCAATTTCCTCACCTCGATCATGAAAAAATTGGTGCTTTGTTTGCTGTTAACTCATCCTTGTTCACATAACCTCTACAGGTTATTGAAAGAAACTATTTATAACTACAGCTGTACAGACAAAACACGGACGAACATTAGCCGTTGAATGCCAACTGAACAAAAACGGACAACAACGACACTCACCCAAATTAAAACATCTATCTTTTGTTTTCCACGTTACTCGCAACAAAACAAGCTACCTCTAGACTATCTTGTACAGGAATATTGAAAACTCGAGGAGAACGGAATCACTGCACCCAACAAAAACTACAGCAGTGACGAGAAATCTAGGATAACACAACAAGACTTGTGATTGGACGATGCTAAATAGGTCTTCCCTGGAAACCCAACTCAAGTCTCAGCAACAAACTACTTGCAGAAAAGACTCGCAAAAAACCTTTATCTACAAAAATTGTACAAAAAGACATTAACTACGGACCTGAAAAAATCTTACGCGCAGCCAGCAGTTTTCAATAAAGAATTAACTTCTAGATCGTTGTATCCGCCTCATCACGAGTTGTAAAGTTCAAATGCTAATCTCTAAATTGTTATCTGCTAACAAGTCCAGAGTTGCTTGCAAACCTTACTGGAGTCCTTCTACGATTTCGTAAATTTAGTATTGCGACACTAGCTGACATCGAAGGAACATTTATGCAAATTACGAAGCAAGCAGAAGACCGTTCCGCTATACTTCTTCTCTGGAATCAGAACAAGGTTATTAGACATCGTTTAAATTTATTTTTATAATTTTAAATGATACATCGCGTACTTTTCACAGAAAAAATATCAGTTTTGGTAAACTTTTCTTCTTGTATGTTTAACACGATTACTTGGGTGTTTTAATACACGACAAATTTTCGGTTTTCGTGTAAATAGTACACGATTTATCGTGTAAATCATTCGACACAAATTGCGCAAATTTACACGAAAATTCATGTAAATGGCTACAAAATCTTGTGTTGATTTTATACCGATATATTGTGTGAATGTAAACATTTTTCCTTGTGTTAGCACATGACTCATTTTTAGAGTGTACATACCTGGATTCATGCATACATACTACACACTTACATACTTTTATCAGTTATCGGTATTTTGAGCTGTTTCTCTTGAGGTTTTTTGACGGTGTCTCCCGATGTGGATAAGCAGGGTGGACTAACAATCGATTTTGGGGCAAATTGACAAAATAAGAGCAGGTTTGATCAAAATCAAGCACAATCGACAGAGGAGATCACTCAAACCAGCAAGACGATTTTTACTGTGTTTTCATGCAGAATAGCTAAATTATAATCCATTGTATTTCATTTTTCTTGTAAAACATTATTTTGATAGAAAAAAGGATTATAATCTATTATAATAGATTATAATAGATTATAAGAGATTACAATAGATTTTCGGAAAAATTATGATAATCAATTATAATTGATTTTAATTTATTAAATTGTCACTAAAAATGTTATCATTATAATGGATTATAAATCGTTTAACCATCTAAAATTGGCGCTTATAATTAATTATAATTTTGCTAAAAGTACAATTATAATAATAATATAATCGATAACTTTCTTTTTTTACTGGGTGCGGGAGCTCATTCCAAAATTTTTTTTAGCATTTTTTAAAAGAGAATTGCTGAGGTTTTTCTCTGATTCTTTGATGCGGCTTAAAGTAATCAACTTTGAAGCTCTCTAAGGATTCATCACAATCTTATGTAAGCACTAATGTGCTCTAATGTAGAAATAATGTTATTCACTTTTCTTTCTTTTTATATTAACTTTCTATTGCATGAAAAAATTGGTAATTATGTGTTGCAGGGACGTTAATTAAATTGGTTTTCAGGTGTTTTTTTAAATTATAACATTGAAGAAAGTCACCGAGCAAGAAGAAAGGGCATTAAAAACTACACGCCCTCAATTTGTCGGTTTAATTTTCATCTACAACGGGAATTAAAATTATTCGTTGAAGCGCGCAGTATGCTGATTATAATTATAAAGATCCCAAATAAAGAGTTATTGAAAGCAAAAAGCCTTCGGCGCTGTTACTAATTTGAAGAGGGAGCGCGGCGCCGAAAAAGCCGGTTTTCGAGCTAAATTTCCAAAAACTGCCTAAGAAAGTAGTTCATGCATTAAAGGCTTAAATGAAAGACAATTATTGCTATTATTGGAGTAAGTGTATATAAAATCTAACTGGGGGTAACTTATTCATACTTTAAAAAAACTTAGAAATCAGCTCTGAGCTCCTTAACATCCTGCCAATTTCAGATCTTGTGCAGACATGGTCAAGGTTTCGTTTGGACATGGACTTGCCTGAAGCAGGATTGAGGCAGGTATGAATTTTGTCACAAATGCAGACCTGCTCAAGGCCAGATTCAGACCTGGAACATGATCGGGTCAGATCTGGTTCAAATCCGAGCAGATCTGACCGATGTACATTCTGGGTCTAAATCTGGACTATGCGTGCACAAACTTCATAAAAGCTTAAATGTTCAATTCTTTCTTTATGGTGTAATCGTTAACCGTTGGAGCGTTCGCGAACTGTAGCCAATTCTAGTCGTGTTTTGCTGTTTCCGCTTCCAACTCTTGATTTGACGAATTGCATCTTGGCCAAGTCTCGCAACTCGCATCGAAATGTGTACTTATGTGAAATTGTGCGACCATCTTGTAACGGCCACAAATTTAGTCCATTATCCCACTTTGTTTTACCAGTCGCTCACCTAAAAACGTTCCTGAATGGCCTCGTATGTCCAGCCAAGTTCGGCTTGAATCTCATGAAAAGATTAGCCGACCTTAAGCGAGATAGCTCATGCAATACGCAATCTGGCCACTTAAACTTATGGATGCACGGGTGTAATCCCTTCATTAGACAAAACGGAGTCGAACTATTCGATTATATGGATCAAAGTTCAAATTTAAGTCAGCTGACTTCTGCAAAATTTTCATTTAATGCAATGAGTACTTTTTCAGTTTTGTCTCAACGGCGCATAACGCCGCCTCTATTTACTACTAAAACATCATCCAAACGCACCTGAATCATCCATCACTTTATAAAGTTGGTTCCTCATTTTGCCTTAAAGTCCAGACCTTAATCGTTTTCGACCGCCCTGCAAAACCTAATCTACACAGTGTTTTTTTTGCAACTGACCAGAGATACACCGTATGATGATGATTATCATATAAATCTGAGTAGCAAACAATCTGGAAGAAAACAAGACTGCTCGTATCAGGTCGAAGCCCTGAATGTTCCGACTGCCTTTTAAGGTTTATGGAGCAGTAATAACATAACGAAATTAAACATAACAAAACAAAATGAAATTTTTTTTTCTAATTTTTTTTTGTGAAAAACATCACCCCACACGCCATATAAAGTACAAAAGGATAGATTTCGCTCCTTGTAACACATCAATTATGGCAAATAAGCTTCTTTCAACCAATTTGGAACGATTTATAAGACGGATTAACTCTCCGCTTACGCGTTAATAGCGCGAAATATATAAATATATCGCGCGCTAATTGTCCCGAATTGGCCGAAATGGCAATCTTTAAACCCCCATAACTTAAAGAAAAATGATCTCAGGAGAAATATCTTTTCAAATTTGAGCTCAGGACAACAATATCTTTCGAATGATATTTAAAAATTCCGTCAAAAATGGCTAGTAAAAAATTCGAAATTTGTCTGAAGAAAATTAAACCCAACACGAGCACAAATATTCCGTTACTTTCGTATCGAAAGTCGGAACAATAAAATTAATCTCAAACGATGGGGAATATCGAAAAACTAATTTAACCACAGTAATCCTCCTAAAAATTTTGTTCGTAACAAAAGTAACGGATTATTTGTGCTGGAGGTGAGTTTTTTTTTCATCAGACAAGTTTCGACTTTTTAACTAGTCCTTTTTGACAGAATTTTTTATATCATTCGAAAGGTATTGTTGTCCTGAGCTCAAATTTGAAAAGATATATCACCTGTGATCATTTTTCGTAAAGTTACGGGGGTTTAAAGGTTGCCATTTTGGCCAATTTGGGACAATTAACGCTCGATATATAATTCGCTTTATTAATGCATAAGCGGAAATTCAATCCGTCTTAGAAATCGTTACAAATTGGTTGAAGGAAGCTTTTTTGCTATAATAGATTTTTGGCAAATACGGTTGAAGGACGCTTATTTGCCATAATTCATTTTTGGCAAATTGGTTGCATCTTGGCCGAGAATCGTTTTCATTTTAAAAGAAGATATCTATTTACATTTCAGCTCAAGGCATCATTATGCATCAGATGATAAGAAAAAATGTCAAAGGTCGCAATCGGTCTGAAGGAAAAAACACCAAGAGAACAAATATTCAGTCATTTTCTACAAAAAGGGGGAAAAAGATATCAAGACTGCTCGTATCAGGGCGAAGTCTTGAATGTTCCGACTGCCTTTTAAGGTCTACGCAGCAGTAATGACATGAAAAAATTAAAACTAAAAAAAATGATTTTTTTTTAAATTTGAGATTTTTTGTGGAAATCATCCCCCACATGCCATATAAAGTAAAACGAGATAGATTTCGCTCCTAATGACAAATCTATTATAGCAAAAAAGCTTCCTTCAACCAATTTGTAACGATTTCTAAGACGGATTGAATTTCCGCTTATGCATTAATAAAGCGAATTATATATCGAGCGTTAATTGTCCCAAATCGGCCAAAATGGCAATCTTTCAAGCCCCATAACTTTACGAAAAGTAATTGCAGGTGAAATATCTTTTCAAATTTAAGCTCAGGACAACAATAATTTTTGAATGATACAAAAAATTTCTGTCAAAAATGGCTAGTTGAAAAGTCGAAATTGGACTGAAAAAAACCCACCCCGATCCCAAATATTCCGTTACTTTCGTTACGACAGAGGAACAAACAATAAAACTTCCGAAAAATTGGAACACCGTAATTGAAAATAGCTTGCCTCATGTCTATTCAGAGCGATTTTGAGACTGAAAAAATGGCACTTAGGAACAGGGGTGGATCTAGGATTTTCTCGAGGGGGGGGGGCGGATTTTCAAAAAAAATTCGAAAATTTTGACGAAATTTTTTTTTTTTTTAGGTCGACCAAATTGATTTTTGATTTTTCGAGCTCTCACAAAGCACTCTTTTGCCCCTATTATGGCATTTTGGCTAAATTTTGTGCGCCGCAGGAAAATTTTTGAAAAACAGTCAAAAAAGCCGTTTTTGGGCACTTTTTGAATAATTTTGACAAAAAAATAGCGTTTTTTTGGCGCGCGCTCCCCCTCAAAGTTAGTATATATTGGCGCCCAAGGCGCCTTTAGAAAAATTTTAGGGTCGGTCGGCCAAAAATGGATTTCTAAAAAAGTATCAAAGGGGGGACCCTTTGGGTTGGCAGGGGGTCGAATCCCTGAGGGAGGGCGTCCGCAAAAAAATCCGCCCCTGCTTACGAATCAATTGTGCATTTTATACCGCTCGTTTATTGTCCCAAAGCAGCCAAATTGGTAATTTACGAAAATTATTACAGAATTATTTTAGGTGGTAGGCCAACAAGCCGAAGGGCTAACAAACCGAGAATACAAATACAGTTCCAGCAAGCTCGAAAATTAATTTTATTATGAAAAAAAAACTGATTGCCATTGTTGTTATGCAATTGTAATTTAGGCTTCAAGATATGGCGGTTTGTAGATATGGTTGTTGAATATCCATGGAATATCCGCCTGTAAATGGGATTATCCGCCTGGGAATTAGAAAGCCAGGGAATATCGGCCTGTTTTTGAAATGTGAGCTCATTGTGCGTCAAAGCCTTTCAGATGCTCTGAGTAATTAAAGTGCGTAAATGACTGTTTAATTGTGGCTCGTTGAAAGTTCGAAATTAATAATCTGAATAAAAAAGGTCACCGAGTCCTAGTATTCACTTTTTCCTTTTTGCTTTAAGGCAGCAGTATTTTGCGTAGGAAAAAATTGAGAATTTTTGAACTGATCTTGTGAAAATGGACAAATGCATGAGATTAAAACTCGGGATCAGAACGTATAGCATGGGACTGCATCCAAATTCAAGATACAGTGCGCGTGAATCGTTTTATTCACTAATCTAGGTTGACATACTGCTTATCACAGTTTGTTTCGTTAGCAACTTACCCAACCAAAGAAAATTTTGATACTTATTTTTACAAATTTTCATTTGCATCTTTGATGGTCATGAAATGCTTGCGTGATCAAAACTCCTACCACCTCATTTTAATTGAAAAAGGTCCTCAGTTCATTGAATTCTGCACAATTGGTCACAATCTACTGTTCATACTCATCTTTAGTTTTAACGAATTACCAAAAGCTAAGAAGTTATACAAACAAAAAGATGAGCTCGAAACATAAATTCTCACCTCTGGCATAAATTTAGAGAGGGAAACGATTTGGGTAACCCCCATAAAGGCAAACATATCAAGCTAACTTTAAAAAACCGATAGGACAGAAACTAGAGATGACATGGCATACAAAAATTCGGACTCAAAATATAACGCTCCCGGAATGCAAATCGCACTGTTAGAACTCAGTTACTAGAGGTGAAAATGGGACCAAATATTATTATGTGGTAGACCTAACTGGGGAAGGCTCTTAAGTTTAGAAAGTCAGACCCACAGGATCCTTAATTCCGGTGTTATGCTTTAAAAAATTAGTCCCCACCCCGACTTGTGATCTTGGACATTTACCGCGAACAAAGAAATTTGACCCCTTGAAACCCCAGAATGACCTATAATTAAGCTTTAGGGGCTAAGCCTCCGAAATTCCTTAGAAACTACAGTATTAACAACGGAAAGGAGTCTGGCTAACCCTAGCCCTGTGGAGTTTGAGATCAGCACTTTCCCGGGTTGACCTCCATAGACCAAAAATGCTAATCATAGAATTCCATAAACTAAATCTATGAAAAAATACTAGTCATACAAATTTCATACATTTTGCTAGAATGATGTCGTCGAACTTTTAAAAACTTTTCTCTTGTTTTGGCATAAATTTCGCGCTGTATCTTATTACATAAAAAAGAGAAACTTTTTGTCAAAAAAATGCTAATCATACAGTTTCCATATATGAAAAATGTAGGACTAGTATTTTTTTGATGGCGACGACCGCAAATTGTCAACCGCAAATTGTTTTCGTACTCAAACAAACATTTTTTGAGAAAAAAAGTTTTGCATGCAAAATTTAATTTTTTGTGTGTATAACGTAGTCCTGGATACAGTGCTGATTTAAATTAACCGGACAAAATGCGTTAAACTTGAAATTTAAAACAAATTGGGTTGAGTTTAGGTTACAATTTATGAAGACAAAACTTGCTTAAAAATTTAGCAGAACTAATATGGTGTAATTTGTTTTGCGAAATTCGGGCCCAAAAATCACTCCAAAATTGGGTCATTTTGGTTTTTCTTAGTTAATCAAAAATTATCAGTAAAAATTATCAGTCGATCACAGACATAATTAGATCAAAGGGAGCCCCTTACGTAGCCAAACAAACATTAAGAAGGGTATTTTCTCCAAAACATTGTATAAGTTAATTTATTTTAGTTTGATAGACAAATAAGGTCGTTTTTACAATACAAAATACCAGCTGTTTTTTAAAACAATTTTCAAACGGTTTGAAATTTTTTTCGGAGAATAAAACCTGCTTGTTGTTTGTTAAGCTACGTAAGGGGCTCACTTTGATCTAATTATGTCTGTGATCGACTTGGCATTTTTGGCGTAATTTTTGATTAACTAAGAAAAACCAAAATGACCAGTTTTGGAGTAAAATTTTGGACCCGAATTTCGCAAAACAAAATTTACCATAATTATTCTGCTAAATTTTTAAGCAAGTTTTGTCTTCGTAAGTTTTCACCTAAACTCAACCCAATTTGAGAAAAATGCGTTTTAAGTTTCAAGTGTAACGCATTTTGTCCGGTTAATTTAAATCAGCACTGTATACTGATATTGGATTTTTTTTCCTTTTCTCTTCATAATTTTTTTCAAAAACGCTAAAAACTTCTCTTATTTTGCATGACATGTTTTTCTATGCCTTGATCAATGTCTGGTAATTTAAAAATTCAAATTTTAGAAATAATTTTCTTTGAAAATTTTTGCCAAAATTTAAAAGTTCGTTACTTTCGTTATATTATTTGTGTGAGACAGGATTAAAACATTTCAGGCTGTTTCCAATGCTTTTTTAATGCGAGACGGCCAAACATTTGGTTACTACGTTTGAGTAACCAAGGTTTATGTCATTTGTGTTCGGTTATGAACACAACCAAAAAAATTTGAGAAATTAAAATGTAAAAAATCAATATTTTTGGTTTATGGAAAAATGCTAATCATACAATTTCTATATATGAAAAAATACTAATCATAGACCTTTCATGCAATTTTCTGTACTTATGGAATTGCATGAAAAGTGTATGATTAGCATTTTTCCATATATGAAAATTGTATGACTCGCATTTTTGGTCAACCTGGTTTAATTGTAATTGAGGGCGTGGGAGAAAGCCTCAGAAGACTCGAGGACGTATGGCTCCTTAGTTATTGAATGGAAGAAGTGGGTTTGAACAAGAAGGAAATAAGACAAACTTTAGATTAAACAAAACTATGACAGTTGGACAATTAATAGTATGTTAGCAAAGCCAAAAACGTAGCCTCAGGTAAAATGGTGACCACAGAAGTTTAAAAAGCAAGTTAGGATGATATAGGAAAGGACGGTATTTTTGCCTAGTTCTTTGAAGGTGCATCATTGACAAGTTCAGAACTATGAGATGAACTACGTTCCCCTGATCGCTATAACTTCGGATTTAAAAGGGGTTATAGAAGGAAGTAGCAAAGGCTGACAATGAATCAGTTATTTTTGAAGAAGACGTCCCCCTGGTGTCGGGAGGCGGAAACATTAACGGGATAACCAAATAAGACCCTCGTGAAACTAGTGAAAAAAAACATAAATCTGGTTTGACATAAAATTGGACATGATATTTGCATAACTCAATTGAAGATACATAACAATTTGGCATTTTGAGCTTGGCATTCAAAACTAATGTCATCACAGGAACGACAAAGCGTAACATTTTTTATGAGAAGGTATCAAAGTAAACATCAAGACTTGCAGGAATGAACACAACTTCAAACATAACTTAAAATTTGAATATCTGAATTTAATAAAAATTAACAATCAGCCTACCTTTAGACAGATTATTGTTGGAGAGAGAGGCAATAGTTGGTCTTCAAAGAGCGAGAACAAAAAAGATTTGTGAGAATTGAGACATCACAAGCAGCGCCAGAGCAAAAACTAGAGATTTCTCCGGAGTGAGAAAGATTTATTTGAGCTATCGAGGATAGCAATATTTTTAGTGAAGCCAGTGTTTATGAAATTTGTATTGCAGAGGCAATCGAGTAAGCAGGTCACAGTTTCTTGGACTAGTGGACCGCTTACAGGCCCTCCTAAGTTTGGAAGATTTACTGTTTTTAGTAATAACGTCAAATTTGTTGCAATTGCGTAGAAGGTAGCAGCTTCAAATTTTACCAACGAATAAGCAAACTAATGCACACAACACATGAAAACAGCTATAACAACTTTTATCATTTCTGTAATTTACTAGAACATTTTCCGTATTTTGATCTCATTTTTCATAGAAGGAGCTAAATGAACTCATTTAGAAAAAATGAGCTGAATGAACCCAATTTGCTAGCCCAACGCGCCGATTTTTGGACCCCAGTTTTGCAGTTTAAAAATAGATCAGCCCAGTTCTTCAAAAAGCGGCTGAAAATGCTCAATTTTTAGCATATTGGGCTCATTGAGTTTCCTTAAGATAATTTAAATTGAACAAAACAAACAGTAATTCTATGAATGGGAGAAACAGATGTTAACCAGTGATTTTGGATACTCAAGGAGTCGAATGGAGTCCTTTGAGGCAATTTTTTGTGTGCAAAGGTCTGATTGAGCACAATTTTTGGTCTCGATTTTGCATTGAAAAAGTTATGAATTTTGACACTTTTTGCGCGCGATTTGGTGAATTTTTCCCGTAATAACTAGATGATCAATCCTGCTAGAACTTGTCCTCATTAAACCTCTTTTCATGAACATTTTTGCAAAGTTCTGACCCGGGCATCTGCTTGTCCCAAATTCTAAGTCGACCCGTAGACATTCTACTTAAACTAAAATCTGAATTTTCTAGTTTTCTCGGTTTTCCCTCTCATTTCTGAAGAAAATGTGACGCCAATGATCTTGTTCGCGACATATTCAGTGAAATGAGCTGAGCATATAACCGTTTTTGATTTTTTTTCGACATTTATCTTAAATCATGCGACCTCTTATAATAGCAATTTGGATAAGTGCAAGGTTTGTATAACTCTACCTAAAAATATTTGATTCTTGCAAGAAAAACTTATTTTCATATCTAAAACTTCTATCAGAAGTTCTTTGCGAGTTGTTTGAATAAAGAACAAATATCTTTTAAAACTGATCAGAAAATTTCTAAATTTACGCTATTTTTAGCAAGAAATGTTAAAACTCCTAAAACTGGTCAGAACATTTGTAAATCTATGCTGTTTCAGCCACAATTATTAAACTTATAACCTTAAGTCAGGTCTCAAAACTTGTTAAAACTACGCTGGCTTCTTGCCAGAAAAAGTTTTTTGTTTCTAAATTTTTGTCCCAAGTTTTCCCAATCTTCCTGCAACAAATTCATCCCAGGATACTAAATATAAACATAACAACAAAAAAGATCACCCGAATTGTTTTTGCTGTAAAAAACTAATAATCCGAAAACTCGAAAAATTTCGAGTTGAATTTTTAGCGATAGGTTGGGGGGGGGGGGGGGGGGGGTAACTTTGATTATAAAATAATAATTTTTATGAGATAAAAGTTTTATCAGAATTTGGCTGTTTTTCGCAAGTTAAGAAATAAAGCATTTCTCAGCAAAAAAAATCGCACATAGAGTTTCTGTCAACTTGTGAGACTTTTTTTAGGTACGGATTCTTGAATAAAATTTTTGACAAAACAGTCTGAAAGCGGAGTTTTGAGCTCTTTTAAGAACATTAGACCAAAAAAGTGTTTTTTTTTTCGGCGCGCGCTCCCCCTAAAAATTGAATTACATTGGCGCAGAAAGCGCCTCTTGAAGGTTTTTGATGTTGGCCAACCAAAAATAGATCTCGTAAATCTATACAAAAGGGGGGACCTTTCGGAAAAGCTTGGCAAACAGAATTGAAAAAGAGGTTGTCGTCCTCGCCGTCCACCCCCATCCCCTCGGCTTACTACTGGTTTGAATTCTAATTCAGTTGTTCATTTAGTTTGCCATTAACCAAATCAACCCTGAAAATGAACAACTTGTTTTCCAAACTTTCAGGCTAAAGACATTTTGATTCGAAAGTTTGCTATGAATCTTTAACTTGCTAAGAATGTTTAACCAAAATCACTTAACCTCCTAAAAGTGGTTAAAAAACTTTTTTTATCGTGATTGTGATTTTTGACCCTCGTAGGTAGCATAGTACCACTTAAAAGTAAATAAGTACTTTGTATCTAGTAACTAGTAAACTTTTTATCATTTCAAATCTGAAAAGTGTATTTCAGATTTAAAATTGAGATCTGAATTGGGTAGAAAATTGTTCACTAAAACGCTTGGAAATTTTATAAAAAGGGTTATTTTTCCGACCCGTTGAAAAATGTGTAGGAACTTTGTATTTGATTGTGTTTAAATTTTTTTTCACACAAAAAGAATGAATCGAGTGATGTATCGTTTTCACTCCCTTTCAGGCTTCATTCGAAAAAAAAAACATAAAAATTTGGAAAATATTTCTCAGTATTGAGAAAAACCAGTTGGCGATTTTTGTTTTTGGTCGAACTTCAACCTAACACAGTGAGCGCGCAGGCTTACAACAGCTTATATATGCTTAATTCAAGCCGTGAAAACTTAGTTTTACCTGAACAATGTTCGTTTTAGAAATTTTTAGCGCAAATTTAGGAATCAAATTTTCAAATTTCAAAAATACTCTGCAAAAAATGTTTAAAGGTTTTCACTTCGTTTTTCATACATAAATTCAGATATGAGATAACTATGAAAAAAATAGTTTTTAGAACTGAAATCGGAGTTTTTGTGATCTTAACTCGAATTGGTTTGGTTATTGGTTTGGTTAATCTAGTTATGCAAAGCAGAGAAAGACAGAGTCGATCGATTGCCAGTCAATCCATTCAACTTGAAAACTCATGATTATTCATCGAAGGTGGTAAAAAGATTCTTCAGAAGCAGTCTTAAGTCATCAAGAGCTCCTCAGAAATGTGTTTTGTTTACTCTGCATCTCATTAGGTGAAAATGAAACTTTCATCAAAATTAGAAAAGATTATCAAAAACATTCAAAACTTTTCGAATTTTTAAACGATGCTTAAACCTTTCAACTAAGCTTTTTCTCTAAATTAATTCATTCTCTAAGCTCCTTCTCTAAGTTAGTTTGTTTTAAAAACAAATACCTTCTCCAAAAAAATGTAGCAGCAGCCAGTAAAAAAAAATTATTTCTTTTAGTATCAACGAGTAAGTCAATGCATAAATTTCGAAATCATAAGCTACAGATTTTCCTGAATCATTTGAACACAATTATCTGTTCTGATTCTCGAAGAAAGTTTAACAAAACTACTCTTGGATTGGCTTGTTAGGACTATTTAACTAGGTCACTTTAGGAATATTCAACTAAGCGCTTTTGACGCCCGCACTGACAAAAGTGGATTAAGGTGTACATTAAATCAATTTTCCCCCATTTTTATTTACTTTTTATTTTTTAAAGGGACAAAAATGGATTTTTTCACATGTTTTTCTACTTCATCAGTTGTGAGTTTGTGTTGCATATATTCATTGCCAATCAGTTTCGAAATTATATACATCTTGTCTGGTATCCTTATAAACAGACCAAACAGTTTTATAAAATCAGATTTTCATTCTAAATTGAAATAATTTAAGTCGCCACTTACGCTTACATTGATGTTTGTTTATGATGTCATTGCATATTTTGAGCTCAAAATCCGGTTTATATTGAACATTTTCTCATTTTTTACACGGTTTTTTTCTCAAAATCTGGCTTACATTGTATGTTTTTTTTATACTTTTAAGGAAGTTTTTTGAGCACAAAATCTGTTTGGTATCGACAGTTTTTTTGACTTGTTGCATTTTTTTTTGCACAAAATCTGATGATCAAAAATGATTTGTTACGATTCAATTGCATGTCTTTGAGTTCAAAATCCAACTTATATCGGCCATTTTTCTTGATTTGCTACATAGTGTTTTTGCTCAAAACTGGCTTAAAATGATTGTGATTTGTTTTTAAAGAATGCTTGATTAGGGATAAATTTGATTAGTATTGACAGTTTTCTTGATTTTTTCCCACAGCTTTTGGTCAAAATCTGATTTAGCTTGTTGATTTTCCACAACTTGATTGCATGTTTTTTAGATCCTAAACTGCTTTTTATTGACCATTTTCTTAATTTGTTGCATAGGTTTTTGCTTAAACCGATTTGAAACAGACTTTTCAGACGCTAAAATTGATTTGCTCAGGGGTATTTAAAAATTGTTTCAAATGAAAATTGCTATGATTCGAATAGGTTTTAGTGTTTCGGCCGGAAGTTCATCCAAATTGATTTGAATCGACTTTTTAGACATTAAAATCGACCCAAATTTTCCAAGAAAGATGAATTCATATTGATTTAATTTTATTTCAGTTCCTAAAATGTACATTTTTACTCGCTTTGGATTGATTTAAAGTCAATTGAAATCGAACTGAAACCATTTTTGTCAAAGTTTGTACTTTCTGAAAAATATTCTTGCCCGGAGCTCAAATGAAAAAAAAAACTACCTGTGATTATAAACTTATGCGGTTCGAAAATTGCTAAACTGCTCAGTTTCGGATATTAAACGCGCGATACTTTGCGTTCTTGTAATTAGCAAGAGCGGCAGAATGAATCGTTTCAAAAAAATTGACGCAGAATCATTTGGTCTTATTGTTAGGATAAGAAAGCGCTAAATACATCATTTTGTACTGAACATAGGTTGTGGGTAATTAAAAGAAGAAAAAATATGGCCTCGAATTGTGGTCAAAATATTCAGAAGAAAAAAAGAGAAAAAAAATGGTCTCGAAGTGCGGTCGGAATATTCAGCGTTTTACACTCATGTACGAGAGCAGTCTTGTTTTGAAAACCAAATTTTTCGAGTTTCAACTCCCTTATTTTATAGTTTTCTTTTTCGAAATTCTCGCAGTCTCCTTGGTCTTCATGTACCAAGAGAATCAATTTCTAAAGCATTTTAAAAAATCAGTAAGAGACAAAACTCTTAGAGCTACAAACAAAAAATCAGTAAAAGATGTAATATATTGACAAATCAAAGTAGAACTATTCATCTTAGCAACGGACAGCTTTTCACATTTGTAGTTTTGAATTCAACATTAGACAAAAAGCGTATCAAATTTCGAAGCGTGCTTCATGAGTTAAACGCGCACTCTCATTCAAACAATACGCATCGGAAACTGAAAATTAAAAATAAATAATAATCGCACAAAAGAAAAGATTTACATGATAGATATATATATAAAAAAATTATTTTATACATTGTTAGTAGAACATTTACATTACTGCTCGCCGCGAAAAGTCGGCGCATATTTGTAAAATCAAAATGGACGGGTCGTACGGCGATTTGTCAGTGACAAACCCGATGACGGAAGACGAGGGAACTTTTACCGAAGAGGAGCGAGAGCTGATTGGCCGAGAAGCTGCAAAGTTGAAACGAGAGTTCGAGGCCGAGCGAAACAAACGTCGAGGCACCCCACATCATAACACTTCGTCTCGACACCAATCACACGTGAATACGTCTCTTGGACGAACTTCCATGTACGGGGATCCACTAGCCGAGGAAACAGAACGAAGTCTAGTGACCTTACGCGACCTCGACAAACAGCTCCAAGAATCGGTACATAAAAAACAACAGTCCTTGAAGGAACTTGGTTCAGTTCAAGATGCCCTGAGGAAAAACAAAAACGAGTTGCGAAAAGCCGAACGAGAGTTGCAAGAGACTACTCGTAAATTCGATCACGACCGGGACGAAGTCTTAACTCTGGAGCAGAAGAAGGATTATTTGAAAAAAGACTTGCACGAAATTGAGGATAAATTAGCCGACGCTAAGCGACTGTATAACAATACTCTGGAAATGAATACGAATGAAATCTTGGGAATCATAGAAGAGCGAGACACGTTGAAACGAAAGCTGAACGAGTCGACTCTCGGATACATTGAACGACTCGAGTTCGAACGACAACTCGGTCTGTGCAAGGAGGAGCTATTCTCGGAACAGAGATCGAGTAGGATGCGAATTGACGCGCTTCAGGAAGAACTAGAACAGGCGCTGCGGAAGGTGCGTTTGGTTCAAAAATTGGCTCAATTAACTTCTCTAAATAAAAAAAAACTATCAAATGATTCTAGGATAACAGTTTGAAGAGTAAAATAGTGAGGATAACAGTTTGAAGAGTAAAATAGTGAACAGTTTTTCGCCAACTACACCAAAAGCGAACATGATATCGAAATGAAAACCAGGAACGTGTAGATCCTGCTTTTTGGCGACTTTGGAACGCGTTGTTTTTGCCAGGTTTTTTCTTGGTCTGAAATCAAAAGTGGCAATATTGTGTAAGAACTGAACCTAAAGTTCAACTATGCTGAAGGTTGTCTCACAAACTACCATCCCTACTTTTCCAAAGGAGAGGATTTTGAAACCCCGAGGGGAAAAACTAGAAAATTGGAAGGGAAAATCAATGCCTGGAAGCGGATCTCTCTCATAAAATCTAAAAAAGGAATTTTAACAAAATCTAATGGAAAGACTTAGTAATGAGAATATTTTGAAATAATTCTACAGACTTGAAAACAATTTTTTGAGTGTTTAGGTCGATGATGCTGAGGAAGCTAATAGCGAACTTCACGACAAATTATCTTCGGTCGAAAAAGATTCGAAAGGCAAACAGGTTGCCAGTAGCGAGCTAGCTGACATGTTCCGACACGAGATCAAAGAGCTGAAACACCAAATTGAAGATCTGAAAAACGCCGAGCGAAAACTATACGTCGATCTTCACGATCGCGACAACAGCATACAGGAGTTGCAGCACTTGCTGGTTGAAAAGGAAAAGGAAATATCTTACGAGCATGAACAGCGAGCAAAAGCGATTGCCGAAAAGAATCACGAGATCCAAAGTTTGAAAGATGCAGGCGAACGAGCCCTCATTGCTGCGAACGAGAGAGGTGAATGTGACAAAACTGTAGCACTTCGGCAAAATGACGACAAACACGACGAAGCACGACTCGAACTTCTTCGGAAACAAGAGATGAAAATCGCCGACATCGAAGCGGATCACATTCGACAACTGGAGCTGAAAGATCAGGAAATTATGTACTACCAGGAGAAGTTCCGACAGCAAGAAGAGGCGACTCGAGAACTCGGCGAGCGACTTCGGCTCGAGGCTCAAGAGCAAGTTCGCTCGGCAATCACCCGTGAGAAAGCTCTGTGGGAAGAAGAGCACCAGCGAGTTATGAAACGAGAGCGAAACAACTGGGAGGACGAGTTGAACCGAACTCAAGCTCGGCTGAACGAAGCGATTGAATACGAGAAAGGTCAAACAAGTTCGGCACAGAAAACAATCAGCAGTCTGCGAAAAGAAATCGACGAAATCCGAAGTCAGAACAAAGAGCTTCACCGAGAAGCAACGGACGCGATGATGACATGTCGTGAAGCGGTTCAAGCCGAACACACTGAGCAAATGAATACACTGCGACATCAGCTAACTGACGAGCGAGACATGGAAGTAAGTCGACTCCAGAGAGACGTCGCCGAGATCCAAGACGAATCGGGTCGACTGCGAGCCGAATTGGAAGCGGCGAGTAACTCGATTCGCGCAATGGAATCGGCATACGAGCATCACGAGAAGACAATTGTCCTGGAAGTGAATGATGAATGCAAGAAAGTTGCTCATATAATCGGAATCAAACCCCGAAAAGTTAACTTGGAAAGATATGATAAAAAAGCGAGGAGCCTTAGCCCGGGTAAAAGTATCCAAAGAACACCTATAACCGACAGTTTAGCAAATTTGCGAGCCTGTGTTTCGGAGTTAGTGCCTCACGTTCATGGTTTGAGAGAAACAATCGACAGCTTGAAAATGAAACTTCAACACGTCAAAACCGAAAAAGAGCACGAGCTCAAAGCTCTGAAGGATCACTTTGAAATCGAGAAAGAAAAAGATGTCGAATCAGAGCGTGAAAAAGTGGCTAGATCGCACAGACAGGAACTGCAAGATATGCAGGAGGCTCTGAGCAAAGAAACTGAACTAGAAGCAAGTCTCCGACAATCACTGCGGGAGAAAGAACTCGAGATCCGAGAGCTGAAAAGTGGGATGACTCGCTGGAAGGAAGATACCGCTTCCAAAGTCGCTAAGGAAGTCGAGTGTTCCCTTGAAAGGAGGTTTAGAGACGACTACCAGCATAGCAAAGAAGAGTTTCTGAACCAGCAGAAGCTAATTATCCGAATGGAGGACCAAATTAGTCGGCTCAAAGCCGAACAAGCCCTCGGACATCCAGGGTCGTCGGACGGAAACAGTGTGAAATTGCTGCGACATTTGCAAGATAGAGTCAGACAGCTGAAACACGAAAACATGAAAATGAAGTCCCATGATGAGTCATTTAGGTACTAGCACAGTTTAAAAATAAAAGTTTTACGATCTTGTTAGCTATACCCCTCATGCTAAAAATAAATAAACGTAACCCCTATAAAGGAATAATTCAACGGTTAAGTGTATACAAATTAAGTACTTTGTAAAGAATCCTGGTTTTACAGTCTCACTAAACCATTCAAAATGAGAGGGAGGGGGGGGGGGGGTTGTGATTGTAGATGACAAGATCGAATTGTACTCTTAGCTAAATATCCCTCATTCTCACTTTTTGATCAATAAATCCCACTTTCGAATAATACGCAGAACTGATTGTTGAAGCACTGGATGTTTGATTAAAAAAAAGAATTTAATGAGAGTGGGAAGGGTGGGAATGGGGCTGTTGCCTCTAGCTAGCAAAGAGCTTAGAAAGAGAACTGGATCAAAAATGTGTTTGCGTATTGCGTAATAAAAATTGAAATTAACAGCCATATTAACTTGTAAATACCAGGTTTGTTATGTTGTTTTTAATATTTTCATATTTTACTACTCACTCAAATCATGAATTTATATAGTTTCTTTTATTTTTTTAAGGAAAGGATAAACTTTAAGAATAAAGGAAACTTATTGAATCAATATCGCTCTAAATGAAACACTAGCCATGAAATATGAATCACTTTTTATGAGAAATTGTGGTGTCAAGAAAGAGTTAACGATAGTTTAACTTTCAGATAGATAAAAATAAGGCTGCAATGGTTACTCGGATACGAAGAACTAGAGGTCAACCGAAGTTGACAGACAACTCCAAAGGGAAAAAAAAACAGTTAGCACCAGACAGTTTAATTGATTTCATTGAAATGAGGAGACATAGATCTGAAATGAACTGTAAACTAATTTAATCACTATGACCTTCCCCTTCTTGTAGAAATGAAAAAGAAAAGATAATTTAAATTACTCAATGAAATTTAGATTTATTGACAAGAATTTTAAGCTCAAGTTTTAGTTTTGATTACGATAAAGGTAAGACCGAAATGTTGCGTTTTCGACCGTTCTATGGCCTGCCCTCTCCCTGGACTATTGCTTTTTAAAGTTTTTAATTGACAACTCAGTGTATGCACTTTTAACCCTTTTCTTTCTTCGCTCAGTTTTCTCCACCTCCGGAATTTTGAATATGGTCAATCATGACGGCTTCCTCCCGCTTCGCCTTGATGTCATTTCGTCCTGCGAATTTGCTGATTCATGGCTTTTACGTTTCTCCCGTAGCCCTAGATTCAGTTAGCCGGAATGTCGCCCGCTCCATTTTGTCTTCGTTTCGTTCCTCCGTTTGTTTTGCGATCGTATATAATCGCTATCGTTGCCGTATTATAATCGCTAAGTCTTATTCGCTTCGCCTCGGTTCGTTACTCCTTCGGTTTCTAAAACCGACCTGATTGCTTGCGCCGATCGATGTATGGTGGTTGCTCGTTTCTGCCTAGGCAAACACGTCTCCTGCACCCTCGCTGCTTCTTGTACTGGCATCCTGTTCGTTGCTAGTGGCATGTTGTCTTCGTCGTCAGATTCTGAGGACCGCCGTGGTCGGCTCATCAATTTTTTTGCGTAGATAATTTGCTGCTCTGAATTTTCACCGGCATTTCGAAGTTGATTAACGCTCGGCCATCGTTTATTGCTTTCCGTCCTGTGGCGTAGATGGGTTATTAATGGCTCCGGAGGCTCTTTTCTGAGGGGTCGTAATTTTTCGCAACGCCACTCCCAGTTTTCTAAGAACAGCACCGTTACTAAGTTTAAATGCGCGCGCGCTTTCCTTCACTATTTTAGAATTTAGTATTTTATCCCTCTTAAGATTTTTATCCCCCGTCCTCTGAATAAGATTGCCAGTGGCACAGTTGACGTCGACGGTCCCTCTTTTAGCCTCATCGCCTGATCCACACCCTGGTTGTTCATCTGGTCGTCCGCCAGTCTTGTTGGGTGGCGCTTGTTTTTAACGTTGTAGTCTGTATACTCATTTCTTATCTGCCGGGTGTGGCATCTGTTGCGCGTCTGGGTCTCGTTCATCTAAACAAGCATACTTTGAACGAGTTACTCTAGCCAAGCTTAGATTCCTTAGGGACGGCTTCTTTGTGAAATTCCTAAGTACCGTATTTGCCTCCCGACCTTTGCGAGCTTTAAAAATCGTTAGTTTTAGCGTGGCATTTTTGAAAAAATTAGAGCTCCGGGGGCTTTTTTGAGCATTTTCTCTAAGGATTCCAATTTTTCTTCTCGAACGTAAGTAAGTACTGAGTTCATCAGACTGCCATTGTTCGTTCATTTCAACCCGTTGCTCTGGTGATAAAACTATTTCGGTTCCTTCCTTGTGACAAAAACTTTTAAAACCCTTGGACAAGAGATTTTTCCCTTGATCGTCTCGGATTTGTCTCAATACGCCATTTGTGTTTTTAAATGTTTCTAGAAACTTTTTTGGACCTATTTGAATTATAATTCAGGGCTAACGCTGGAAGGTTTTGTTAGTTGCGTATCGAGCCCATAAACGATTTAAGCTGAGACACGGTGCGAGGAGCCTTCAGAGGGTTCCGCATGGGTTCCGCCTTCAGTTGGGTTCCGTATTTCGGACAAGCGGAGCTACGCCGGTGGGCCTAATTTTATGTCCAAGCTATTTGCATGTCTTTGTGCGAATTATCACTTAGTAAGTTTGAATGGCATGTTTTCCCTGTCAAACTTTCACTGCCTTTGGTTACAACCAGGATATCATCTATAAAAGCGTATTCCTGTGGAAACTCGGATAGGATTACTCTGAAGTTTCGCAGGCATTGTCGTTAAGCCGTAGAAACCGGTTTTAAATCTATACATCACGGTTGATTGGATCCCATCAACGGAAAGAAACATTTTACGCTCTTTTGCGGGCTAATCGGTAGTTGTCCGTAAGCGTTCTTTAAGTCCATCGTTGAGAAATATACCTCTCCCCTTTTCTTTCGCTGATCGTTTTCCCATTTCTTCAAACACTTCTCTCCCAATTTTTCAACCATTTCTTATTCATTTCTTCAAATTACGGTCTTTTTTTAGGTTTTTAGCGGATCTCGGAAAATTACTTTGGTTATCCTCAAAAAAAACGTCAACAAGCGCTGCAACTTTTATCTAAAAAACCGCCCCTCCCCCCTAGAAGAGATCCTCCGCATGCCATTGAACAGCTCCGTATTTCGTATTTCACATCGAATTTTCGATCTTCACGTCTACGCGTGGTGAAAATGAAATGAAATCTTAAATGAGACAACTGAAAATTGGACGACTAAAAACTCGACGTGCTGGCCTAATGATGCTCTCCCAAACGATGCATTTTTCGTAAAAAAATATCACTAAGTCTGTAGTTAGATATCCTTTCGAAGCAGCTTATTAAGACTACGCTTTTTTGTCAGACAAAATTTAGACATACTTGAGCTAGGAGGCGGATTTGGAAAAGAGAGATACTTTGAAGAACTGCAAATAAAAGGATAGCAAGCCTGCTCGTATCAAGGCGAAGCCCTGAAAGTCTCGACTGCCTTTTAACGTTTAAGGAGCAGTAATAACATAAACAACATAAAAAAATTAAATGTAACAAGACTGCTCGTATCAGGGCAAAGCCCTGAATGTTCCGACTGCCTTTTAAGGTTTATTGAGCAGCAGTAATACATAAAAAAAATTAAATGAAATAAATTAAAATGCAAATTTTTTTTTCTAAAATTTGAATTTTTTAATGAAAATCATCCCCCCACACGCCAAATAAAGTACTAAAAGATAGATTTCGTTCCTTGTAACAAATCAATTATGGCAAATAAGCTTCGTTCAACCAATTTGGAACGATTTATAAGACTGATTAAAGCTCGCTTACGCGTTAATAGTTCGAATTATATTGCGCGTTAATTGTCCCAAATTGGTCAAAATGGCCAAAATGGCAATCTTTAAACCCTCATAACTTTACGAAAATTGATCACAGGTGAAATATCTTTTCAAATTTAAGCTCAGGACAACAATAGCTTTTGAATGATATTAAAAAATTCCGTCAAAAATGGCTAGTTAAAAAGTCGAAATTTGTCTGAAGAAAAAAAAACCCACCCCGAGCACAAATATTCCGTTACTTTTGTATCGAAAGTCGGAACAATAAAACAAAATGAAAAACTATTTTTTCTAAAATTTGAATTTTTTAATGAAAATCATCCCCCCACACGCAATATAAAATACAAAACAAAAGATTTTGCTGCTTGTAACAAATCAATTATGGCAAATAAGCTTCTTTCAACCAATTTGGAACGATTTCTAAGACGGATTAAATCCCCGCTTACGCGTTAATAGCGCGAATTATAGTGCGCGTTAATTGTCCCAAATTGATCAAAATGGCCAAAATGGCAATCTTTAAACCCTCATAACTTTATGAAAAATGATCACAGGTGAAATATCTTTTCAACTTTAAGCTCAAGACAACAATAGCTTTCGAATGATATAAAAAAACTCCGTCAAATATGGCTAGTTAAAAAGTCGAAATTTGTCTGAAGAAAAAAAACCCACCCCGAGCACAAATATTCCGTTACTTTCGTATCGAAAGTCGGAACAAAAAGCTATTGAAAAGGACAAAGAAACTTAAATAACGAGAAGGAATAGCTAAGAAATGATCAATTTGTAATAGAATTTTTTTGATGAGTAATATGCTCAGCTAATAATTGTTCCGACTTGCGATACGAAAGTAACGGAATATTTGTGCTCGGGGTGGCTTTTTTTTTCTTCAGACAAATTTCGACTTCTTAACTAGCCATTTTTGACGGAATTTTCTTATATCATTCGAAAGCTATTGTTGTACTAAGCTCAAATTTGAAAAAATATTTTACCTGTGATCATTTTTCGTAAAGTTATGGGGGTTTAAAGATTGCCATTTTGGCTAATTTGGGACAATTAACTCGCGATATATTTCGCGCTATTAACGCGTAAGTGGAGAGTTAATCCGTCTTAAAATCGTTCCAAATTGGTTGAAAGAAGCCTATTTGTCATAATTGATTTGTTACAAGGAGCGAAATCTATCCTTTTGTATTTTATATGGCGTGTGGGGGGATGATTTTCATAAAAAATTTCAAATATTAAAAAAAAACTTTCATTTTATTTTTATTACCTTTAATTATTTGATGTTATTACTGCTCCATAAAACCTTAAAAGGCAGTCGGAACATTCAAGGCTTCTCCCATATACGAGCAGTCTTGTTTTCTTTAAAATTAGATTTCTAGATTCAGTTTCACTGCCAAAAGGATTTCAATATGATACTGAACTTGGCCACTACCAGTTTTCCATTAGGTAGTCGAAATTTGTTGCAACAAAAAACGACTCGAAGCCCAATTCCCTTCCGAATTTTCGAGAGTGGGTGGTTCAATCACACCCGTGGATAAACAATCAAAGACTTAAACATTAACTTCATCAGTATTCACTTCCTGATGCAGATATCGAAATATGGAGTGAGCGCTGATGTTTTGTGCACGTATGTGGTTCTGAAGTGTGATTAATTGTGAGGTATTGAAATCTAGAAGCTGAAAACACTTCAAAGTGCAAACCTTGTCACCGAAAATTTTCAGTGGAATGAAAAATTGGTTGAATATAACACCCGCTGTTTTTTAACAATCTAGCCTAATAATTTAGTCTGCTTGGTTTTAATTGAAATGCCGGACCATATTGATTTTAATTTGATTGCCTAATTAGCCAATCAGATTCAACTACATAAACATCAGTTTGAGACGCGGAAAATTTTTTGCCCACGCACAAGTAAAATCAAGAGAAAAGCTCAATCATAATTTTGGAGCAACTTACTTTGCTAGTGTTTTTCTAATAGTTTCATAATCAAGCTATGAAAACATATTTATCATGCAATTTCGTAGCATGAGATAAGCTTATCATACAATTTCATATTATGAAAAAAAATTATCATACACTTTCATAGTAATTTATCATACAATTTCATAGTATGAAAAAAAATTTTGTCATATAATTTCATAGAATGAAAAAAATATTTGTCATACAATTTCATAGTATTAAAAGAATGCTTGTCGTACAATTTTATAGCATGAAAAATGATAATCATGCTGTTTTTTCGAAATAAATTTGGTTATAAAAGTTTTACTGAAACCTTATACTTTAATTCCTGACTATGGAAAAAATGCCTGCCACAATAATTCATAGCATGAAATCTTGCTAAATTTTTTTTCATAATCTGAAATAGCATGATACCCGCATTTAAGAAAAATGAAAACAAATCGATTATGATGGATTTTTGTGGTCTAAAATGTTGTAAGCATAACCGATTCCCATGTTACGCTCAGACAACAAAATTGGACTAACAGAGATTTAAATCCATTTTTCTTGCAAAAACAAAATGTTTTATAATTCATTTGAAATCCATTAAAATGGATTATATAATAAGAAGAAAATCACATTAAAATGGATTTTTTTTCCGCTTCATTTTTGGTTTCGCGTCGTGCAAATTTTTGCAAGATTTTCTGCATTTATCAAATGAGTTATGCGGAAACTTTGCAAAGCGAGTGTACGGCCTAATCCATTTCTAAATCTAAACTCAATTTGCAAAAAGTTTCTGTTAGGCTCTCCCCCCTAACGATTGCCCCTTTGCTCCACCCCCTCCCCCCCCCCCCCCCCCAACCTGAAACACCGTCCCAACCACCCACTGCACCTCATCTGAACCACACCCCACTTCGCACCTGTTAAGCTCTCCCCCTAACGTTTGCCAACCCTAGCGTTTGCCCCCTATCGTTTGCCCCCACCCAACGTTTGCTCCCACCTAACGTTTGCCCCCCCCCCATTCGCCCCCCCCCCCCCCATTTGCCCACCCCCCAATCTGAGGGGGGGGGGCATTCTAAGGGTGGGAGGATGTAATGGAACGGGCATTAGTCCACTTCCAACTTTGCCCTCACCCTCCCCCAAAGATTCAAATAATTTAAGAAGGAAGGAACATAATTCAGTTACAGTTATTGAGTAACATAAAAAGTAACAAAAATACCAAGCTAGGCAGAAAAAAAATTAAATTGAACAACAAGTATCCAACCTTAGTTTAAAACGTAGAAAAAACTTTATGTGCGTTGAAATTCGCATCTGAGTAGAGTGGAAAAAAATCGATTTTATCTGAGTTTCGTTGTCAGTATCCACAAAAGTAAAAAAAAAATCGATTATAATGGAAGAAAAAAGGATTTTGTGCCTCGAAAAATAGTAATATTATAATCCATTTTTAATTGATGATAATCGATTTGTTTTCACTTTTGTGGACGCTGACAAGGAAACTCAATTATGATCGATTTTTATTCAGGGAACTCCAATGCGGGTAAGCATTTTTTTTGTCAAACGGGGCCCTCAAAAAAGTTTAAAGACTGTTCTACAGTTTGCTCCACCAACCACAGAAAATTTTTAAATTCCAAACTTTCACTAGTACCACATTTTTAGCATAAGTCTAACATATGTTTTCATGATATTATATATGAAGCCCCAATAGGTTCGAAATTAAATAAAATCCAAAATTTATTTTAGTTAGCTTCACTGAACAAAGTTTAACAAAGTTTGAAATACAGAAATACGGAAGGTAAAGTCAAAGCCGTTCTGAAAAACGAATTCAATCTAAAACTGTGAACACTTAAGTTTGCATGAGAAAAAATTCTATTCTAATCAGCTGTTCTCATATAAGTATTTCACTGCACTGAGATCTTTGTCAATCGAATTTTTTCTAATTAGTTTTGCTAATTATATCTGAGCGAAAAAGACTGGAAAAGAGTCTTCGTGTCTCTTCGATTCGGAATGATTCCTAGGATATTTAATTAAAAAAATAGGAAAAATCGCATATTAATTATTCGAGGCTGGAAAAAATAGCCTCTTTTAAAACACAGGTTGAATTGGTCGACTTATGAATACCGTATGGTCCGAATATTGTCTGATTATCAACTCAGGCTATTTTCAACGAAAGGTCGATACATAAGTCTTTAAGGGTCAATATATGAGCCGACCACGTCGATCACAGTCAAACAAATTCGACGCGGAAGTCTACCAGGGTCAAGTCAACAATATTTTCAAACGGTATTGAAAAATTCTATCGAAAATTGCAAGTATTAGAGTCATTTGTTCATTGGTTTCGGTTCGGATGTAGTTTCCTTCCCCATAAAAACGCAAGTTGGAGCTCCCCATAAATTAAATGTAGTAATTAGACACCCATAATAAACCCCCTCCACATATCAGCATCAGTTGTTTGGTATAGCGAAAGGTTTAACAAAGGTTATGTATGAAGACCAAACGTATTCGGAACAGCCTAATTAGTCTACATAAAAAATTTTCATACAAGAGACAAAACGAGGAAAAGAGGAGTGGTGGGAAACAAAAATTGCTTGGAAGATTGAACCACCCGGCGTACAAGTATTCCGTCACTTTCTTTGAACGATGAAACAAAATTCGAACCGAAACGAATGAACATGGAACTATTTGACCCTAATACATATTGCTGCATGCACACGGGCGGATCTTGGATTTTTCGAAAAAAATTTCAAAAGCTTTGTCGATCTTTTTTTTAGGTCGACCTAATTGATTTTTTTCCGAGCGCTCCTAGAACACTATAAAAACCCTGTTCTGGCCAAAATTTTGACCAAAAAAAATTAGGTCAAAATTGCCGTTTTTGTATTCTTTTTTCTGCGCGTGCTCCCCTTAAATTTTAGGGCTCTTTTTCCTTCCCACCTGCAAACTTTTGTATATGAAGTTACTGTTCACTTTGTATGATTGGATTGTCATGACAATTGGCATGTAGACTAATTAGGCCAATGCAAACATATTTGGTCTCCATAATTAACCTTGTTAAACCACTCGTTAGACCATAAAATTCATGGCTCTTTTTCCTTTTCCCCCACCTCACCCGAGCTTCAAAATATATGTGTAACGAGTGGTTTTACGAGTTTAAGTATGGGGACCAAACATGTTTGTCGTGGCTTTATTAGTCCGTGTGTAATTTTTCATTACAATCAGACAATGTGGTCAACAAATTTACATGTTAAAATTTGCAGGTGCCCGGGATGACCGAAAATTCTTATCATACAATTTCCATATATGAGAAACTTCTTGTCATACAGTTCCATACATTTCCATACGTACAGAAAATTGTTTGAAATCTCTATGATAAACATTTTTCCATGTATGAAAATTGTATGATAGGTGTTTTTTCCATTAACCGAAAAATTTGATTTTTTCTTTCTAAATTTAGTTTCTGAAAAAATTTCGGTTGCGTTTGCAACCGAACACAAGTGACAAAGACCTTGGTTACTCATAGCAACAAAGGTTGGACGGTCTTTGCATTTACAATGCATAGAAAAGGACCTGAATTTGGCTGTCTTTCACAATTCATATAACAAAAGTAACAAACTTTTAATTTTTGGCAAAATTTTTCAATGGTGGTTATTTTAAATTTTTGAATTTTCAAATTATCAGACATTGATCAAGGCATATATAAACCACCCATACAAAGAAATAGGAATTTTCAGCGTTTTTTGAAAAAAAAAATTAAGTCAAAAGAAAATAAGAGCCAATATTATCGTATCCAGGACTACGTTATGCACACAAAAAATTAAATTTTGCATGCAAAAAAATATTTTTCGAAAAATGTTTGTTTGCGTACGAAATTCGATTTGCAATTGAAAAAAATCAACAAAATTTTGGGCAAAATTTTCAAAATTACTTGAAAAGTTTTTTCTGTCGCCATCAAAAAAATGCCAGTCTTACAATTTCCATATATGGGAATTGAATGATAAGCATTTTTTTCAAAAAACGAAAACCTCGCTTTTTTATTACCAGACTGTTTTTATTAGAAGCCACAGAAATAAGTTTACATCTTTTTTCAACCATTTTTAGAAATTGTATGAAAATTGTTTGACAAGCTTTTTTCCACACACTTGATGTATGGAATTGTATGATAAGTATTTTCGGTGTATGGAGGTCAACCCGGGTGGGGGAAAAGGAAAAAGAGCCAAATCCATGTGGGGTGGGGGGCTTGAAGGAAAAAAAGCCGAATTTTAGTATATATTGGCACCGAATGCGCCACTAGAAAAACTTTAGCGTTGGTTGGCCTAAAATGGGTTTCAAAAAAAAAATAATACCAAAAAGGGGATTTTTTGCTTGGTGAGGGGGTCGACTCTCTGACTGTCACAAGCCCTGACTGTTTAATTCGGTCATAATGCAATGGCTCTTTTCCAGTTCCCCCCTTTCAAAATACCGAGTTTTATATTTGTTTT
>NC_087066.1:63815181-63866181 GCF_963678635.1 Symsagittifera roscoffensis
AGCAAAAATAATCGAATTTAGTTCTAAAAATGAAATGGATTATAATGGATTATAATGGATTTTTATTTCAAAATAATCGATTATAATGGAATAATTTGGCAAAATAATCGATTTCAGTGACAAAAATAATGGATTATTATCGATTATAATGGATTATAATGGATTTTTATTTTTCAAAAAATCGATTTAATGACCACATAATCGGTTACCTTCCTTGTCTAAATTTGCCACAATAATGGATTAAAATGGATTATAATGACAACATTTCAGACAACATTTTTCCATAATAATCGATTATTATCCATGGAGCTCCGGTGCGGGATGACTTAAGGAAAAAAAACCTCAAATCTTTTTTTTTTTGAAAACTTCATCAATTTTTTAGAGCGACCTTTACTCGATAGACCTTTAAAGGCAGTCGGAACATTCAGGGCTTTGGCTTGATACGAGCAGTTTTGTTTGAGCTGTTTTCGCACAATTTCAGATAACTCTTAGTTTTCACTTAGTTTTCAGGTAGAAGCGCATAGTTTTCAGGTAATGAAAAAAATTACCGATTTTTAGCATACAAAATCATCATTTTTACCGGACAAAAAAAAATAACAGGTTTGATCATAGCTCAAAGTCTACCAATTCAATATTATTTTTAAAAATAAATTTCAATAAGTTAAATCATGCATCTAGCCACATAAAAACACTCTAGATCTAAAATATCTTAAAAAAAACCCTTCTTGATCTAAAAATCTAAAAAATGTTGCGAGGGGGGGGGGGAGGGACCGGGGTGGAAAAAAGCTTTTAAAACAATCGGTAATGTTAACTCAAGTTCTGTTTGGTAAAAATCATGAGGGAACGATAAAACCACCCATTTGTTTCCTCGTAGGTATGGAGGAGTCAGAATTAGTTGAAGCCAGCAAGGGAATTGCCCAACTGCAGATGGATTATCGAGAGATTGGGCAAAACTCGGGGACTCTAAACCCACCTCAACAGCAGGAACTGTCAGAAGACACAGAGCAGGAGCATACGATACAGCACCCGCCCGTTCCTCCTGGAGATCCGTGTCCTTGTCCTCCGTGAAACATCAACCTGGAGTGCAGTTCGCAAAATCGTTGTTTGTTACAATCTGATGGCGCTTTTTTGTATTATATTGCGAAAATACAAAGATTAACAAAGTGACAAAATTTTTTTGTATGTTTTTTTAAACTATCGAATAAAAAACCTTTATTTTTAAGAAATAAGCCTCAAAAGATTAGTAGATCTTCGAGGACTGATTTTTTTAAAGAGGGATCAAAAAATCTATAAAACGTTTTGATGTCCCCTAGATTTCCCAGCTCTCCCAAACCAATGATATTTTAACATAAAGAAATCTGCTTTGTAGGCGAGTTTTAAAACGAGAGTTGGTTGCTAAGCAAGTACGACAGAAGTACCCGACAACAGAAATAAAAAAAAACTAAAAAAAAAACAGTTTAAGTTTTCAAATTGTGTCGTTTTGTTTTGTTAATGGTGTGATAGAAAGATTTAAACAAAGGCCTAAAACCTAAGAGTAAATGATACTAATAAACTTAAGGCTTGTGCAATAACAGTCTTTCTCAAAAGCGAAA
This sequence comes from Symsagittifera roscoffensis, assembly GCF_963678635.1. Classification (NCBI taxonomy): domain Eukaryota; kingdom Metazoa; phylum Xenacoelomorpha; order Acoela; family Convolutidae; genus Symsagittifera; species Symsagittifera roscoffensis. The sequence continues at coordinate 63,816,774 of NC_087066.1, forward strand.
AGAGAACAAAAAATATATTTTGAAAAAATTTCTAAATTATCCAGGCTTTTTGCAGAAAATGATTTTTATTTATTTTTTTTATTACAAAGAAAGCGCTACCCGAAATTTATTTCACTTAAGTACGTCTAAATTAGCATGGCTTACGATCAACATTTTGCCATTCTTCATAGCTGCCTGCTCACTTTATTCGCTCAAAACTGACTTTTTAAAAGGGATCAAAAATCTATAAAAGCTTTTGATGTCCCCAAGATTTCCGAGCTCTCCCAAACCAATAATATTTTAACATAAAAAAAATCTGCTTTGTAGGCGAGTTTTTAAAAGGCGAGCTGGTTGCTCAGCAAGTACCACAGAAGTTACCGACACCAGAAATAAAAAAAAACAGCAGAAAAAAAAACAGTTTTATTTTTTAAATTGTGTCGTTTTGTTTTGTTAATGGTGATGGAAAGATGTAAACAAAGACCTAAAACCTAACAGTAAATGATACTAATAAACTTGTGCAAATATAGTCTTTCTCAAAAGTGAAAAGATGAACAAAAACACATTTTGGAAAAGTGCTAAATTTTCTAGGCTTTTTGCAGAAAATAATTTTTTCGTTCAATTTTTTTTATTCCAAAGAAAGCGCTACCCGAAACTATTTTCAATTAAGTAGGTCTAAATTATCATGGCTTAAGACAAACATTTTGCCATACCTCATAGCTGCCTGCTCGCTTTATCCGCTGAATACGAGGCAAAACTTTGAATTTTGTGAATTATAAACAAATTCCGCGACTAGCCGAAAAACAGGTTTGTAGCAGAATCAGCAAAAATGCTAGTTTTTTTTGATCTTCTTAACTGTTTTGGAGTCCCCAAACAAATAGCTAAAACACTGTACCGCTCAAAATCGATCCAAAGTTGTCGAATTTGCGGAATCCGCAACAATATTAGTGAAATCCGGAACAATTTGTGGAACCCACAAACAATTAATAAAGTTTATGAATAGAAAAAATTCAGCTGTTGCGTAATCTGCAACTGTAAGCGGAATTTGCTAATTGTAAGTGGATTTCGCGAAGTGTAAACGGAATCCGCACATTGTTACGGAATTCGTAAAATATCAGCGGAATCTGCTTAGAATTCCAGAAATTTTGGATGAATTTCCGCTCTCAGAATGCGGAAATTGCCTACATTTTCGGAATCCGGAAAAAGAAGCTATTTTTGCTCGTTTCGGAACGCGCAGCATTAATGTGTCAATAAAATTTACGTCACGCAATTTCAAGAAAATTTAAGTTACGCGAGTTCGCGTAAAACTTTGTAAGTGAAAGCCACTAACATTTTGAAAAAAAAATTGGATTCCAGTGATCTACATGTCTCTGGATTCCAGTGATCTACAGACATCAAATTGTTTCACTGTTTGGCCTCGTAATGCTCAAAATTTTAGTAAAGAGCAAATACTTCTAATCAGTTTTTGCGTGGGAAAATTAAGAAACTAAAACACACCTATTCATCCCTAGTTTAGGGCTCAGTCATTTTTTGTTTCAGTGGTTGGAATAAAAAAACATGAAAAAACCTGGATGCGCCCATTTTCAGTTTTCAATCTAGTTACAGTAGTTATTTGTCGAGAAAGCCAAAACTTAGAGTTAGCATAATAGAAAATTAGGTCGATCTCGGTCGAAAAAATGTCAAGTACAGTAAAAAAAATATGTTCAGCAAAGTTGAACCATACTAATTCCTTATCATGCTATAATTAATAATGCGGTCTTCTCTTGTTAGTTATCCGATACTGAATATCTAAAAAATACTTGTATAATTTCGAAGTCCCGAGTAAAAGTATAGTCCCGAGTAAAAGAGTTCTTTTTTTCTCGGTCGAAAAGTCGACAGAGTAAATTTAAGGCAATTATATCAATTTCTGATCACTATGACTGAAAATACATGAACTGTACTGAGAAAGAATATGCAATTTTTAGTCAACCGAGAGAGTTGAGTCGTCCGGGACTCAACTGATTTTGACTGAGCTGGTTGGAATCTTCTTGAGTTGGGTCGATCATCGCCAGACATAGTTATCGAAAGACGAAACGGACAGACATTTGGTGGCTGTCCTAAACTCGAACCACCGGTCAAGATATTGGTTGGCAGAATTGAAGTAACAAGAACTGCGGCTTCCAGAAGTGAGGCTAACAAAAATTGGCAGCCACAATTGAGATTCGTTGCATTTGAGAAAATGTTTTCACCACTCATGAATAACTGTAAAATTAGTGGAGTGAAAATTTGCCATTTTGAGGTTTTTTCAATCATGAATGTCACCAAATTTCAGATACTCCGCAATATGTCGCAGCATACGGAGCAAATCGATCTGTTTCGGAAACAATTCAAATCCTGTTGAGGCAAGCTAATTGATGGCAATAACACAATATTACACTATCGCGTGGCCCATAATTCACGAGTTCAAATATAAACGAACGTTTTGGTTTGAAATTGTTTGCACTGTTCTAGTGTTTAAAAGTTGCCAATATAGCCATGCTCTGGACAGAATAATGCGCGAAGTGAAAATTTTGTTAGATTGATTTGAAAAAATTGGAAAGATTAAAATGAAAGATAAAAAAAAATTTGAATCAATTCAAAATTAATTAAATTGATTTTTAGTTCCACTATCTAAAAAAAGGGGATCCAAAACGATACTACTCATTTCAAATCCAATTTTCCCACTTATGGTTGTTTTTGTTTTTAGGGGATTGAAACGGATTTAAAATGTATTTAATTTCAATTTTTTTGACTTCATCAGTTTTGAGTTTTTGTTGCATTTGTTCATTGCGAATCATTTTTATTTTTCATCCTTAACGTCTGGTAGGATAAGAAAAAGACAAAATAATTTTTAACTGTCAAATCTTCTTCCAGTTTTTTATTTATTCTGATTTAAAAGTCTTATTTATGTTGACCATTTTTAAAATTTGTTATAAAAAAATTTCGCTCAAAACTTGGCTTCCTTTGATTATTTTCTACAATCGAATCCATAATGCCGTTTGTATTACCCTTTTCCTGAACAATTACATAGTTTTTTGCTCAAAAGTTTAATTGCATTAATGATTTTCTACAATTTAAATTCATGTTTTAGAGCTCAAAATCTGATTTATATTGATCACTTTCTTGATTTAGTTTTTTTTCTCAAAAATTGGTTTGGATGAGATAATTTTGGACACAGAAATTAATCTTCTCAGGGGTATTTTGAAATGGATGTAAATCGTTTTTGGCAGAATATAGATGAGCTCAAGTGACTATGAAAATCCATCCAAATCTATTTCAGTCAATTTTTAGACACTTGACTCAAACCAAAAACTTCAAAATCAATTTCAATTCCTAAAATTTACATTTTTAACCTATTTTGATCAATTTACATATGATTTAAGATCAATTTCGATTAGAATCAATCATAATTTTTTTTTGTCAGTGTGGGGATGCTGAAAGTGCAGCGCAATTTTTTTTTGTTTGCTGAAACATCCCGCACTACAAAATCAATTGAATTTGAAATAAGACAAGCTATTTTTTCAGTTGACTTTCGAAGAAAAGGTTGAAAAACTTGTGCTCGGGTCGGACTTTTCTCCACACAATTTTCGACTGACTATCTAACAGTTTTTGATGAGTTTTTATATCAATCAAAAGGTATTGCTGTCTTGAACTGAAATCCAAAAATATGTTTCAAGTGATCAATTTTTGAAAATTATGGGGTTAGAGATCACAATTTTGGCCAACTTAGGACAATTAACTTGCGAGATTTTTGTACTAATAACGTGTTAGCGGGTATTTATTCTTTCTTAGAAATTGTTCCAACTTGAATTAAGGCCTGCTTTTTGGGGTATTTACTGCGTCACTATATGCGAAGTATATCAGTGTGTACTCAACTAGCGTGTAGGGGTATAATTTTCGAAAAAAAATTCTCATAACATGTTTCAAATTACTCGATGCAAACTCGATGCAAACTAGGATGCAACCTAGCTACTCGATGCAAACTAGGAAGCAGTCGAAAAATACAGGGCCTTGCCCTGATATACTAGTAGTCTCCTTTTCGTTAAGTAATATTTGGTACCAAAACTAATTTAAATACGCAAAGGGTAGATGAAAAGATATTGTACTTGACACGATAACACCCTCCTTTTTGAGGCTAAACTTAAATTTAAAAAAAGGTCTGAAAGAACGAAGAACTTGGATTGCAATAGAAAATCACAAATCTAGCAAAAACAGAAATTTCGGCTATATTATAAGATTCAATATGAAAAAGCAGGTTCGCCACTTCCAAAATGGCATTTCGAGTCTCAAAAATATTCATTCAGTGCTACTTGCTTAGCAATCTAAAGTTTCTTGTTCCTTACCACGTCGCTGGACGTGACTGGAAGGAACTTTAGCGCAGGGTTCATTTTTTACCAGCTAATTTCAACTAATTTAAATCAAACAAAGCTCGTAAGGTGTGGTAGCAAATTGAAGCCTTTTTTGCCGTGATTTAGGTTCTAGAAAAAAATTGTCTCTGTTTCAAGAGAACTAGTCTGACTTTTTTTCAATTGCCAGACTAAATTTGACCAAATTTGTTTAAAGTCTGGTCTTCCAATTTAAATACTACCAAAAATTTCTACAAAAATCAACTACGAATTCGACAAAAATTTGAAAAATTTACTAAGAAGGAAAAACAGTCATACAAGCTGCTTCACTCTTGAAATAAAACTACTGTTCTGATTCAAATGTTGAAGAAAAACTGTCATGCAAGCTGCTTCACTCTTGAAAGAAAACCACTGTTGTGACTCAACTGTTGAGACTCAAATGGTTTCTTGGTTTTTGTTTCTGGGCCAAGTTATTTGTTTTCATATCATTCAAAAAGTTTTGTAGAATAACCTAATAAATCAGGTCATCATTTCAAGGCAGCATTGCTTTCTTGGTGTGCTTAAGGAGTTTGCGTTTGATAGGAAAAATTAAAAGTTTAGTTAGACCATTTTGAAATTGACAACGTCAACTGTCAGTCAGGTTAGTTTGTTTTCTTTAACAACTTTTGAGTTTTGGAATAATTGATGTTCTAAATCTCTTCAATATACTCTAACGGGTTTTGCACCTTGCTTCCTGTGGCCTCGAAACAAAAAAAAGTGAGACACTTAAATAAACAAAGGATCCTGTAAGTTTTTTCAGACCCATCTATCTCAATTTTGCCCTACAAAATAAGAAAGTTATTTGGTGGCTAAAATACAAAAATATAGCCAATTGTAAATAGTTTAGTATATGCTACCAGCACTAATCTAGGACTTTCTCGAGGGGAGAGCGGATTTTCAAGTTTTGTCGACCTTTCTTTTAGGTTGACAAAATGCTTTTCCGAGCTCTTCAATGTTACACTTCTTGAAATTGCGAGAGAGTTCAAATAAAAACATTTGGTTTATCTGTTTCTTTTCAAGTGAAGACTGCTGCAGGCAAGGTAATGGGACCCCGTCAATAGTACAAGATTCAGCTCTGATACATCTGCTCTGTATAGATTAAAACTATACGGATAAGTTAGGACAAATAATAAGATGACCTTGCTCTACCATGCAAAACTCGTCGGACCTTGAAAAAGTATTACTACTTGGTTGTTAATTAGTTTTAACTAAAGCTCTTCGAGATGAGCTCAGAAGAGACAATTGTTTTCAAACTGTGTTTGATGGGCTGTGCTGGTAATCCGCTCTCGGAAAAAGTGACTTCGGGACTCCTGTGTAGACGAACCGAGTTATAGATCAAATCAGGCTCGGAAAAATTGTCTCCAACTTCTCTGCTAGAGACCCCGCTCGGTCTTTGTGACCTTGCACCGAAGCGTGAGCTAAGATACAAAGCGTGGTTTGACCCGTAATATTGTTGATCTTCGTCTTCCCCGCTGTTTTCCAGTTTCACTGTCGCTTCAAAAACTTCTTCAAAAAAATCTTGAAGAACTTACGTGGGAGAAAAAACGAGATATGGTGCCTGGATTTTTTTTGGGATGACGGCAGGCGCGGATCTAGGAGTTTCTCGAGGGAGGGGGGGGGGTGGTTTTTCAAAAAAATTTGAACTTTTGTCGACCTTTTTTTTAGATCGACCATATTGATTTTCTGAGCTCTCCTAAATCACTATAAAGACCCTTATTTGACAAAAAATTTTGCGCCGCAGGCAAATTTGTGAAAAAACAGGCCAAAAAAGGCTTTTTTATGCACTTTTTGGAAAATTTCAACCAAAAAATCGCGTTTTTCGGCGCGCGCTCCCCCCTCAAAATTAGTATCGATTGGAAAATTTATAAGGTCAATCGTCCAAAAATGGGTTTCTCAAAATAGCACAAAAGGGGGACCCTTTGGGTTGGCAGGGGGTCGAATCCATGAAGGGGGATGGGCGTCCGCCCCCTTCCTAAATCCGCTACTGGATGACGGTGTAAAGGAGACGATTCAGAGCAAACAGGGAAAAGGGCTGCTTACAGTTGCTAGTTTTTTCACCGTGACAAGCTTGATTGCAGTATGAAACCATTGAAGTAGTTTTTCACAATTGAAATTTAAAGGTGGATGCGAAAAAATCAAAAAGCTCTCTATTGACTCTTCAATGTTTTTTGTGTATAAGATCTTTCAATATTTTTATGCACAAAAATTGATTCGCGTTCACTAGAAAAAGGAAAAGTAAACCGGAAAACAGACTTCGGAAGTTGCAAAGGGCATGTTTTCCAGCACTTGCAGAACATTGTTACTATGACCACGAACTGGCCGAATGATACTGGAACTGAAACCCACAAAACGATCAAACTCGATCCTACTCTGTTGTCACTATTCGGGTGGAAAGTTATGAATGCATGGGTCATAAAAGCCGACGCTGACGTCAAGAAAAACACTTGAAATATTGCAGGAACCACAGGCGCACAGTCGGGGATTCGAACCGTCACTGATATAATGAGTAAAATAATCATAATGCCAGCAAGAACATTACTCGAAATCAGGAACCCTTTCGAAATTAAAGTTTCAGTATAGTGATGTGAAAACGTTTCAGCTTCAGTTTTGTTGTAGTCGGAACACTTTAAAGGGGAGGATAAGTCTTTTTCGTCCTTGTGAGATGATGGTTCCAATGATTCTGTACAGACAAGCCATAAACCACCTTGGTATGTTTGGCCGAAAAACCATACGTCGTTCAGATGACCGAAACAGCTCAGCATTAAAATGACGAGTTCAAGTATAATTTCTACAGCTTTCTGGCACATGTCAAGATTAATACGAGTTAATACAGTTTTTTAATTACTAGAAATGTCTGACTTCAATTGTGCAATGTGAATTAATATCTAACTTAACAACCAGTGATTATTTAATAGAAAAAATGGCCCATCAAGAAGTCATTAGTTGAAAAACATCAATTTCAGTGCCCTATTAAAATTAGTGTATTAAAATAGAGTTTTGATCAAAATCGCAAAAGGCTACTATATAATATAGATCTCGCCATTACGAATTCGAAAAGAGCTATTTATAAAAAATTACTGCTCCAATAAAGTATACGAGACTCACATCCTTGTTGCATTGTCAGAAAAAGTCCTAATTCATTGGGTAAAATAGAACCACCTCACAAAGACTGAAGGAGGAGACTGACAATTATTATGATTATTTTTTTGACACATATAATTGATCATAGTAGTTATTAAAATTAGGTGTTTAAATTATTTATAATTCATTGAAATCGTGATGTTTTCCAAGAGATAATAATTTATTATAATCGATTATAAGTGATTATAGTTCATGGAGAAAACACTTAAAATCAATTATAATCGATTATAAACGGTTCTAATCTATTATTTTGCCAAAAATTCGTCAAACCAAAACAATATTCGAATTATATCTTTTGGGTTACTAATTTTGTGTAAATATCAAAATTTCTAAAAGAGAGATCTCTTCAACACTTTGGTTTCTTTTAAACCAAAGTTTACCACGAAACAAAAGTTTCATAGAGATCCTTTCATATGAGTGGAAAGGTTCCCGCGGTAAATGAAAAATAAATCCTCCGAATCATTTATGACACTAAATTAATTTGCTGATGTTTTGATAGTTAAAAAGATTAAAATTTTTATATTAAAAGAACTCTGTTTGGGGAAGAAATGGAAAAAACACCTTCTAAGTTTGAATTGAAATGGGCAAACAAAAGGGATTATATTCAGTTATAATCGATTATAATAGATTATTGTACAACGCTCTTGAATTAGAAATTGGAGCAAAAAAATTGACTTTAATTGATTATAATTGATTATAACTGTATCGAAAAATAGACTGATAAAAAATCCGTTATAATCGATTAATGTTTATGATAATTTATAATAATTGAATTTCAAAAAAGAACTTATAATCGATTATTAATTAAGTAAAATGGATTGTTTCTCATTTTTAGTAGGAATTGTAATAAAATTGTAATGTAATAGGTTGTTAAGGCTTGAAACTGAATGCGGGTGGCTTGTTTTTCTCCAGACAAATTTCAAATTTTTAACTAGCAGTTTTTGGCGGAAGTTCTTATAGCACTCAAAATGTATTGCTGTCCTGGCCTCAAGTTTGATTTCATATTTCACCTACAATCAATTTTTGTAATTTTATGAGAATTGAATGATTTGGTTCGATTAACGAGCGATTTATTTCGTGCTATTACCGCGTAAGCGGAGATTTTCAGAAAATGTTTCGAAAAGAACTGAGGCGACCTATTTGGTCTATTTAATACGTCGCGAAAAGGAACAAATTGTACATTAAATAGCGTGTGGTGAAAGATTAAAAAAACTAAAATGTTATTTGAAAGTTTGTTTTTGAAATATTCATTCAGTTTATAGATCTGATTTTGCAGTCGGAAGTTCATTGATTTGAATTCAAAGCTGTATTTAACATGTGCTCAGTTTTCATTATATAACGGTGTTAGATTGTGAAGAAAACTCTTCGAACCAACCTAGTTTAGAATTTAAATCTGTATTTAAAACTTGATAGTTTAATTCTCACATAACGAGGAGAATAATTAACAAACCGAATTCGAACGATTCAAAATAACCTAAGCAAAAAAAAAAGAATTTGAATAGAACTAGCATGCTCCCGAAAAATGTCAAAAAATTTTTCTAACTGAAAACTAGGTTAGATGGATAGCTGTTTAGCTGGTTCTAAAGATTGCTGGGTAGTGGATGTAATGAATGCATGGATGTTTGAATCATTGGCTGGATGATTGAAAGGATTGAATGAAGGCACAATGCATAGCTAGATGGATGTATGGAAGGCTGTCTAGATGGATGGTTGGAGGGATGAATGGCTTGAGTGACTTCCAGATCGAAGACTGATTGGTTGGATGTATGGATGGGTTGTTGTCTGAAATAATGAGAGGAGGAATGGTTGTCTAGATGGATGGCTGGCCGGTTGGTTGAAAGGCCAGATGGGTTGATGGCTGGATATACGACTGGCTGGATGGCTATACGGATGGATGACTGGTTGGTTGAAAAGCTACATGGGTTGATGACTGGATATATGACTGGCTGGATGGATAGCTAGATGAGTGGATGGCTAGCTGAAGGGATGGCAGGATTGTGAGATGGCTGAAGGGATGGCGGGATTGTGAGATAGCTGAATGGATGGATAGCAAGTTGCATGGATGGCTTGTTTATGGATGGCTGGACGGATTGGTTGTTAGATGGAGAGATGGCTAGTTGGATTGATGGCTAGATCGACAATGGACGGCTGCTTGGATACCTGATGGGATGCATGAAGGGCTAGATGGATGGATGTGAGACAAATGGGTATCTAGATGGATAGATTGTTATATCGACGATGAACTACTGAACAGAGGACTGGCTGAATGTTTGGACGGACCGCCGGATGATTGATGGCTGGCTGAGATTAGGGTAACTTTGGATGGAAGAATTGGATGAATTGATGTCATGATTGAGGAAAATCTTTATAATTATAGTTGGTAGACTGCTTGCCTGGGTGGGTGGAATGGATGCCGGATCAATCGAACGCTAGATGAATTGATGGCTGGCTGGCTGGATGTATGGTAGATTGATGGATGCTTGATTGACTGGTTGAGTAGATGCATTGTAGTATTGAGGGGGGATAGACAGGTGCAGGGGTCTATGGATGCATGGATAGCATGCTTGATGAGCGAATGCATGGCTGGTTGAAGGGATGACTTGTTGGAGTAGTGGGTTGCTTGAGTAGTGTCTGAATAGATGGATGACTACTTTGATGACGGGATGTCTGGTTGGTTGAAGGACTGGTTGGATGGATTACCAGATGAATGGATCGATGGCTGAATGCATGACTGGATGGTTGGAAAAACGGATAGATGGCTGGTTTGGTGGATAGATGAAAAAATAGATACCTGGTTGAAAATCTAGATTGATGAATGACTTAATGAATGGATGGCTAGATGTACGAATCGCCTGGTGAAAGATTAGATTGGTGAATGGCTGGACGGATGACTTGCCTGATGAATGACTAGATGGATTTGCCAATTGATGGATGAGTGGCTCGATGGCTGGTTGGATAGATTGTTGGCTAGATGGATGGACCCATTAGAGAATGCGTGGCCTGGTTGATGGCTGGACAGATGGATGGCTGTTTGACTGCACGGCTAGATAGATGTATGACTTGATGAATGGATGGCTAAAGGGATCAATTATTAACTGGCCTTATGGCTGGTTGGATGGATGGATCGCTTGACCAAAAGGCTTGATCGATGGGATTTTGGCTTGGTAGATGGATTGCTCGTTGGGAGGAGAGTTAAAATTAGGGATGGCTTCTTGGATGTATGGATGGCTCAGTGGATCTCAGAACACTGGAAGGATCTGAACTGCCCAATTTAGAGGCCACATCTGCAAACTCTGTGAGTAAGTTCACATCACACCGCCGCAGGGACAAAGAAAACCAAAAATTATAACAAAAAACTAAATCTGAGCTTTTTATATAGTTTTTTTAAAGGAAATTACGTCAGATCACGAAACTAAATTTGCTTAATCAGTTTTCATATGTACGCTAAATCTGCAACTGCGTGGAGTACCCTGAAACCACACAACAAAAGATCAACTATTTCAAAGTTTGAGAAGAACTTGTATTAAGTTTTGAAAAACTGATTTTAGTTTTAAAAATTATGATAACGCCGTATCTCGGAGCACAAAAAAATTGAGCTGTCGTCTTGACCACCTTGTACAAGTACGCTGACAGCACCAAGTATATAATTGAGAGTTTCAAAATTTGTCAAATTTTCAAATCTAAATTTGTTGAAACTATCTTGTTTTAAACTTATAGAAATTGTCACATCTCGAAAGCAAAAACATTTTTAGCTGTATTTATTGGATGCAAGTGAGCAATTCTGACAATACGCTGGAAGAACTCCTTTTTGGGGTTCAAAATTTTGAACATTGTCTTTTGTTCCAAAACTAAGATCTGAATAAAAAACATTATAAAAAATACAAAAAAAATGTCATATCTCGAAAACTATATAGATTTGAGCAGGCACAATTGAAGGCAAGAATTTTCTGCCAGACCCTTACTATAGGATTGGAAACTTTGTCAATTTGGAAAGTTTGTCAAATTCTTTAAATCTATGATTTAAAACAATTCGAAAGTTTTTTAGAAAACGCCATTTCTCGGGGACCAAAAAGAGTGGAGGAAGCTTATTTGGTTGCAAAGTTTGAAAACCCTGAGGAAACCCTGACGCAACCCCATTAAAGAGCTCGATGTTTTCAATTTTTTCAAATGTTTAAAATCTATGATTTAAGAAAATATTTGAAAAAACATAAAAAACGTCATATCTCGGCAAAAAAAAAGTTTGAGCACGCATGTTTGGAGGAAAGAATTGAAATCCCTGACCCGAACTCACTATAGGTGCAATTTTTCAAAGTTTGTCGAAGGTTTTAAATCTGTAATTTAAAAAAACATATAAAAATATAAAAACATCATATTTCCAAAACTAAAATGATTTGAGCAGGTATTTTTGGAGGCAAGATTTGAAACCCCTGAGAGTCTGAGTTTACTATGACAGAACCCCAGTAAAAGTTTCAATATTTCAAATTTGTGAGGAACTTATATCTTCGGTTTAAAAAATTTCAAAAGAAAACATAAAAAACTTCAAATCTCGTCAGCTAAACAAATTGGAGCAGGCTTATTTGTTTGCCAAATTTGAAACCCTTGAGAGTACTCTGACGGAACCCCACTATATGGCTCGAAGTTTTTGATATCTGTCAAATGTTTTATATCAATGATTTAAAAAATATTTAAAAAACATGAAAACTTTCATATTCCGGAAACTAAAAATGTTTGAGCACGCATTACTGGAGTAAAGATTTATAAAACCTGAGAAAATTTTGACAGAACTCACTATGGGTTCGATAAGTTTGTCGAAGATTTCAAATCTATGATTTGAAAAAATGTATAAAAAAACAGACTCATATCTCCGAAACTAAAATGATCTGAGAAGGAAAATTTGGAGACAAGATTTGAAACCATGAGAGTCTGAGATAGCTTTGACAGAACCCCAATAAAGGTTCAAAATTTCAAAAATATTTGTAAGGGATTTAAATGTATGATTTAAAAAATTTCAAAAGAAAACATAAAAATTTCATATCCCGGAAACCAAAGAGATTGGAGCAGTCTAAGTTGGTTGCAAAATTTGAAAACCCTGAGGCTACCCTGAAAAAACACCACTATAGGGCTCGAACTTTTCAGTTTTGTAAATTTTTTTAAAATCTATTGTTTGAAAACATTAGTTAAAAAACATCAGTAGTAGATGTTGGAGGTGAACAGGGGGAGCATGGAGGACTCCATGTATAAATATAGGTTATAGATTGCCGGACCTCCATGCTATATATTAAATTTGAGTATAGAGTCTACAATGTATAAATATAAGTAAAAACAATGGTAACTTTTCATGGTTTGTGTGATGGTAAGAGAATGGTAAGAAAAACGAAACTTTTTGCTCGCAAAAATTTTGGCGCGTGTTATCTAATTGTTAAAGTTCCCTGGCCATTTACGTGTAGGTTGTAGTATGAAGGTCATGATATCAGTTTTTGGTACATGGTAAGTCAATGGTAAGAGTTTTGGGTTAAAAATTGAGATTTCATATAAAAAAACTGAAATTTTTTTCAAAAAAACTTCAGAACACGATAAGATTTGGTATAAATTGACCTACAAACTCTTTTATTAGATAGTCTTACTGTTTGAAACATTTACCTGAATTCATTCTGAAATCTACTGAAACTTCTAAAAAAGTCATTTTTCTGAGAGAAAAAAAAATAAATTACAAAGAAGGTTTATAAATCACTGCATTGTATATTAATTTCAACGCAAAATTTTACGTTTTAATATCATAAAACCAATATAATACGACACTACATCAGATCAGTTCCCATAAGTTGAATGGTTTTGTATAATTTCTATCATCTCGAACTTGTTTTTTGGATAAAAATAACTAAGTCTTTTCTTTGTTTGCTCATATCTAGCCACCATGTGGTTTACGGTTCTGAATCCCCTGTTAGTAGATATAAAGTTAACTGCTTTAACGAGCACTCTCCTGTATTTTGACATGGGCCCATCTCCAGAATCTTCTAGAACTCGTTTGTTTAATACTTCGCTAATGAATTTGAATTTATTTGACTTGTTGTCATAGCAGCAATAAGTTTTGCTACACAGACATAGCGTTTCTGGACATCTAAATTCCTCTTTGAAAAGTCCCAGCACCCGTTTATCACGTTTTTTGATGGATGCTGCAATACATTCTACGGAAGAAATTAGGTTTTGCATCTGTCTTCAAAGATTCTCAGTCATTTTTCCTAATTTTTCCCAAGCAGCTCTTTTATCTGGTTGGATACAGTCGTATTAATTTTCTTCCGCGAGATCTAAGTAAAGCGAGTCTGGGTTCTTCTCTAACTCTTCAAATTTATTTACATCACAGAACTTGTCAAAGAAGTTTTAGTAGAGTTCCAACAATCTCAGCTCTGCATACTGCAGTATGAAAAAGCCAACAATGATGGGTTCTCTGTGTTTAATGGTTGATTTTAGCAATTCGACCTCATATAAGTCTTTCTAAACTATGCTCAGTCTTTTAAACAGTGGTTCATTGATCGCTTTATGAGTTTTTTCATCGTTCAGATACTTCGTAATTGTATGCCTGGATCTATCCATGATCTGACATCCATAGGAGGAACTGCCTAAAAACTTCATAGTTTCTGCTACAACTCCTGACAAAGGGTTTTCATCTCCTTCTCTTCTAGCATCAACCACTGATTGAATAAACTTATTAAAGCATTTCCGAGGAGAATATTGAACAAAACAGTAAATTTTGGAGTTCCCTTTTCTAGCTTGAAAGTAGATATCAGCATTCTCTGAGGATGTTATAAGAATTCGGGAAAGTGAATTTTGACGTTATTTTTGATCTTGTCATTGGTTTTGAAACTTTCCCACCACACACACTCCCACATTTCTTCAACTTTGTATCCTTTCTTTTTTATGTATTCCCGTCTCTTATGATCCATCTCTCTCTTCTCATTACCTCGTTCAATATCCTGTTCTGTTAAGGAGGGACGAGCTTTTTGACAAGAATAGAAGTGGTAATAACATCCCATTGCTTCGAACACTGTTGAACAGTCTTTTTTTTCTGGTTGTTAGATGTGAAAAAGATCTCATCTTTGCTTTTTGTTCTTTGTTCCTGGTAGAAAGACATGACCTTATTCTCAAAAATGCGAAATCGATTTTATCTAGTCTTGAATTTCTGCTTATCAGTGTCAAATTCCCATTTCGTGTACTCGTGTTGGCATCTCTTGACACATTGAGAAGGGGTAGAGCTGACTTGCACTAATTACAACGATTATTTACGTAGATTCAATGAATTTCTGATGAATGTTTCATCAGCTACAGCTGTTCGAGTGAAAGCGATGGAAGGTTCACCAGTCATGTCTTCTCGTATTTTTTCACACAATTCCTTATCACTTTCGCAAAAGGGATAAAACTTGAAAATGTAAATTTGTGTAGACATATTTTCGCTAGATTCGGAAGAGTACATCCAAGTTTTAACATATCTGTCCCCTTGTTATGATAAAACTAAATCATTTTTTGCTATGCTTCCAGGGTTGGAACTACATCTATGTTATTTTACCACTGCAAAAAAAACTTTGAACTTAGTCATTCCGTTTTTCTTCCAAGTCTCTTGTAAATTTTGTAATTATCCAAACCAGATGGAGGAACAGTTCGGGAAAATCAAATTTGTTTGGGTTATCAAACCACCCAATGGGGAAGAATCTTTTCGTTTCGCTAGCTTTATAGACTTTGAGAAAAGAGTCTAGAGAATTTGCCCCACCCAGAAACTTCATTATGTCGAGAAACTGTACATCTCCAAACTTGAAGGAAATGAAATTGTTTGCTTTTTTGATGACTGATCTTTCTTGTTCTTTATCGCGAATCATATAGGGGATTAAGTAGGACTTGATCTAATTCAAATCATATCTACCACTATTCAATCCAAAAACAGGTAAAATATTTACATATCTCTCCAGATGCTGTTTCAAATCAATGAGTTCATTTTTCTGATTTTGCAAGAGTTGCGTTGACATATCTGCTTCTTCCGAACCTTCAGTGCACTCGTCTTCGTACTCGAATTGGTAACTTGAATAGTTTTTACCACATTTGTTCAGCTGATCAAAGATCTTTTTAATTCTTTCATTGACAGCTACTTCGATATCATTAAATTTCGTCCGCATCTCCAGCTTACTTTTTACAGCCGACAATTCGAGGTCGCTTACAAAATCAATAATCAAGTTCTGTGGATCCTTGTTATACAAAAAGATGGATTCATCAGATATAGAGATTGAAATTAGAACATGTTTTCCAATCCAGGTTTTAGATTGCGTCTCATTTTTTTCTTCTCTGGAACACAAATCGACTCAAAATCGAAAATTGCGAGATTTTTAAAACGTTTGTTTTCTTCAGAAACTGGAAGATGGAATCCTTCTAGGTTTTCAAACAGGGTTTCGCGAAGCTCATAAACGTTCTTTGGGTAAAATGCCTTACTCGATCTTGCATCTCAGAAGATATTTGTTGAAGTTGTCTGATATGTAGATGAAACAGTCACAGCTGGGACATCAAAAACACTTGAAAATGTTAAGATTGTTACATTGTTAAGGTTTCCAATACTTCGTCGAGCTAGCTTTCCTACATATTCTCTTTCTTGGATATCAAAATCGTATATAAAGATGTTTCTTTGTACAATTTCCTCGACAATAGGTGAGTCCTCTACTGAAACTCACCAAAATTTTTTGGGATCATGACCTGACCTTGAAAAATTTCTGTTAAATACACAGAAATGTGAGACTCGATATAATTGTGTCCGTTCATATACATTGCTAATGAGCGGAAAAGACACAAATGATCTTTGTATGCTTACTTGCTTTTTTTTAAAAGATAGTTAACAGAATGGTTTTCTATAAAGGTTCGAGTAAGACAGAGTCCGGACATCCCATTGGATTTTTTTTGAGTAAAGAAGCAAAAAATGTGTCGTTGGTAATCAACTCGAATCTCCATTTTGTGTTCTGGAGTTCTTGGTTACATTGTTCCACAATATCAAATTTTTCTACTTTTTCTTGAATTGTTATCAAATCCGCTTTTGTACACAGTAAGTGGGATCTTTCAAACAAAGTATTGTTTTCATGGGCGTAGAAATATTGGTATTCACCAGTCTCAATATTTTGAAGAGCAATGTTGATCTTTGCGGCAGAATCGAGCTTGTTCAGGATTTTTTCAAATTTCTCATTGATTGTTTTAGTATCTAACTGGGACATTTGGAAGTTAAATACCTTATGTCTCTCATTTTCCATCTCCGTATCCACTAGGAAATGTTGACAAGCATTATGTTCCTCCTTCAGTTTTTCGCCATCTTCTCCTTCTTTCTCCACAATCTTGTTCAAGTCCGCTAAGTTAACAGTGGGTTTTCGTTGTTTTGCTCCATGGTCCTCGCTCCGATGTTGTTGGAGAGATTAGTAACTTGGGAACTCTTGTTCACAAGAAGGAGAAAACGTCGACTGCTTCGAACTTGGTGGAACATGCTTCTTGGCAGTATGGTATTTCATCTCTTCTTTGCTCTTTGTATAAAAATGACAGCTTGGAAACTTATGTCCCTTTTGCTTTTCACGTCTATTTTGATGTCGAGCTGCGTTTTTGCGAGTGTTCATGCTTCCCCAATCCTCGCATTTGACTTTTTGTTTTCGGTTAAGGGCAGACATTATCTAAAATTTTTTAAAAAAATTAAACTGGGACTTGGAAATGTTCCAAAAACTCAAGTTTTAAGTAACAATTGAAATAAGAACTTACATTTTTCTTTTCGCGAAGTAATGAATTGTGAAATGTGAAGTAAAATTCAATTGATGGTTTCTGATTGGCTAACAGAATAATGATTTAACCCAATAAAACAAGCGTATTTATACTAACAATGACGTCATCGTTAATGACTACAGACCAACTACTACTGCAGACCAAATATGGAAAATCATTTCTGATTGGTTAAACTCACATATTCGAGTTGAGGGTAACCCTCTCTTTTAAGTAAAAATCTTTTTATTTTCGACTTAACTACCATCAGCTACTTCCTTTCTCAGCTCTAAATACTTTAATTTCAACTTAACTTCCGTCAACTTTCTCTCTCTCAACTGTAAATTTTAATTTTACTCTGTATCTTTTACTCAATTTATTGCTCAAAATGATCTTCTCAGTGAAAAACAGCAACCTTATACTCTGCAGAATTTTAGCGTGATCTAGTATAAATCCAGGTGCGAGAAATAGTGTCTGGAGTTTTTCCAGCACGAATGGACATCCCAATCCAAGTCTGGCACATGGTGGAGGTGATGCGAAGGGATTTCAGCAAAAATCATATGACGGAAAAACCCAAGACAGAGAATCAATGCAAATGTTGGAGAAAAGGGGAATGAAGTAGCCCGACACTCCTGACTCTAGATATGTGGCTCAACCAGTCAACGATACCCACTTTTCTTGGGAAAAGGGATCTGTGGAGGACCCAATTACCATCGAAGAGGATGAGGGATTCTCTGAGCCAAGGACTCCAGTCAGCGAACCACCAAGACAACCACCGGTGATGGAGGTAAGACCAGTTTTGCGCTCCATTGAGAACTTGCAAAATTTTGAGAACTCTGACTTGTAAAAAAAACTGAATGTTGTCCTTTGTTTTGTAATTTGATTTCTTTGTATCCAGTAATTTTTCGCATATGCATAAGAAAAAAAAGAAGTTAGGTTTTTGCATTTTTTTCCAAAAAAAATCTCGCAAAAAACTTGCATCTTACACAAAATTTTTATGAAAGTTTTCGCACACTTTTTAAAAAAACCAAAACAATATTTGCATGTAGTAAAAAAACTTAATTAAATGTTTGAAAACTTGTTGAAATAATCAAATCAAAAGTTAAATATTGTGAAAAAACTCTGAGTTACTTTTTGCACACGTAACAAAAACTGCAAATTTTTTCGTTGAAAAAATTTGAAAAAAAAAAGTTTTGACAAGATTTTTATAAACGATTAATCAAATAATAATAGAAAAAGTGACAAGCTCTTTATTTACAAAATCATAACCCTCAACGAAACAATCAACAATGTTTAACACACCAGAATCATATTTTAAGTTTTGAACTTCTTGAATCCAAAAAAGCTGATCCAAGAGTCTGAGTAGACGCAAGCGTCTGAGCAGAACTGAGATGGTGTCTTTAACATTTTTTTCGCAACAAACGTTTCTTTGCAACACTGGGTAATTTTTCTGGTATTCTACATTTCAAGTTGTGTTTGACTGCACAATTCAATTGATTGAAAATTTTACTTCTTGATGAAATAATATTGAAATAAAGTCTGTTGTTGTATAAAGTATAAATACAGTCAACAATTTGGTAAGTGAAATGATTTTTATCTAATCTTTGCAAAATTTGATCGAGCAATGACCCGATTAATACTAGGTGAAAATTGCAATTTTCCACAGAGCAGAATGATGAAAGGTTAGATACACGGTAGTGTCGCGTGACAACGAGTGTTTCATGAAAATTTTCTGAGACAGAGATAAAAAGAGGTTTGACATTGTAATCCGAATGAAAAGTGGGATATGCTTGACACATAGCAGATGCCATTACCGATTATTTGTTAAAAAGGATTTTTATCTACATTGAACTGTTTTTATAATAGTTCTAGCACCTACGCAATGTCCTTACTTGGTTCATCACCACTCACTATTCCATTTAGGTTGATAGTACCTTATTTGGAATATACAGTGAGTCATCTACATTTCCTAATTTCTATATAACTTACAAATATCATTATTTTGAAATATCTACTACTGATCAGTTGGCTCTGAGTCTCAAATCAAAAATGTATTCACGAAAAGATATACTTCCTAATTATGTGAAATTGCTAAAAATCATAAAAGAACTGGGAGAATTTCTTGGTCCCAAAAACCCTACAACGAGGAAATTTACTTTGAACCTTGCTTCCAATTGCTAAAGAAAAAATGAATCGGGATAAGTCAAAAAATCCCAGCAAGTCTATCTTGGCGAAAAAGAAGGTAAGAGGAGATCAGCAATATGGAATACTGTTATTCACGGTGTTGAAAACCATGGACTCGTTCCTCTATTGGAACCCTATTCTGACAAAGACTCAACCATGGAGCAGGAACATACAAGAAGAGAAGGGTGTGTGTCACAATCAAGAAGTACAGTGTGAACAAGCCACCCTACATTCAGATTCGACTCTTCACTGCAAAGGAGAACGAAGTCTTGAAGCAAGTTGCCTATGTCAACTATACTTTGAACGAATTCAAAGAACTCGCCCATGTCTTGGGAGATTTTATGTTTGTTGACAACTGTAATGTTCAATAATTTTGTTGAGTGATGTCATTATAGTCATGTAAATCAAATATTCATGTTCCGGAAATCTTGTTTTAAAGCTTCGAAATCACTTCGGACTTTTTCATATCGTCTTACAAGAAAAGCCCCGGAACTTTTCGCTAATCATTTGGAATCTCAAACTGTACCAAATTTGGAAGATTTGGATACAGAATCACAAATTTCTTATTTTGAGTGGACTTTGCATAATGGAAGACGTACAATTTTTCTAAGTTATCGTTCAGATATTCAAACAATAGATCTTATTGAATATCGTAGGAAATGAAAACACTTGGAAAAGCAATCAAAAATTTCAGTTAGATTTAATCCCCTCGGTTTTGTCTTATGTAGAAACAATCAAAAAACCTTGTATCATTATTGACGAATTCGCAGTAGAAAAAGAACGTGCAGAAAATGAATAAAATTCTCAAAAATTATAAATTGATTAAGCATGACTTTTCATCAATTACAAAGAGAAAAAAATCATTTTTTTTGTACCTGCATTGTTTTGGACCCAAACATTAGTATGAAAGAAATTAACAAAAATTTTCCTTTTGGATGTCTAATTGGATGCGGAAATTCCTGTATGGTTTTTTTAGCAAGTTCAAAAAAATTCAACAGTATATGCTTTGTTCGATTGTTAGTCATTTTAACCAAAAATTTCAATGAGAACAGTTAATATCATGAGTCTAATTGTTTTGGATATTGAGCGTATTGAATACATAATAGTGAAAGAGTTAGGAGTTTAAAAAAAATGGACAAACTGAGGGATATTCCCTACTTCCTTCACAAAAATTCAAAGCAATATCTCAGCCTGCTTGATATACAAAGCATCTTCATGGTTTCAATGGTATAAATTGGAGCAGTGGTTATGAAAATTATGATGATTTTTTCGCAAGAGGTTATGAAAAATCTAAATTTCTGTAAGAAATTTTGGAAACGAACAAAGGCTACAATTTTGGATGACTACCTATGCCCAAAAGTTCAGAATTTGATTTCTAAAGATGAAAAATTTGATTGGAGTTTTAGCAAGTACCCACTCAGTCAAACAAAAACTCTTCTCTGTGCAGAATGAAAAACATTTGCATACGGAACATGGACTCGATGTTTTTTTAAATATAATTTATGTAAGTCATTTTGTATTATCTTGTGTTGACAAACAATTAAAAACTTAACGAATTTTTGATTTTGCTGAGGGAATCATGAACAAAAATCATGGAACTTTATGGACGTACGTGTATTACATCTGTTTAAGTTTTTAGGTGCCAATGTTTTGTCATAGTTTTAATACTAGCAAGTGAAATCGTTCGAAAAATGTTATCCAATACATGTGAAGAAACAACAGTTTGAGCAGCAATTTCATCAAGTACATTCAGTTATATTTTTTTTCTCCAAGGCTATGAAAAAAATAAAGTCTGCCAAAAAAACCAGTTTTTATTTTGCTAGTTGGACCAATTAAATCTGGAAAACTGCATCCTATTTTTGATTGGTTAAAAATTTGTACATTTCAACCAAAATTTGTCAAAAATTTTTAGTTTTATCAAATTTATCAACCTCTTTATGGACAACTGCAAAGAAAAAACCCTAAATTTATCCAAGGAGAGGAAATTGAGCTGATGGAAAACCTTCCTAATAATGGAAAAAAAATAACAAAATAGCTGTTAATACTTGATGACTTTTGTGAAAAAATTTCAAATTCCATGCAATTTGTAAAATTGCTACCGCTGGAAGACACAGGGGATTGAAAACAGAAAAAAATAAGCATAACTTGTTTCATCAAAGCCAATTGGGAAGAGATGTTGAGTTAAAAATACACATATAGTCTTGTTCAAGTCACCGAGAGATGTTTTACAAATCAATAAAACTAAGTCAATACAAACAAATCAAAGTGAACAACTAGATCTAGGATCACAATTGAGAGAGTGGTATCAAGATGCCACATGTATTCTTTATGGTCAATTACTATTTGACTTAACTCCAAAAACAGTTGATTTGCTGAGATATTGCACAAACAGCGGTTCAATTTCATCAAAATTTTATTTACCAGCAGGAACAGAAACAAAGTTTTTGGACGATGAGCATACAATACGTCTCTATACTCCTAATGTTTCAAACCTTTTCTCAAAAACTTCAAAAACAATTCAGCCTCCATAGTCCAACAAGTTTCTTTCAATTCCTCGGCGAAGGTCTAGTAAATTTGCAACGAGGCGTGCTACAGAATCTCCGAAAAGTAGACGTAGTAAAATATCGAAGAGAATTATCAGAAATTACACGAAGAAGAACTTCACAGCATAAAAGGAGAAGTATTTTAAGCTCGTCAAAACTCTTAGAGGGTTTTCATGGTATGGATCAGTTTGTTCTAACTCCTTACTCAATATATCAATCACAAATTACGCTTCCAAAAAATCGAAAATTGGAAAAAGCAAGTAGAGAGGAGATTGTACCAAAAGATTTTGATTCTTTTTACAGTGCTATAAATGCGAGGTTGAAAACTAGTAACAATCAGCATCTTATTGATTCAGTTTTGGATTCTCGTAGAATTAAATTACGTCAGTCAGAAAATATGATATTAGATAATCGAGACACAAAAGAACCTATCGTAGATTTTCTGTGTGCACTAAAACGAAAAAAAAACTGACTTTCCAGACAGGCATTTGCAGAGAGAGCCACTCAATCAATAAAACACATAAATTACCGCTTCATAGAAGATCATGAAACAAGTTACATCAATTTGTTTCTACAATGAATTTTTGCGTCAATAGATCAAGAATTTTGATTTCCTCTCAATTATTTAGAACAATACCCTAACAAGCTATAAGAAACTAAAAACTCAGAAGTTGGGTATAGAGTGAGAGTTTCAAAAAATGATATTCCTTTTCAAAAGGGATACAAACCACATTTTTTTGATGTTTTAGCAATATCTACAAATAAGCCTCCTACATACATCATCAAAGATCTCGACAAAGAAGAAAATCTTGGAAAATTTTATGATAAAGAGCTGAGAAACTGTTCAAATTGAAGGTAAATCATTTTTGAAACTAAATTTCTATCGATCAGTTGTCATGGAGTCTTTTACCACTGAGTTAATTTTCAAACGCTTCTTTTAATTGTTATCAGAATAATGGTCTTAGTTCTTTTACAAATTTTCTACCTGAATAAACACATTTGAAAGGAGAATGGGTGGTTGCTATACATATCATACCCTTCTTTGTACTAAAACATTACTGAGGGAAATTTCACATTCGTAGATGGCAGAGAAAATTTTGAGGAGAAAAGAAAGATTGTATCGATGCATATTGAACCAGGATTGTATCCAAATATTGTAGATACATTTGTAGCAACAAAACTCGAGAACGTCTAGGTGCTCAAGCGTTTGAATATAACGGAATTTATGTAACAGTAGATGAACTTAGACAAAAGGTTGCCGTTCATTTACCTGAGAATGAACTATTGTTTATTATTCAAAGTTCTGTCTTGAGTCACATTTTTGATTGTGATTTAAATCAAAATCAAACAGACGTTATAAAGAAAGGAAAAGATCCACATTATCCTCAGTATTCTTACGACATTACAAGAATACAATCTTTGATGATATATATAGTTATATTATAGAATATAACATAGTCGGTGATACAAAAACCTCCTTATTTCGTTGTATTCCGTTCATCTCCTAAGTGAAGAGTGGAGATATATTTTCTATAGGACAGTAAATAAATTATCAATCCTTTACAAATTTACAGTTTGAAAAACTGTTTAAAAATTCTTTCCATAGCATCAAGGTAGAACTAAAAAATAGTACAGGCAAAAAAAATTCCTTCTGTGTCCGTAGGAATTACCCGAGTTGTTCTTTTGTTCCCCAAGATTTCGAATTTCATTGTTGATCTAAACTTGATACGGAATAGTTGCTCAAAATTCAGCTGATTTCCTTATTTTTCAAGGACATGCAAGACAACGTGGAAGAGGTTTTGGAGCTCTTGCACAAACTCTTGAGAGAACTGCAATCCCCTTTTTAAAAAAATATATAGTTCCAGCTGCAAAAAGAGTTGGAGCAGATTTGCTTGAAATCGCTGCTACAGAGATTGAGAAAGTTGTTAGTGGACGTGAAAAACTCAAAATATTTGCAAAAGATGTGGGAACAAAACAAAATTGGAAACAAATGAGAGATGAAAAAAAACCTTAGCGTAGATCCAGATCCATTTCTGGAAAAAGTAGATCGAAAAACGGTCGTTCTCGCAAAGACATTTTGGACATTGTAAAATGAGTATAAACCAAAATCATTTTCGGTGCGGGGCTTTTACAAGTTTTCATTGGAGATTTTTTTTAAAGTCACTGTTTTGGAAACAATTATGTCATCTTACACACAAGAAGTTTTTTCCCAGTACTTCTTTAGATGAAAGCAGTTTAGAATTTGAATTTGAAACGGATCGTAATATCTACTTGGATATGCGTGATACCCACTTTAGTTTGAAGCTTCAATTATTCAAGGGAAGATTGTTTGATGCTTTCAAAAAAGAACAAGCAAAATCCGAGGATGACTCAGATGAGGAATCACAAACTTACTTAACTTATGTAAAACAATCTACTACTTTCACTATTCTGCAATTGTGAAATTTATTTTAAAAATACAATGGTTCACAATGCCAATGGACTATATCTTCATCAGGCACAAATATCGAACGAGCTCAACCTGATCTCAGGAAGTGAGTAATAAAGGAGAACTTGCTTGTCATGGATACAGTTTTGAAGAATATCCTGCTGCATTTGAAATGCATCAATTCACTGATGAGGCAAATTCCTTAGGAACAGGGATACCTTTTTCACTCTATGGGAGGCTCGCCATTGATTTGTTTACTTGAAAAAAAGTGATTTTTATCAATTACCAAAGTTCGAATTAATCCTATTTGAGCTAGACCTAATTTTTACATGCTATCTGATAATCCAATGTCAGTCCAAAAAATTTTGATTTTTTGCTGTTTATTAAAAGAATTTTAGTTGCTGAACCTATTCATCAAAAATTGCATAGGAATCTGAAAAGAGAACCTGCTCAATACAGTTACATGGAAACTATAGCAAGAACCTTTATCAGTCCATCTCGCCGAAACCAATTCATACCAGTAAAAATATTCAATAACGCTCCAATAAGAAGAAGAACTGTTACAGTGAATACAAACTCAGCTGTTGCAGGATCTTTTCATGAAAACCCTTTCAGCTATCAACTATTCCATTTGAGAGAGCTTAGAATTAATCGGAGTCGAAGAGCAATTGTTTCATTAGATACAAATTCTTCTTGTCGTCCTCATGTCACAATAATGAAAACAAGGCATTTTAACGCAGATTTCCCAGCTCTTCCTATGGAAGATTTTCAAAATCACTATATATTTTTGTTTTTGATTTGATTTCACTATAGCATGCAGCTGAACAGTTGCATTATCCAGAACTTAGTGGAGAAAGCCTGAGATTAGAAATGTTTTTCATTTTCACTTAGAGCAACTAACGGAAGTGATAGTCTTGGGAGAAAGACTATCAAATGTTCAAATTGACAAATTCGGAACATTCTCTAAAATGCTTAGCTTTTTTGAGTTTTCAGGTTCCTATAAAAATATATATTTTTAAATTTTTTTGGGACCCTTCATTGTTATTGTCTCTGTACTATATATTTAGTTTTTCTTCAGACCTAAATCTCAAAAAAAACGAAGTCAATGAGTGCTGTTTAATAGAAAAACCCAGAAACTTTTTCAACCTAGTGTGTAAAACAGTGTTCATAAACCTTTGTCTAGTTCATAAGACTTGTGTATGGGTCTTTGTTGATTCAATACCTAAATGCGTGTAAGTCATTAATCTTAGTTTTTTATCCTGAATCACACTATCAAACGATCTATTTCTTTGTTTTTAAATGTAAACCAGCTAACAACTGCAAAGATGGATAATTTTTCGTTTTTGCAAATGATTGAAAAAGTTCCTGAGATCAGGTTCAAAAACATGGGATCTTACCCCTCTGATAAAGTACCTCAACTAACAAAAGACTCTTTTGCAATCGCCAATTCAGCTCCAAGCAATGATAGAGGAGTACACTGGATAATGATAACTGGGCTGGACAAAGATTACTAGTTTGCTGATTCTCTGAGTTGAAAAAACAACAACTAATTCCTTTCTAACAAAAAAGTATTGGCAAACGGTTCTCAGCAAACTACAAAAAAACAGATACTTGTGTGGATTCTATGCAAATTCTTCAGCATTTCTTCTTTTTAAATTCTACCTGAGAAACTTGAATAATAATCATGATGAATTTGAATTTTATAACTAATTTTATGTAAAGTTTTATGCAGTTTTTCTTTGTAAGTGTAAATTATAGTAGTAACTTTACTTTACGATGCAGTGATTTATTTATTTTCTCTATAATTTAATTTTTGTTTTGACTTTTTGACTTTTTTGACTTTTTTGAAGTTTCGGTGGGTTTCAGTATGGTTTCAGGTAGATGTTTCGAAAAGTAAGATTTTCTAATAAAAGAGTTAATAGTTCGACTTATACCGAATTGTATCGTGTTTTGTAGTTTTTTCCTAAAACAATTCCAATTTTTTGATAAAAAATTCTCATTTTTTGCCCAAAAATATTTACCATTGACTTACAATGTACCAAAAATCTAATTACATGACCTTAATTCTACAACCTACACGTAATTAACCAATGATAATCAACAATTAGATAACGCGCGCCCAACTTTTCGCAAAAAATTAGACATTTCCACAAACAATCCAAAAAATTTCGTTGTTCTTACCTTTCTCTTACTATCACACAAACCATGAAACGTTACCATTGGTATTTCTTATATTAAAATATTGTAGTCTCTATACCCAATTTTAATGCATAGCATGGAGGACCGGCAATCTATAACGTATCCTAATACATGGGGTCCTCCATTCCCCCCTGATCACTTCCAACATCTACTGCTATTGTCTTACCTCCGAAACTAAAAAATATTGAGCAGGCAGATTTGGATGGGAGTTTTGAAACCCCTGAAAGTCTGAGATAACCTTGGCAGAAATCCAATAAAGAGTCGAAATTTCAAAGTTTTTTGTCAGTCGTTTTATCTGTGATTTATAAAATTACAAAAAAAAACATAAAAAACTTCGCATCTCGGAAACTAAATTGATTGGAGCAAGCTTATTTGATTGCAAAAACTGAAACTCCTGAGGGTACCCTGATGGAACCCACAATAGGGCTCGCGCTTTTCAATTTTGTCAAAAAATTTCAATCTAAGATTTGAAAATATTAATTTAAAAACATAAAAAGCGTCATATCTCCGAAATTAAAAAACTTTGAGCAGGCTTATTTGGAGGGGAATTTTGAAACACCTGAGAGCACCCTGAAAGAATTCCGCTCTAAGTTTTGAAATCTCAAAATTTGTCAATTGTTTAAAATCTTTGACTTAAAAAAATTCGAAAGATAACATAAGAAACATCATATCTTGGATAAAAAAAGAAATGAGCAGGCATATTTGGAGGCAAGTGTCGAAACCCCTGAGAGCATCCTGACAGAACTCCACTAGAGAATTCGAAATTTTTAAAATTTTTCGAGTTTTTTAAGTTTCAGTTTTTGGAAAAAAAACCTCATTTGAAAACCTCAAAAAAATGATTAAAAACCTCCTTTCTCGGAAAAAAAATGTTTTGCAAAGGCGTATTTGGAGCCAAGACTAAGAACACCTGAGAGTTCCCTGATAGAACCCCAATATAGGATTCGAATTTTCAAAATGTGTCATCTCCTTTAAATCTAAGTTTTTGACAAAAATTCAAAAAAACATCAAAAACCTCATATCGCAAAAACTAAAAGAATTTGGGCAGTCAAATTTCCAGGCACGATTTGAAACCCTTAAGAGATTGAGTCTAACTTGACAGAACCCCACTATAGGATTCAACAATTTGTCAGGGATTTTTATGTACGATTATAAAAAAATTCATAAAAAACATGAAAAATTTCATATCTCGGAAAGTAAAAAGATTAGAGTAGGCTTTTTTGGACGCCAGATTGGAAACCCCCGAGGAAACCCTGGCAGAGCCCCTTTATAGGATTCGGAATTTCGAATTGTGTCAAGTGTTTACAATCTATGATTTGAAAAAAAAATCATTTAAAACGTCTTATCTGAGTAACTAAAAAAGTTCGATGACGCATATTTGCAGGCAAGACTTATAAACTCTAAGAGCACTCTGAAAAAACTCACTATAGGTTTGAATTTTCAAATTTTGTCAAGTGTTCTAAAAAAAATGATTGAAGAAAAAATCAAAACACAACATAATAAACGTCTTATTTCCGAAACTGAACTGATTTGAGCAGGCATATTTGAAGGCCAGAATTGAAACCCATGTCAGTATCCTGACAGATCCTCACTACAGGAATTGAATTTTTAAGTTTTTGTCAAGAGTTTTAAATCTATGATTTAAAAGAATTCAAAATTTTTTTATAGAAAAAGTCATATCTCGGAGACCAAAAAGATTGGAGCCAGCTTATTTGGTTGCAAAATTTGAAAACCCTGAGTGTACCCTGACGGAACCCTTCTATAGAACTCGGAATTTTGAATTGAATCAGTTGTTTACAAGCTATGATTTGAAAAAAAAATATTTAAAAAACATAAAAAGGTCATATCTTGTAAACTAAAAAAGTTTGAGCGCGCATTTTTGGAGGAAAGACTTAGAAACTCTAAGAGCACTCTTAGAAAACTCACTATAGGTTTGAATTTTCAAATTTTTTCAAGTGTTCAGTCTACTATAGGGCTAGGAATTTAATTTTTTTTGACGCTTTTGAAGTCTACTTTTGAAACTATAGAAATATTTTTTGGAAATGTTGAAAAACATTTGGAGGCAAGACTTTGAACCCCTGAGAGTACCCTGACAGAAACCGACTATAGGTTTCGAAATTTTAAATTGTGTCAATTGTTTTAAACCTACGATTTTTGACAAAAAACCTCATATCTCGGAAATCAAAAACATATTGACCAGTCATTTTTGGAGGCAAGACTTGCAACCTCTGAGAATACCCCGGCACCGCATTATTATAGAGTTATAAAAAAATCATAAAAACGGCATATCTCGGAAACCAAAAACAATTAAGAATTCAATTGTACGCAAATTTTGCAACCTCTACGACATCCCTGAAAACACCCCACTATAGGGTACCTTTGGTTGCTGAACTAAACGTTGAAATGAGAAAAACGCGCGTTAAATTATCATTAAATGGTGAATCCACCCTATGCAATAAGCTACACTTCGCTGCCCCCCCTCTTCCCCTCTCAAGCTGGCATCATTGCTACAGCCTCACAATTGAGCCTTTCAATAAGCCTACCGTTCATAAACTGGAACAAGACTGCTCGTATCAGGGCAAAACCCTGAATGTTCCGACTGCCTTTTAAGGTTTATGGAGCAGCAGTAATAACATCAAAAAATTAAAAGTAATAAAACATGGAAAAAAATTCTAATATTTGAAATTTCTTATGAAAATTATCCCCTCACACGCCATGTAAAGCACAAAAAGAGAGATTTCGTTCCTTGTAACAAATTAATTATGGCAAATAAGCTTCTTTCCACCAATTTGGAACAATTTCTAAGACGGATTAACTCTCCGCTTACGCGTTAATAGCGCGAAATATATCGCGCGTTAATTGTTCCAAATTAGCCAAAATGGTAATCTTTTACATAATTTTACAACCCCCATAATTTTACAAAAAATGATCACAGGTAAAATATCTTTTCAAATTTACGCTCAGGACAACAATAGCTTTCGAATGATATAAAAAAAATTCCGCCAAAAATGGCTAGTTAAAAAGTCGAAACTTGTCTGAAGAAAAAAAAAACCCACCCCGAGCACAAATATTCCGTTACTTTCGTATCGAAAGTCGGAACTAAAACGAAAAAAATTTTTTACGCGTAGCAATAAAAATAATAGCATAAGCGCGCAAAGTTCTTTCGTTAAACATGCAAAACTGATATAGCTTAAACACGGGGAGATAGCTGTCACAAGCATTTAATTATAGCATTGATTTCCCACATAACCACCAAAATCGACCACACCTCAGATGAAATTGAAAAGCTTAGAAACTCCTTCACAATAAATCATTTGGCCCGGCATGTGGAACAATTGATTTTATTCGACAAAATTAACACAAATATTTATTGATTGAAGACAATTTATTCGCGGGAAAGGATCAATAACTGAGTTAGCTGTTCAGCTCTTGACGGAAAACCGCTGTTGTGTCCCTGCGTAAGGTTTGCTAGGCTGGGTAATTTTACCCTACCCGCAAGCAACTACACGTCTTATGGTTGAACTTGATTACCCGAAATTTCGGTCAGCTGGCGGAAACGTAACCATTTCTCCCCTGCTCCCCATGTCTTCTGTCAAAAACCTTCTTAAAGAATAAACTTTCAGCAAATTATAGTTATTGAGAACTTTGAATCATAAGTAATTACTTGCACTCAATATTTCATTTAAATGACGACATATGGCACAAAAAAGAGACTTTAGGTCAAAAAAGCTTAAGAATTTCTGATTTGTCGAAAGGCTTACAGGTTTTTGTCAACGCTGAGAAGGTTGAGAACGTCGTGAATCCATATTTTACGGAAAACTAATACTTGAATTTATGAATGTTTTTATTTTTTTTTGTCCTGTTTAAAGTGCCGATAATTTACAGACATTGAAACAAGTAAAATTGTTTACTAGATTGTTACAGAATACGGCAGGAGATCCTAACAGAAAAGTATGCTCGCGTTAATTTGTGACCTTCAAACAAGCTTAGGCTTCCAGTCAGAAAATTCGATGGATAGTTTATACAGTCTGAAAATGTTGATGCGCTGAGCTGATAATTAAAAATTCATCTCACCTGTATTCAGTTTTTATAAATAGCTTAGAATTTTATAATTGCTTTTTTCACTTTGGAAACATTTTTTGCAATTTTTTTCTTGTTCTTTCTCAAAATCTCTAATAATTCACTTCTAATTTTTTGGAGGTCCACCATTTTTTTGAGCCAAAGGTTTTTCATAGATGCTTAAGTGGAGTCAGAAGTCACACAAATTGCTAGAAAAACTTTTTGATATATACTCGAATCTCAATATGAAATTGTAACCAAAAAATGTTTCAAGTTGTTAATAATTTTTGTAGAAAACAAAAAGAGCATGAAACCGATTTGTAACTCGATGAATTTATCATTTCATTGTTAATGTAGAACCTAATTTTGCTAACTCATGTCAGTTCAAAAGTTTGCCTTTTTTTTTGAAAAAACTTCGGAGATAAGTTTGTTGTATATCCAATTATTGCGTTTGAGCAAGTACCGTAAAAAAGAAAAACCCTTATGTTCATGATGGATTCAGCAAGGATGCGATGAAATTGTGTGCACCAGTTATCTACTCACTATTGGTACCAGGTTTCAACAAGTGCATTCTAAAAGGTTTTGTTCCGAATGATTAGAAATAGCCAAAGTTGATCATTTTTATTGAAAAATTGTTTCAAAAAGAATGCAAATAACTATCAGCCATCAAACAATTCAACAATTCTTTCAACAAAATTTTCAACCGCCGATTACCAATAAAAAGGTTTGCTTCTGGGTTTAAAAAGTACTTCAAGCCAGTTAACTGTACGGTTTTGGAAAACAGCATTCTTGTATGCATGCTTTTGTTTGTTCAATTGATATCTGGTATAACTTCTAAACAAACAAAATGTGGAACAGCGTTGCTTGCTGATTTTGATTCAATTGGGATTCGATCTATTTGATCAAAATATGTTAAATCTTAAATGGAAAGAACCAGATTTCCGGGACAATTAATGCAAATATTTTTTGATTACCTCTCGGAAAGATATCATCTTGTAGAATCAAACAATTGGTTTGCAAATAATTAAGCTTTTCTAAGCAAACTATCGAAGCGATTAAATTCTGAAAAAAATCAAGTATTTCATAGAGCAAATTGGCTCGCGAAAGTTTGAAGTTTATCTAAGCGAACAATTGAAGCAATGCAAAATGAAATTTTTCAAAGCTGACTTCATAGCTTGGATTTTTTTCTTGCTATTGATGTATTGAAGTTTTGAAATCTAAAACAATCTTGGCATTCTCTTAAACGTTGATTCTAGATATGATTCTTGAGCATATCCTTTGACAGAATTAGAAAGCTGCGTTCACTTAAGAAATGCCTCCATAGCGCATTCTGATTTTTATTTAATATATAAGGTTGGCTGCTCTAAAATTGTTCAAAAAAAAACTTTTTTTCCGACTTTCAACGAAAATGTGGAATCTTCATGCTTGGGTTGGCTCAATTTTCGATTTCTTAAATTAACATTTCTGACGGAGCTTTTTTATACTATCTAAACAATTTTTTATCTTGAGCTAAAAATTGATGTTTTATTAAATCTGTGGTCATTTTTTATAAAATTTGAGAGTTTGAAAATTACCAGTTTGGCAAATTCGGGTTCATTAACTCTCTATATATTGCGCCTTAGATTACTGGTAAGCGGCTATCTAATGCGTCTCGAAATGAATTGAGGCAAAATATTTGGTCGTATTATAAGGCTACAAATCGCTAAAACATCCCTTCCTAGCTTAAAATAATGGGTGGGGCGACAAAGTGAAGAAAGAAATTTTTTTTCTTGAATAGTTCGTCGCTTTTTATGCAAAGTTTATTGAAATTGGCTTTATAAGTGCAGTCGGAACCCTCAAGGATTTACCTTGATATACGAGCAAGGCTAAAAACAGAGAACAATGCATAGCTGGAATTCAGTCGCTTTCATTTCAATGGCTTTCTCAAATCTCAGATTACAAAAAAAAACATTCATGGTTTCAAAAAAAATCAGTGCAACCTTTTGTTTCTACGTCGATGAAATTCATTTTTTCATTTTGCTAAAACTTTAAAACGGTAAATCCAAAATGGATAACAACTACCCCAAAAGAAGCAGTCTTGATAATGCTGATGATTCTGAAATGCTGCTAAAAACTTGTTAGAAAAAATTTCCAAAAAAGTTGATTTTTAGGAAAAACGTGTTTCTAAACAAGGTGAGGTTTTCGAAACAATGTTGGCAACAAAATCTTGATACGGCCAACAAAATTGATACGGCCAACAAAATCTCTTTTCTAAAAAAACTTTCTAGCGCAAGAGCCGTATTCTAGAAAATATTTTAAAAACTATTAACATAAATTACAAAATGAAAAATTTATCGTTCGTCATTGAGGTTTTGCAAATTAAATTATGATTATTTAAATCAGATTTTTCCTGCATATGCTATCATCTTTTAAAATTAAATTTCTCTAAGTTTCAGACAAGTATAATCATTATGGACGACGAAAAGTGTTGGCAGTGAGTGTTAATTTTATAAAAAAAAGCCGAAGGACTGCCTAAGAATGACTTAGAAATGAAGAAGACTTTTGATTCTTTGGGATTGGTTAGAACTACGAAAAAATGTCTGGTCAAAGTTTTTATTCCTTATGCGAATGGAAACGGCTATTTTGAAAACAGTTCAATAAAATGAGATGATAACAGATGATAATATAAAATAAACTGATTTGTCGCATAAAACAGCAAAAAAGGGGGAGTTAATGTGTATGGTGATCTTAGAAACCGGACTGATATCAGCAATCATTCGAAACTGATATCATCAATCATTATCTTTTGTTAATTGGATTGAAAGAAATTCAAAGCATCAAAAAATTGAATCTAACCTAAAAATCTTACAACTTTGAAAAAATTTGGAAAACAATAACAATTTTAAATCCCTCTTCGTGCTGTACAATTTTTGAAAAAACAATGAGTTTTGTTTGAATATTGACGATCAACAAAATCTTCATAACCAAAAATTTAATCATAGATATCTAAGTCCCTTGTGTTGAAAAATTATTGAAGAAAAATAAATGAGTACCACAAAAATTTTATGACTCAACAAAATAAAAAATTTGTTGTTTCAAAGATTTAGCCAATTTCTTTAGAATTGAGGAGGCAACGGTATAATACTTCAAAAAACAAACCCACCACAGAATCAAGATATAGAAAACCAAATTACTACGATCAGTCTGCAGAGTCCGGTAAAAATGCAAAGAAGTTTTCCCACGATATTTAGCAGCTAGCATTTGAGTAAAACCAACGAAAAAAATTTTTTTACTTCCTTTTTTAATGAAATAAAAACATATTTTGCTAAACTTTGGTCAAACCTATCTAATCAAAATTTGCCCACTAGCTTTAAATTCGCGTGTTTTTGAATTTTCGATATGTTTTCTTCTCTATGATTGATCGAGATGAGGTCAGTTGAGCGATTAAAAAGGCAAATATTAGTGGTGCGGTTGGTCATGATGGCCTAAGCAATAAGACTTTACAACCTTCTTTGTCTGTTATAAGCCAGACATAACATGAGCCCTTTCGTAATGAAAGTTTTGAGAAGTGTTATTATCTCAAAAGTGAAAATAGTTCGGGTAATTCCACTGCTTAAAGGTGTAGAACTTAATAAATTTGAAAAATACTGTCCTATTAGTTTACTTCCCGCTATTGAAAAAACTCTTGAACGAATTATTTTTTAAAAAATATTCAAATTTATCAAAGAAATGTATTATTTGTCCCCAGCAATTTGGAATTCAGCAAAAGATAGTGTTCTCATGTAGTTTTAACACTTTTTGAGTTTATGGGAATCTCTTACAGTAAAATTTTGGCTGATCGAGCGTGTTTTAACGAATTATAAAAATGATTTGATGCAAAAAATTATAATGTTCTTTTGGCTAAGTTAGAAAGATATGGGTTTCGGGATAAAATCTTCGATTTAAATAAACTTGACCTGAACAATCTTTTCGAGTAAATGGGTATTACATAAGATTCATTGATGACAAATTCGATTGCGGTGTGCCGCCAGACTCAGTATTTGGGCCTTGGTTTTTCTCTTTTTGTAAACAGCTTACCAAAATTAGTTGAAGATAGCAAAACAGTTAATTTTGCTGATTACATTAGAAATTTCCATACTCAAAAATCGTTGGAGTTATAGTTGAACAAAAATCTTACCTCTAATACAGATAAGTGAAGTGTAGCTTGTTAAAAATTGACCGCAAACTCAAAATCAGCGAGCTTTTGAAAAAAAGTTAGTAGCTTCATTTTTCAGACCAAAAACTCTTGCAAATATCTTGTGTCCGTTAAGATGAAAAATTGATCTCAAAAAATATATAGATAAGCTTAATAAAAACTGAGCAGACTTTCAAGAATAAATTTCAAGGTCAGAAACATCTTCAAATAAAACAATTAGGTCAATTCATTACGCATATGGAAAATCAGTTTACGGATGGAAAATCAGAAAAGCATAATTGAATTAAATATTCAAGTTACAAAAACCAAATGTTAGATTCATTTTTTTTCAAAAAAACCTTATGAGCCCATTCAAATACATTATTCAAAACAGCACTTTCTCTGTTTACAAAATTTTCATTGCAAATTATTTTAAATTATTGTATGATGAGTTGAGAGAAACTGCGTCTACATATTTTTTGAAAATAGATGACATAACGCAACGGAAATCAACTCGTCAAACTGCAAAAAGTCTTATCCCAACAGTTTTTCCTGAAGTAAAATTGTAGCTCCGGCGCTTAAAATTAAGCTGAATATTGCATATAACTTTGTACAAAAAAATGAATTGATTCCTCAAAATAAAAAAACAATGACTCTTCTGGAATCAGCATGTTTTTTCAAACCTTTTTCTAAAAACTATGTTGTTGATAACAAGCAAATAATTGAGTTGTTTCTAAGTAGATTTAGTCTGTTTAACTCTCACTGTTTATTCAACTGCTCTCTTCTTACACTCTCAGGGACATCTTAATTGGGTAGAACTACTCTTTGAATTCTTCCCTCCAGGCAGTTTTTTTTTAATTATCTACTGAGTCTGGTCAATTCAAATATTCATCATTCGTGTTTCGTTTTCGAAACATTTGGGTCTCAAACGACTTTTTTCTTCCACTTTTTATGATTGTTTTCATGGTCTAAATTTTGCACCAAAAGGTGAGCTATTGTTTTAGGTAGATGAAGCAATTGAATAACCCTTTTTAAACTACCGTGGAAGCCTTTCGTTTATAGCAAAGAGATTTCTATGGATTGAGAGATGACCAAACAAAATTAAGTTAGAAAATAGAGGTGAAAATTTTAAAATATTTTTGACTCATGTACGGACTATGTTGACCGTTGTTGAATCTGGTCGACTCATATGTTGAGCTTGTGACCCATGATTGAGGTTGTAGACTCTTTTATCAAATCTGTCGACTGAGATCGACCCCGTCGGCTTATGTATTAACCCTGGTTCAGTTATGTATCAATTCTGTCAATCATGAGCGGCCCTGGTCGACACAAGTATCAAACGTGGTCGACCTGTGTATCAACCCCGGTCGACCTGTATATCGTAGGTCAAAAAGCGGACGTTCATAAATAAATCGACGACCTAAACCCGGAAACTGTTAGATTGATTTCCTTCTGTTTACATGATGGCATTTGTTGTAACAAAACGTGTATATATCAATTCAGAATAAATTTTCTGTGTCTAAAAGATATAAATTTTAAATTGCAACGCAGAAATCAAAAGTAACATCAATCAATCACAAACTTGAAAATAAGCCTTGCCACAATAATTTGGTTTTCACTGATCCGACAACATACAGTATAGAAAAAATTTTTCTCCCTAAAATGACACTATTCTGTTTTAGAGGCCGCAAATTTTGCGGCCAGATTTGTAATACCTTAGTAAACTCCGACAAGACGCCGAACCATAGGGTTGAGAGTTTAAAGTTCTGTTAGTTTTTATTGAATAAACGTTTTTTGAAAACAATTTACAAAAATCATAAAAAGTGTCATATCTCGGAGTCAAAGGATAAGAGCATTTTTAGGAGGGCATATTTGCAAACCCTGAGTGTACCCAGACACGATCTAACTATAGGGCTGAGAAATTCATTTTTGGTAGTTTTTTTATAAAGGTTCTGAAAAAAAAATTGAAAAAATCTTGGCGCCGGCAAATTTACAAAAAATGGGTCAAAAATGACGTTGAAAGATTTTGAACGGTGCAGCAAAAATTGGTAACAGGCGACAATTTGTAATAAAGCGGCAAACACTAATTTATGCGCACCATTCCTCTTGTGTCGGATGTGAGCGCAAAAAAGAGAAGCGGAGTCAGCTGAAAAGTAGTTTCTTTAATAAACAAAAATTTGAAAAAATGTTGAAAAAAGCTTAGCCGCCCAAAGTTTTTAAAAATGGGCTAAAATTGACGTTGAAAGATTTTGAACGGTGAAGCAAAAATTCGTTACAGGCGACAATTTGTGATGAAGCGGCAAACACTATCATATGCGCACCATTCCTCTCGTGTCGGATGTGAGCGCAACAAAGCGCAGCGGATTAAGCTGAAAAGTATTTTCTTTAATGAACAAAATTTTGAAAAACAAACTTGAAAAAAGCTTAGCCGCCCTAAGTTTTTAAAAATGGGCCAAAAATGACGTTGAAAGATTTTGAACGGTGAAGCAAATGTTCTTTACAGGCAACAAATTGTGATAAACCGGCAAACACAAATTAATGCGCTGCATTCCTCTCGTGTCGGATGCAAGCGCAACTCAGCGAAGCGGAGTGAGCTGAAAAGTATTTTCTTTGAAAAAAGTTGAAGAAAGCTTAGCCGCCCATAATTTTTAACAATGAGCCAAAAATGACTACGAAAGATTATGAATGGTGAAGTAAAAATTCGTTACAGGCGACAATTTGTGATAAAGTGGCAAACACTAATTTATGCACACCATTCCACTCGTGTCGGATTTGAGCGCAACAAAGCGAAGCGGAGTAAGCTGAAAAGTATTTTCTTTAATCCAAAAAACTTTGAAAAAAAAATTGAAAAAAAAACTTGGCGCCCAAAAAAAATGGGCCAAAAATGACGTTGAAAGACTTTGAACGCTGAAGCAAAAATTCGTTACAGGCGACAATTTGTGATAAAGCGGCAAACACTAATTTATGCACACCATTCCTCTCGTGTCGGATGTGAGCGCAACAAAGCGCAGCGGAGTAAGCATATTATATTTGCCAATGCCTTGCCATATTTCAGGTTAATCTTGAAATAAATTTAACTTTACGCTGATTTGGTTGTTAACAGGATTGAGTATGATACCACCGGTAGATTCGAAACCAATTTTTTTCCTCATGTTGAGAGGACCGGAACTTTTTCTGATTGTTGCAAATCAACCGACTATTTCTGTTGGCCCATGTGAACAAGTCCCCCCTCTTCTAGACTGAGTGAACAACCCCTTAAAATTAAATGTCAAATTGAAGCCATAAGGCCTGCATTTACTATGCTCGAATCAGTTTAGGTGGGAGAATAATCACTTGGTTGTTTCTGTTGACTATTTTGTTCAGTTAGGCGGTTGCTACATTTTCTACTTAGAAGATAGTTAATAGCTCCTCTGTAAGAAATCATTTCACAATACGTTGAAACTGGGGTCTCGAGTGAAATCAAGTTCGAATCATTCAGCGCTTTTTCAATCACGTCCCATTTTTCCGATACGCTAAACGTGTTGCAGATGTTTTTCACTTTCGCGCTGAATTCGTGTTTGTTGAACGAAAAAAGTCCATGAAACGCGTGAATATGCTTGAAATTTCCAATCGGCTCATGAAAATGTGAATTGATATCTAATGTGTTCGGCGGTCTGTTTTCTTTGGATACTTTACCGATCACGTGGTTCATTGCCATATCACCGCCATACATTGAACTGACCAAGCGGTACCAATTCGGCCAATCGCCCAACGTGCCCAATGGACCCTCTAGGTATTTTGCGACTTCAGGGTAAGTAGTGGCGTTAAAACCCTGATTGAAAATGTACATTGATGCAAAAACGGCATACTTTGATAGTTTCAGCAATACTTCTGGTTTGGCCATCCACGTTGATCCGATGTTGTGCACGTTTTTGGTTCTTTTTAACGCCACTTCTTGTTCATGTCTGCCTCAAGTTTTCTTATAAGCAAAAAAAACTTTTCCTTAAGTCAACTTTTTGCCGCTTTTAACAAAGGCGTTGCTGGTGCTATAAACAAAACTTACATAGCAAAATACCCCTACCGCAAAACTTTTTTTTCCTTTTTTCCAATGCTCATGACGCTTTAAACTTTTGACTGCAGCTCTTTTGTGAATTATGCCCCCCCCCCCCCCCCGGGTTGAGGGGTTCGGCTTATGTTTCGGTTTTGAAGAGCAAAATTTGGTTTGTTTCCACCGTGTTGACAAAATTTTCGTTTGCACATCGAGAAAAATTTTAAGCATACCAACACTGCAAGAGAAATCTTGCGCATAAAAATTACCACAATTTGGCTATTTCAGTGCGAAATCAAGTTGTGAACTTTTTATTTGCACGTAATTGGGAGTAAAAGTGAGAGGAATCCGGAAAAGGCCTATAAACGCTCAGAAGCAAATCCATGGAATCCCCTGGCCAAAATGGTTTTGGATGTGTCAAGCAAACACCCCATAAGTTTAAAACTGGGCCTCCCTAGTCCATCAAAGCAGGTTATCTTGCAAGATTTTGCAAGAATCTTGCCAGATTCTTATAAAGACTACGTGTCTCTTTAAAAGATCTTGTAAGAACCTTGCAAGATCTTGCAAGATAACATTCTTTACAGATAACCTTTTCTAAGCAAGATCTCTAAAAATAGAACTTTTGTGTGAAAGTTTCCTGCAAGATAATTTCACTCTTGAAAGATCCATTTTAGAAGATCTTTTAAGATAACCTCATTCTTGCGGATCTTGCAAGATAACCCTCATTTCCAAGAATCTTGCAAGATCTTGCAAGATAGCCTTCCTTGATTGACTGGAACTCTGCGTAAAATGTGTCGCGGAATCAGCAACACTGTTTTAACGATTGTTTTTGAATCCGCGCGATTCTGCACTTTGTTTTAACCATTTGTTTCTGTATTCCAAGTCACAGAAAATATTAGAGAAATTTTGTCATGTTGCGAATTCCACGAGACGACTTTTTTGCAGACTCCACTGCAGCAACTTTGTATCGCAACGACTAGGAAACACAAATTCATTTTGCAGAAAAAAAGTTGTCGAGAGCTTACGCAAATTTATGCTTTTTTAGAAACTATGCAAAATAGTCTGGATCGATTTTTGTTTTCTTGCATTTAAATGAGAAAAAACTAAAAGAATTGAGGTTGCTTGTATCTTCGCGAAGCCGTAATTACTATGACCGCGCAATTTCCGATGAATATGTTTTTTTAAAATGCCATCTAATATTTAAAAAAAAAATGAATTTTTTAAATTTTTTTTCACGTATTTTTCTTAATATTCTTTATTCAGATGCTATGAAATAAAAAGTGACATATTTTGCATGTGCTGGTGTGTCTTGCGTTTTGCCTCTTTTTTTAATATTTTTTAAGACTTATTTTTGCGCTTATTTTAATTAGTAAGATTTAACATTTAGAAAGACTTCATTTTATAAGACGAAAAACATTGCGTGTCAAATATCTTGAATTGAGATTTTGAATTATAGCAAGCAACCAATCCTCGATAACTTGTTTTTGAGCTTTGCAGATCGCAGTATCTTTTAGATGCTGTAAGAAACTTCTGCTAAACCAAATTTTTTCTAGGAAAAAAAACTAACTTGAGTGCAATTATTCTGTTTTTTTTTAAACATAGAACGAAAAATTTTGCATCTTGCTACAACAATCGGCAGTTTTTGCTGTATTTGGTAGCTCTTGGAAAAATTTCGGTCTCTGGATGCAATTTCTTTCACTTGTCGGTTTTCAAGCAGTATTTTCTTGTTGACTTTAGTAGATTAACTGGTTTTTATCAATTTTTCAAATCAAAACTCGACTCCGCCAAATTCAAACAATTCAAACCAATTTTTCTCACCCTATTTTGAATTTTGAAAATTTTTTAAGGTCATTTAACTGAAGGGGCGGCTCAAAATGGTATATCAGTTGAAGCATGCCAAGATCATTTTGGTACCTGAATTTGCGGAAAAAAAAGAAAAGCTAAAACAAACCCGAGTACAAAGTTTCTCCCCATTTTCAATGGTCGGAACAATTAGGCTTCGAAAAGAAACCCCTGTGAGCTTTGATTAAAAAAAAATCTATGAAAAAAGAGTTCTCATTTGTCTTTCTTTCATTAATACACTAACCAAGCGCATTTTCTGCAGTGAATAGACAATTTATTTTGAGAATGTGAACACAGTCGGACAAATTTTTTCTTTAGTCGAATTGGTCAAAACCACCAGTTTAAGTTGAAGGAATCTAGTTAAAAACAGTGATTTTTTTGGTCGATTCGGTTGAAACAAAACCTCAACCCCTCCTCAACACGGGTAATATCATTTAAGAAGCTTGCTTATCAGAAGAAGAGGTCAGTAAGAAGGGCAAGAAGAGAGGTGGGCCAATCCTGCGCCAATGGAACTCGCGAGATATTTTGCTGAGCATTTTAAGTGAGAATAAACTGGAATAACCACCCGCACCGTACATGGCGTCAACATTTTTGGGTATTTTCCAGTCGAAAAACTTCGGACTAAGAAATATATCTGCATCCGTCCGCAGAACAAAATCATAATGACTGACTATTGATTCAATACTAGCATCTCTGAGAAATGCGTGGGTTTTGATATACGGATACTTTTCAGGTTTGTAGGGGAGTCGGCGGAAATAGCAAGTTGCTGATTTTCGAACTAGTTGTTTTGTCGGTTCAATGAGCTCTTTGCAGTCAATAGGTAGTCGGTCACATGTTCTATCCTCGCAATATGCAATGATATCCACTTTGTTAGCTCTTTTAGGGATCATTAGTTTTGTGCGAAGAACGCAATAAACTTTTGATTTTTATTTTTAAAA
This sequence comes from Symsagittifera roscoffensis, assembly GCF_963678635.1. Taxonomy (NCBI): domain Eukaryota; kingdom Metazoa; phylum Xenacoelomorpha; order Acoela; family Convolutidae; genus Symsagittifera; species Symsagittifera roscoffensis. The sequence goes on from NC_087066.1 coordinate 63,858,429, forward strand.
ACTTCTTGTTTTTGACCTGCTCAGAAAATCATTACATTTATAATCATATTAAATAGCAGCTCAAATGTTTTATTGTGAAGAATTTTTTGTTTAAAAGACTCAATTCAATCCGCTCTTTTTGACCTTTGAAAAGAGAGGAACTTTACATTTGGACGTTTATTGTTTTTTTTTTGCTTTATATATATTTTGTCCATTTTTTTCCATTTTTTTCTTATTTGGTTTTTGAGGATATTTATAGTTGATTAGGCCGAAATCACTAGTTTTATACGCATTTGTGTAGTTTTTTCCTAACACCACACACAAAACGACACTAATTTTTTGTAGTTTCTTATGAATGTGGTCGGAATATTCTGTGCCACTTGCATAGCAACCAACTTTTATTGTTTGCGTGAATGAAAAAGGTTTCAAATAATTTTTCTTTTTCTAGAGAGACTTTTCAAAACATGTTACGATATGTTAGGAAAAAACAACCCACGCGATGTTTCCTTTTATCGATTCCTTTTGTTTTTCCTTTCCATCGATATTCCTTTTCATTTTATCAAGAGTACTAAGAAACAAAATCTTGTTGATAATTAAATAATCAATAGTTTATGATAGAATTTTTCCGTTTACCGCATTTCAAAAAGAAAAAAACCTCGGTTAAACTGGTTGCTTTAGCCTGCTAACATGTAAAAATTAAACGGGGCGAAATGAAGTTAAAAGTAGTAATTGAAAATGGCTCCAGAATAAAATTTTTGCTATTTGCTTTAGGCTGAAAAAGACAATTTTCTCTAAAATGGTCCCTTGAGGGGTCTGTGGCCCATTTGTAGTGAGTCAGAACATGTTTCCAGGAACTGTGCATCATAGAGGTAAAAGTAAACCAGCTGGGAGATTCCACGTTGAAAACATGCTGACCTGCATTCAGAAACGTCAAAACTGCCACTCTGTCAAATAACCGGTCATCTTTCTCCAACTTTAGATTCGGAACATCAAATTGAGGAAAAATGGTGTCTTGCGTCTTCTGGATTTTCATCTCAAGATTGAGTTGTGGGTTCTTTAACACCCTCATTATTGATAAATCCAGGTCTAAGTTTTGCTGCAATTTCGCAGATATTTTTGGTCGGTACAATGATGTGAAAATTAAGAGAAAAAATAATAAAACTATAAAAATGGGAAATTTAATGTTTGTAAATCGGCAACGAGCAAGCTTCATAATAGAGAAATAGCTCAAATTGTTTTGGCGCTAAGACGCGTGCAAGCAATAAATAGCCCTGAATGTTCCGACTGCATTTTAAATAACATTTTTTGGCAGAAAAATTGACGAAATAACCAAAGAAAAAGAAAAACACTTGTTCCGCTTTTTGCAGTGATAAAGGAACGCAAAATATTGCGCGTTAACTTTGCCGAATTGGACAATTTAGCAATTTAAAAAACCCGTAATTTTCCGGAAAATAATCACAGGTAAAATCTTTTTTCGAAAGATTTTACGGCCCAAGCATAAAAAACGATCAAAAAAACGGCCCAAGCATAAATATTCTGTTTTCTTCGTAACAGAGCAAAACAATGATGACCCTGACTGCAATTAGTTTTCACGGAGTCGTTTAAAATATATTAATTGATGATTTTTTTTAAAGAAAAAAATTCAAAAAAATTATTTGGAGATTTGTTGTTGTGCAAAGATCACGCTGTTGAGATTACGCTGTGCAAACTTCAAAGTGATGCTTTTTATATATACCAAAGTTTCAAATAGACATGCTTCAATTTTTTTGGGGTTGATTACTCAGATAGGTGTAATCTCCGCTTACGCGTTATTTCTCCCAAAATGACCGGCCTGGCAATCTTCGAACCCTCATAATTACACAAAAAATGATCACAGATGAAGTTTTCATTTAATTTGAGCTCAATACTACTTATTTTTAAGCTCAGACGACTGATATAAAATATTTATGTCAAAATTGCTAATTGAAAAATCGAAATCAGTCGGAACATCCATCAAACTAATCCATGAACAGAAAGCTGCCAAAAATTATTGTCTTTAAAGTTTTTACTCCAACTTTGGAAGTAAGGATGGAATATTTGTGCTCGGGTGGTTTTTCTCCAGACAAGTTTCGACTTTTTAACTAGGAATTTTTGACGAAATAATTTTCTTTTTTGTCAAAGTGTGGTATTGTCTTGCGCTCAATTTTAAAAAAAATTTTCACCGGTGATCCTTTTATGCTTAATGATGGGGACCAATTTGATCAACTTGATCAACGAGCGATATACTTTTGGCTAGTAAAGCGTAGGCGGAGATTTAATCCGTCATAAAAAATTGTCTCAATTTGGTTTGAGGCATGCTATTTGATCTATTTACTACTTTTCTTCTTGCCAAACACATCGCTTTGTACTTTATGTAGCATGTGAGGTGATGGATTAAAACAATAGTTTTGGAAACTTTGTAATTTTTGTAAAAGCGTTCACTATTCCATAGATCTAAAAGGCATTCGGAACGTTTAGGGCCTCGCCCTGATACCAGCAGTCTTGTTTAAGTTAGTACCGAGTATTGCCTCCTCCTCTAATGCAATTGAAGAGATTGTTGAAGAGAGCTGTAAAAAACAACTAGTGAATAATGGACAATCAAACAAAAACAAGTTGCTGTTATTTTTTCTTGCTTTTGAGCATTAACTAAAACTGTACTAATTATGAGAGTCAACCGTCATATATTGACTTTAGTGAAAAAAAAGTTTTCATTAGAAAAATTTGGATGTATTATAATTGAAACATTTGGGTCACCGTACCATTTACATACAAAATGCAATGTTGTAAGATTGAATGAGAACCTAAGAGCAGTACTGATCTTATTTGTAGGATATTTGGGAGAGAAAAGAAGATTAACAGTATTTTCAATGGTAGAAAAATACCTAATTAACGAGAAGGGCTGACGTTAAAAACAATTCATGAAAACTCTATTTTTTGTTGAGAAGTAAATTGAAAAATATCTTATAAAATTTTAAAAATTTTTTGAATAGAGCATCATAATGCAAATACGTCTACCATTTTTCTCTTGAATTGTTGTCAAAAACACTTAGAAATAAAAAAACTTTATTTTATTTATTCATTTTTATACATATATATGCACAATAAGATATTTTAAACATGTTATACAAACATGTATATAATTAAACAAAATGTTTATTATGTATAAATCTAAAAGATGTTTACACCTTTATATGCTATTTTTATTAAAAAAATTTAGTTTTGATTGTTTTCCCTAATTAAAAGTTGGAGCTGTCAAAACACTTTGGCCTAGAGTGAGAACTGATGTATCATATAAGCATCGTCCTTGATCCAATCAACTTAAAATTTTAATTTTACGTGTTCTTACATACACTTTACTTAACAACTTTTTTTTCTGAAAAACTTATCTTTAATGTTTCATAGAATCTGTATTTTTAAACATTCCCCAAAACAGTTCTGCTTAGAGCAGACAAAAGAGATAAAAACCATTTTTTTTTACAATTCACACTTTAACTTTAACTTTGACAATTTCTGAACACAAATAACACAAACGAAGGTTCACCTTAAAATCTGGGCCTTAAATTAAAGTAAAAAACTGTGTGGCAAATTGGTTTGCGTATAAAAATAGTCCCTCCTCATTTATAGTGGCTTTTTTCAGATTAGAACAAAAAAATTAAGGTGTAAAGGTTTGTGTAATGACCATAGATTTTGTGGTCAGTGCTTAAAAACAATATAACTACTGCGGATTTGTTATTTGTTTAAGACAAAACTTGGCTGACTAAAAACGGTTGACCAGTTACAGAAAAAATTAGATGTCTAACAGAAGCTGAAAAAACATCGGAATTGCGTGAAATTTTTTTTTGTTAAACTAGATCAAAAAGGTGAGCAAATTCGCTGGGAAATCGGAAAAGTAAATTTTACTTTCGATTCTAGAAGTCCATTACGTTTTTCGTGATCGCTATAATTTTGCTTTTCTATATAATTTACCTTCGTTTCATGAAAAGAACGGAAGCGAACTTGAAAATTAGAGGTGAGAGCGCGAAAAATCAAATTTTAGCGTGAATAATTTTTAAAACTTTTCCTGAAAAACAAAAAAAATCATTGTGTCCTTTATAGGAATCTGAACTAAGTTTATCAACTCTTAAAAACAAACCAGGAAATTCGGTCAACCTAGAAAATTGCACGGCCATAATTTAATCTTATGGCTGTTATGACTAAAGTTTGTCATTTTGAGCTGAACTTTTTTTCACCATAATCTGTTTGTATAGCTAATTTTGAAATACAAAAGACAAAAATAGTAAAAATTTTAAATTATAAATAAATACAAATAAAAAAACTGAATCCTCAGTGCTATGTTAAATTTATTCTACAATTCGTATTGCGTTACATGATTGATCACATAGATCTGATTAAAACATGATTTAAAACTGATAGCAACAGAAAAATTAATGGCAGAAACAAAATCTTCGTCAAATAATTACAAGTTTTGAATCTGGCTTTTTGTAAACCTTTTAAATTGTATATTTTCAATTTAACTAGACTCAAGCTTTGGAGATCAAAGTGATGATTGTTGTAATCTTTTTGACGAATTTTTGAATAACTGATCTTTGATGCTATTTTTAAGGAAAATGTGTAAGATTCAATATTTCATGAAAAAAAATTCATTTCCACAGCGACTCGATCGTCTTTTATGCAGATTTTTTTCTGTGCATTTCACAACAAAAACATGTGTTCAAAACCAGTTGCAGTTTCTTGTTTTGGTCAGAGAAAAATTAAACAAGTTAGAAAAATAGACGATTATTTATTTAAAGGAGAACTATTTAAATGATTTTTCACGCCTGAAAAAGTTAAGAAGACCAGTGGCACCTTGTGTATCAATAAATCTACCCAGTGCAATGTGGCAGAACCCAGTGATTGATTTGCTATTCATTAGATGAGAATTGCTCACAGAGGTTGTCTGAAATGTGAGATGACGCAACTGCGACATCGACAAAACAGAACTTAAAAGTGATCGCCATTATAACCGCGCAAAGTGCAAAGAAAAATGCAAATAATTTGTCCATAAGTTGTGAAAGATTTCTCCATTCATATTCGATCATCTGAAGTTCTTCATACTTGTGCAGAAATTTGGTCACGTCGTTTAAACTTTTCACAACCTGCCCATTTGAACACAAATGTGCGGTCTCACTAGCGACTGATTTTTTCGCTTTAAGTGGACTTTTACTGGCCGAATGAATTTTTCGGTCGTTCGGTATTGTTACGTAGGCTTCAGAAGATCCGTTTCGATGCTCAAAACTTGGTAGTGGTTTTTCCATACCAGGAATAGATCCCAACAATGGCGAGTTTCCAATTTGGCAAAAATGTTGGTCAACTGAGTTGTAGACTACGTTTATGGGACTAGGCGGCGAGTTCAAATTGGTTCCCAAGGAGCCGCAGTTTTTAGAGAGTAGGTTGTGCCGGGGTGCTTTGCGCCACAACAAGAAAAGCAAGCGTCGGAGTATGACTGGCATAGGCTGGTGCTGTCTGGCTCTGTGGAAAACACATAGGACGAGCGAGTTGCAGAAGGTGGAAAGAGTGACCATACTAATTTGCACGATGAAAAAAGTACCTGGAAATAAATGAAATCTTTTACAAATTTTGATAATGATAATTTGTTCCCAGCAAAAGTCCGAACTCAGACTTATTTACATAATTACCCATTTATCTAAAATAACTAAACTCAAGCGATCGCCATTTGACAAATTATGTCCATTTTCCGACATCCCCTTTACAATGAATACCTAGTTATTAAAGTAAAAGGACAAAAGTGTATTCTACGAGGGATACTAGGGTATAAATCAATAATAGATATCACTTTTGCTGGAAACTGTTTTTTTAGTCAGAATCAAATGCTACATGTTGCAGTTTTGTGTCAACTAGGGTAAATTAAAGCGGATAAAACTTTGCCTACCGAGAATGGGTGCGTTCTTGGAACTGGGAGGCATGGCTTCTGCCACTCTCACATTGTTTACAGCCAGGGAAAGCAGAATGGTGATATTAAGGGCTATTTTCTCGCCACTAAAACAGAATACAGATCATAAATCTAATAAGCTCCTCCCCCTTACTCCCATAGGGGGCGGTTTATGAGCGAGTATACGAACTTGGATCTGAGTCGAACTTTTTGAAGCGTTTTATTTTATGAGTGTTCTGAGCGCCCAGTTTATGATACAGTATGCCAATTTGGATCTCAGTTGACTTTTTGAGCCAATCAGAATTGCGCATTATAAACTTAACGGGTAGCAAAATAAAACAATTAATTGGTATGATGGAGGATCTTTAGTCTCTTAACGGTAGGTGATGTTACTTAAATACCATAAAAAAATAAAGACGATTGAGAATCAAGAATCATTGATGTTTAGATGTGTTCCGATAGATATCTTTGTTTTGGCATGTTCGCATTGTAGATAGCAATTGAACGATCTCCCCCTAAATCAATTCAGAGGGGAGACTGTTGTTCCGGGTGAGTTTTCGGGTTTTCTAGTTTTTCTTTTTTATTTTAAGATCAGGTACTACAGAAAACATCTGAATTTGTCGAGTAAGATATCACAGAAAAATTCAAACGACCTGTGCCTTGAATAACCCGTTTGAAATTTTTGAGCTTTAGTCTAGTTTCAACCGAACAAAGCAAGCAACCCGCACTGACAAAAGTAGATAAGAAATAATAAGCTTGAATAAATTATGCAAATTGAGATTAGCTCTAGTATGAAAACAGTACAAAGGTTGAACAGATAAGATTGATTTGGATCTTTTTAAAACTAATTTATATTGATCTTAAATTCCAGCTAAAATATCAATCTATTTTGATTTTGAATCGAGTTAAATCTATTTTTCCAGTCTTTTTTGTTTCCTTTATTGCATTATTTATTGATATTTATGGGGGATTTAAATCTTTTTTTTATTCGAAATATATTATTTTATCTGTCTTGAGTTGTTGTTGCATTTATTTGTTGTCCATCATTTTTCATTAGACATCCATAGCGTCTGGTCGCATATTAAAAAACTGAATAGTTTTCAAAATTCAAATTATTTTTCAATTTGCAATGATTTTAAATTTGATTTATTTTGACCATTTTCTTGATTTGTTACACTTTTTTCTGCTTAAAACTTGGTTTAAGTTAATGGTTTCCTACGATTTCCTTGCAATTTTTTACGCTCAAAATTTGATTTGGTTTGGCAATTTTTTGTTTTGTTGCAGAAATTTTTGCTCAAAATCTGATTTAGTATCATGAGTTGCTATGCTGTAATTCCATATTTTTGAGCCCAAAATCTGTTTTACATTGATTATTTTCATGTTTTTTGTGAGCTTAAAATCTAATTTGTATCGACCTTTTTTCGATTCGTTACACGGGTTTTTGTTTAAATTTGATTCATTTTGATGATTTTCTTCAATTTAATTGCATGTTTTTAAGCTCAAAACCTGATATACATCAACTATTGTATTTGTTACATACTGAAATCTACTTGATATGGATTTTTTAGATACTAAAATCCTTTTGCTCAGTTTTTTAAAATAATTTAGATTAGGATGGATTTAAGTAAGATTCGATTTTAGATGATTATCAAATCAATTTCACAAGTTTTTTACACACTTGAATCGATTCAAAATTTTTAAGAAAGATTAATTAAAACCCATTTAAAATCAATTTAAATCAATCTAAAACCACTTTTGTCAGTGCGGCGAGTAGGTTTTATGAAATTTTTCTTAAGTAGTGAAAAACTTACTCCGGCAACAACTACT
>NC_087066.1:63866381-64017913 GCF_963678635.1 Symsagittifera roscoffensis
AAACTGTTAATTGAGATGTGCTTCAAAATGGTCGGTTTCTTACTTATGTTTTCGTTGCCGTTCTCAATAATCAATTCAGAAGGGTATTAGTCAAAGCTTTTTCAGCTGACTGCATATCCATGTTATTCTATTAAATGTTTTGGTTTAATACCTTTTCATTCTTTGAAAATATGGCTCTTTTTCCTTTCCCCCCCCCTCTCCCCCCCCCCCCCTCCCACCTCGCACGAGCTTCAATATATTAGTGTAACGAGTGGTTTTACGAGGTTGAGTATGAAAACCAAATATGTTTGTCGTGGCCTTATTAGTCTGTATGTAAATTTTCATAACAATCGGACAATGTGGACAACAAATTTACACGTAAAAAATTGCAGGTGGGGGGGGGGGGGGAAGGAAAAAGAGCCGAAAATATTTAAGTTTCTGGAGAGAACAGAAAGTCGCGAAGGTTTCGTTTTTTTTTTGATAAAAAATAACTCAAAATGACGGAAGACACAGAAAATTTAAAATACACCTGCACGTGCTCTTAGAATGGTTGAAGGTTTTCTTTTTGAGTAACTGACCTATCATGACATGGCAAGTCTGTTTGTCGTAGGGGAAGTATCTGACATTGACCAGACAGCTGGTGACTAAAACATAGGAGGAGTCCCACGTGACCACTCCCCTGTAGTTCACCTTCAACTTCACAGGCACCTCCCGTATCTCAACACTAAACAATTCCAAGCAAAAACAAATAATTTATATTTCTGACCCGCAGATTATGACATGTTTTTAATTTTTGACCCGCAGATTATGACATGTTTTTAACTTCTGACCCGCAGATTATGACATGTTTTTAATTTTTGACCCGCAGATTATGACATGTTTTTAAATCTGCCAGTGACGGCTCGAACGTTTTCTTCTAAGGAGTGGGAAATAAAACGGCTCTTTTTCCTCCCTCAATCCCCCCTCACCTCGTATGAGCATCAATTTTTTGATGTAATGAGTGGTTTTACAAGGTTAATTATGAAGACCAAATATGTTTGTCATGGCCCGCATGTTCGTCCGCATGTCAATTTTCGTGGTAATCGGTCGGTGGGAACAGTAATTTTACTTGCAAAAAATTGCAAGTGGGGGGGGGGGGAAGGAAAAAGAGCCAACGAAACGAATGTTCTGCCCCGGGCAAAAAAGTCCAAAAAGTAGAAACTTTCCGAGACATTTGTGTCCGAGACAAATTTTCCCAGCTCGATCCTTTAATTTTATAAAAATTTAATTTGTTTTTAATTGACAAGGCATGTCCACCTAGTGTTTATCTTCATGTTTTGACAAGAAAACCGCCATTCGAAGCTGAACATTTTGGGACCCATATGACCGGGGATGTGTTGTCTGGGCATTTTTCAGTCTTTTGGACAATTTTGTCTGGGACACAATTATCCAAACACCAAAATGAATGTCTTTCATTTTCGAAATGAAAAGAAAAATTTCATCTGATCTTTACTTAACTTGTCTGAAAAACGGATAATTAGACCACACTTTTTTGACAATCCAGGAATGTTTTTGAAATAGAAAAATGTACCCCGGCTCAAAATTGAAAAGAAAAGTTAAGATTTTGAAAAAAAGCATTGGTTGATCTGTGTAATTTTGAGTAGATTTCTTCAACCGGATAAAAACAACTGGCTATTTAATTCAGGCGCAAATAACAAATGACCAAATTTTTTGGTTCCACTGAAATTGCTACCGGAACAAAATCTAATTCAGTCATTTTGAGCCCAAGAATGAGAAAAGCTCGCTTATACATTCCGTTCCATGGTAGAATGACTATCAAATGAGGTGTCATTCACGCTAAAATGGGCTCATTTTAACCCGATTAACACACCCAATTAACCTTGCCGGCATTTGATCTACCTATGCACAAAAAATGACAGCCTAGGAGCTTGTGAAAAAATAGAATTTGTAATTTTGTACCGTGTAGATTCAGATAAAGTTTTGAAAAAAAAAGAAAGAGCTAGGGTGAAAATGTTTTTTAACGGGAAACAAGTTGAAGCGAGCAACTTTGAAAAACGGCAGGGAACTTACATCATTTCAGACTATCAGTGAAGCTATTGCTACTAATACCAGATTTGGGGGGGGGGTTGTGGACGCCCTTTCCTATTTTTTACGAATTGGACCTTAACGTGGACGAAAAGATCCCCCAAAGTTTTTTCTGCTAGGACTCGCAGTAGGGCGCCTTTGTAGTAGACATCAAATGATTTGAGATGTACGAAACGTTTTTTGATTTTCCCCCGTTTTAAAAGAATTGTGTCTTATTTTGATACTTTTTAAATATGTATAATATTGTTAATTGACAATGCAGCGCTAATTGGGTTTTTCTGTAGAAAAGTTCGAAACGATGCTGAACGATGCATAGTCAAGCATGGCTGTCGTCCGCTGTCGTACAATTTTAACTGCATAATTTTTTTTTGAACATTTTTAGCCTTCCCTTCAAAAAGCTTTCTGAGAGCGCCAGAGCCTACATGGTACTTTACAACACTATCAAAACGTTGATTCCAAGGGTAAGCATTGACGAATTTTTACCCCTCCAACATGGTGGACTGAACATGGGGGGGGGGGCTGAAGAAGGGGAGGGGGATGTTTAAAAGGGGGAGCTGAAAAGGTGGGGGAAGCTTTGTGCGGGTAGGTCAATTTTTGGGGCAAGGGGTGTGGAGGGTGCACACGGGGATCAACTTGTGTTCGTTTGGGTTCTAGTTTTGCAAAACGCTGCAAAAAGTAGAGTAAACATTTCACATCTGAAAAAAATATTCAATTTTTTGTGGATTTTATCAGCAAAAATTTGTCATTTATAATAAAAATAAATGTATCATAATCGATTGCAATGCATTTTATTAGATTTTTGAATTATGAAATTTATCTATAAAAATCCACTCTATCCTATCTCAAGGATATAGATGGTAGGATGTAAAAGCACAATTTTTGTCGTTTTATCGATTTAAAGAACACCCATGTTTAAAGGAAAAACTCAAGGAAGCACGGGTTCTCATTTACATTTTTTGAACAATCCAAAAAATATACAAACTTGAGCTCGAAATCGAAGTGTAGTAATTTTCATTCAAAATTGCAGAGATCTGGGTGTTCAAAAAAAGGTTCCTTTAATTAAGGACCCGCATCCAGTTTTTAGCGTTAATAATCTGTTATATAGTGATTTTCGAATCAGTCTTACTAAATTTGAGAAACAATCGATTTTAATCAATTAATAATCGATTATAATCTCTCTTTTAAAAATCAAATTATAATTAATTATAATCCATTACAATCGATTATAATCGATGAGTTATTCGGCTATTTTTCAATACAATTATAATCATTTGTAATTGATTATAATCCACTATTTTTATTCAAATTTCTAATTCATTAGTTTTGCACAAAAAATCCATTATAATCGATTATAATTAATTATAATCCTTTTTGTTTCTCGATTTTGTCTCCAAAGTTGCATCTAAATTGCTTATATTTTATGCTTTTTGTAGACGTTGGTTCCTATGAAAAATGAGACAGTTTTTGAAAAGTTTTCCAATCCATTCAAATTTATAAGGTTTTATTTTCAATTCTTCCCCATCAGAGATGTTTTGTGATGCATATTTTAAGCTTTTTAAACCACCAAAATTTCAGCAAATTGATTTAGTTTCATGATTGATTCGGAAGATTTATTTTTCATCTAGCGCGGGAATCTTTCTACTATTATGAAGGATCTCTATGAAACGTTTGTTTCGTGGTAAATTTTTGTGTTCAGATGAACCGAAGATTATAATTGATTTTAAGGGTTTTTTGTGAGACCTATAATCAAATATAATCGATTATAAGAGGTTATAATCTCTTGGAAAACATCACGATTATAATCAATTATAGTTGTCAAAAAACATCATAATAATTCGTTATAATCGATTACTTACGCCTAGCTTCGATGCGGGAAGTGTTGAGGCGAGTCAATTCATTCACCGGTTACGCATTAATTGGACACAAACTTTGTTATTTTTCATACGTTACTAGAAGCACCAATTGGTTTTAAATCGTTCTCACATAGCGCGTAAAAAAAACTGAAAAACATACCTTTTCTCTTTAAAAGTTTGTTTCATGAAAATTTGGGAAACTGCTTAACGGACTGCCTATTTTTCGTGCTAAAAATATATCGTGCTAATAACTCTTAAGCGATGTAATTAGTGTTGAAAATCAATCCAAATTAAACTGAGGCATAAAAATTGTCTATTTGACTCAACTTTTGAAAGAAGTTACTGAAGGAAGTGCTCCCTTATGTTTTTTCTCCACAAAAATTTCGACTAGCAACTTTTGACGGATTTTTTCAAAATATAATATTCAAAAAACAATGTTATCCTATGCTCAATTTTTATAAAAAAATTATATTTTATTTGTAATTTTTTATTGAAAAATCACGGGGCTTTGAAGTTTGTCAATTTAGCTTATTTGGGATAATTAAACGGCGATATATATTTTTTGCTTTTAAAGCGTAAGCGGAGATTCAATGCGTCTTGATAAATCGTTGCAAAATAAATTGAGGCATGCTATTTTTAATATATTTAATATTTTGTTTTGTGCTAAATATATCATTTTGTTCTTTACATAGCGTGTGGGGTATGTTTTTTTTTTTTAAAAAATTGAAATCGAAATATTTTATTTTGTAAATTTTTCTGAAAGTTAATTCAATGTTTTTTTTCAAAAAGTGAACGCCACTCGATGACTTTAAAGTGCAGTCGGAACATTTACTGCTTCGCTCTGATACGAGCAATCTTTTCCATCCAAGAAGGTTTTCCAATATATTTCGAATGACGCTATTTGATCCCTGAGAATCCCTGAGAAAGAAAAAGCGTCCGCACCCCTCCCCCCTCCCCCCGCCACCCCCTAAATCCGCGGGTGTCTATAGGTGTAGATTATTTGCCATAAAACATTTATTGAAAAAACCTTAAAGAACTAAACTTTCACAGGTCTGAAGATTTGATGGTTCAAACGAAACAAACCCGTGTGCAATTAGATTTTAAAATCATCTTTCAATTCCGTATTCACATCAAGACAAGTTTTGCCAAAATCTGAAATTCGTATGGAAATTCTATTTTTGAATAATTTTTCTCTCTCGTGTTTATTGAACACCTTTAAATGAATGAAATCTTCAACTCTGAGGGCGGTTCAAATGAAATATTTTTACACCACATTAATCTTTGATTGAAAAATAGTATAAATCGGCTACTTTTTATTAGATTGATTTTTTGAGGGTCTATAGACAAGAATTTAAATTAAAACACCTCGGGTAGCCTCGCAAATATCTTATCGATACACGTGCCTTCAACCTGTCATATTGAAACTCTTTGCCTAGGTCCTTCTGAAGATAATTAGTTTTCATTGACACCTTATCAATGGACGTGCCTATCACAATATCCTGTGGCGTCTAAGAAAATTTTTCAATTCAAATTCAAATATCCTGCCTACTAAGATATCGATCCTCTTTTATGCAAAACTACCGGTATTATTTATTCATTCAAGCAAACAAATTCTTCCCTCAATGCTATAATCTGAAAAATTCTATGGCCTAAATTTAGTTAATCAACTCGGGGCTCAAGTGGACATTTCACCTGCCCATGTAGTTGGTATGCTACAAGGGTCTCTTTAGTTGATCACCTCAGTCTTCGTGAAATATTAAATTCAAAACTTGAGGTCTAGACGAGTATACCAAAAAAATGTACTCTGAGGCAGGGGCGGATTTAGGGAGGGGGGGGGGGGGGGGGGGGGGCGGACGCCCTTTCCTTCTCAGAGATTCCACCCCCTGTTGGTACTTTTTAAGAAATCCATTTTTGGCCGACCGAAATTTATATTAAATTTGAGGGGGAGCGCGCGCCAAAAAAAAACGCGATTTTTTTGTCAAAATTTTCCAAAAAGTGCCCAAAAACAGCTTTTTTGACTTGATTTTTCAAAAATTTGCCTGCGGCGCAGAAAATATGGCCAAAACAGGGACTCTTTAGTGCGTTAGGAGAGCTCGGAAAATCAATTTAGTCGACCTAAAAAAAATTTAAAACCACCCCCCCGCTCCTCGAGAAAATCCTAGATCCGCCCCTGCTCTGAGGACAAACTTCGACCGCTTTGAACAACAAATCGCGTTTTTAGCGCGGGCTCTTCCTTCAAAATTAGTATACATTGACTCCTAATGCAGATTTGACAAGGTACAGGTTTAGTTGAAAATTGCCGTTATTGTCTTAAAAAGGTAGAAAGGCTCGCCCGCCTATCAGAAAAATAGTACTGTCCTTTCATTGAGTAGAATGTTGGTGTTCAAATTTCAAATCAATATCTGTCCAGCGAATCACGATTCCAAGAGTAAGTTTCATATCACCATCTCATGGCTACAAGCGCATTCAGATTCAGCTACGCTGTTTTGGGTAGCTGCGTTTATCTAACTCACGTATACCGACAAGTTTTAAAAACTGCGAACATAGCTGCGAGTAAATATTAAAAGGGCTACTCTCATATCAGGGCGAAGCCTTGAATGTTCCGACTGCCCTTTAACTGGTCTCGTATAGTTTTTGGTTAAGGAAATATTGACAAATTATGACTATTGGGCTGATTATATCAAGTATTAAGTGTTAAGGTTTAAGTCGTTCATAAGGAGTTAATACGACCGGTGACTGATCAATGAACAGAATAGTCTAAAATCAGATTGGATATAAGAGCAGAAAAGTAGACCAATTTTAAAACAGGTCAATTTCGTCAATAATCTCATTAAAAAACAAGTTATACATAAACTGAGTAACTTAATTCAAGAAAATTTAACTATTAATTTGAAGAAAATTACTTAAATTGTGCAAAATTAGTTGTTTTTGTCAATTCGTCGACTTTCAGCATCAAATTATTAAACAAGACTGATTGCTCGTATGAGGGCGAAGCCCTGAATGTTCCGACCTCCTCTTAAGGTCAATGGAGCAGTAATAACATGAAAAAAAAAATAGAAAATAACAAAAATTAATCATTTTTTTTACAAAACATTTTTCTAGGGCGATATTTTATCGAATTGTGCTTTTTGACCACACTTTTTCTCTGAATACAAAACTATTTAAAAACAATCACCGTTTTTAACGCTGTTCAAAAAACTGGCAAAACGAAAAAGCACAAAACTCGGACGCTCAATACTATGTTCTGCGCAACAAGAAATGAAGAAATAGAAAAGGTATGTTTCAATCCAAAACTCGTTCTGCGCTTCAAAATGATGATGAAAATTTTTTTCGAGAATTTCAAGAAATTAGTTCAAAAACAATATTAAATAAACCTTGTCATAATTTCCACCAACATACCAATGCTAAAAAGCAGCAGAACATATTTAAAATTCTATAATTTTTGAAGAACTGAAAGAAATTTGTATGAATAACATTTTTCCAAAGACTATTTGTATAGAAATGTATGACTAGCTTTTTTAGTCTATGGTGGTCAAGCTGGAAGATAATAAATGTGGGGTATAAAGTTTGTTAGGCGTTATATTTTTTTTTATCGATTTACATGTTTCAAACAATGTTTTAGCTTTAGCCAAAAAACATGAGAAAAATAAACAAACTGAAAAATTGTTATAATGCATGTTTTTAAGTAATTAAAAAAACGTATAGTTAAAGCGCCGTTTTTTTTCAATTCCAGAACGTCACAAAGTCAAAAAAACACTGGTTTATTTGTGTTTTGACCCCCACAGAACTTTTTGAACGGAACAAGTCTCATACAGAAGTCCTTTCAGTCATTTCCGTTTCAGTTCAGTCAACCAGTCATTTCTAAGAATTCAAAAAAATATTTTCAATCGCAAAAATAATTGGTTGGAACCTTTTTTTTGCTTTTATTGTTTCTTTTTCGCTACTTGTTAGTGATCCATCTTTTGTCGTTTTAAATCTCAAACCACATATTGCAAATTGCTCGTATCTGGGCAAAACCCTGAATGTTCCAGTTGCCTGTTGAACCCCACGCGCATGTAAAGTTTAAATTAATATATTTCACATGGAGCAAAAAAATAAATAGAACAAACGTTTTGTCTCACTTCGTTTTAAACGAGTTTCGGGGCAAGTTATGCGTTCTAGGGCGGGTCATGGTTAAATACCCACTTCTGCGTTAATAGCACGAGTTATATCACGCGTTGATTATCCTAAATTGGCGAAATTAGTAGTTTTCTATTCCTTGAAATTTTAACGAAAACTATCACAGGTGAAATATATTTTTAAATTCAAGCTCAGGACACCAATATCTTTTGCAGGGGCGGATTTAGGGGGAGAAGTGGACGCCCCCTCTCCCGAGATTCCACCCCCTCACCAACCAAATTTTTTTTGTCAAATTGTTTATTTATACTCTGAGAGCGCCCGAAAAATCAATTTTGTGGGCCAAAACAAAATGGTAGACAAATTTTTCAAAAAGATTTCAAAAATCCGCCCCCCCCCCCCTCCTTCGAGAAAGTCCCATTATCACCTCTGAACTTTTGGATGAGTTAGAGAAATTCTGTCAAAAAATGCCAGTTAAGAACTTTGTGAGAAAAACCTTGCGAGCAAGAAAATTTTGTCATTTAAAAAAAAATTCGGAACAAACAGTTTTATTTCATGCTTAAGACAGTAAATTTGTACTCTGATGGCTCAAAGTGAATCCAAGACAAACATCTACAAAACCGGAAACCAAACCAGAATAAATCCGAAAAACACAATAGAAGCTTCTAGTAGGTACACAAAATGTAGGTTTTTCAGAGCAATGAATTTAATTTTTTAAGCTTTCGTTATCAGATTTAAGGTAAAATGTTGTATTTGCTCAAAATTTTAACATTGGGCCCATAATCAAAAAATCAATTAAGAGTCTATTGCTCATAAAAGTTTATCCGCAAATGATCTAAACAATTATGCAAATTCTTTTCAATTTGACGGCATTGGCAAATTAAAAACTTCAGTGAAATTGACCCTATTTAGACAGAGTGATAGAAAGTTCTTCCGCTGAAAACATAACTCATTTTAAAAACGCCCGAAGAATTTTGACTTTCTCCGGACTCGCTTGGGAAAAACTCAGTGAAGTGATAATTGTTGCCTTCAATAAAATTAACTTTGATTGTAGGTCAAATAGGGTTAGTGTTTGTTGTCTGATCTTCATCTCAGCTTATGGTTCATAAGTTTAAGAAAAACATGAAAATAGCTACAGGAACTCGCCAAAAACGTATCTTTCCAGAACATATTTTGAATCAAAAGAAACCTCTGTTTATTTTCAAAAACGCTTAAAAGCGTATAAATTGACCTGCAGGGTTATTTATATTAAAGTTAA
Organism: Symsagittifera roscoffensis; assembly: GCF_963678635.1. Lineage (NCBI taxonomy): Eukaryota > Metazoa > Xenacoelomorpha > Acoela > Convolutidae > Symsagittifera > Symsagittifera roscoffensis. The sequence continues at coordinate 63,875,673 of NC_087066.1, forward strand.
CGTCGTCATTTTAGGGTTGATTTATTAGTCGGAACTGTTTAGTTTAAAAGGTTGAGTATTTTTATGGCGCGGGTTGGCACCTCGAGCTCAGAGGGGACTTCGTGTCTAGTTCAGCAAACCGATAGTTATAAATTAAAAAGTAGTATAATGCCTAATCACTATTTTGTTAGAAGCAGCCCTAAGTTTCAGACTTTCCACCCTTATAATAAGTGATTATGACTCGCTTTTTTGTTAATTAAGGATTGAAAGCGTAGTGTAAAATGTGTTAGAGCATGGGGGAGGGGTTAGGAAAAATATTTATTTCTGACAAATATTTTTTTTGGGGTGGGGGCCCCATTTCGGTCATACATTTTGAGACCAGGAACATATGATAGTAGCAGACATTATGCTTTCAATTTTGTGAGAGGCAGGTTAGTCTAAAAAAAATAAAATTAGGGGAATTTCAAATATTTGAACCAGATCTAGAATGAACAGGCGTCTTAAGTTTCTGTTAAAGCAATCATCTTTCCAGTCAATAATTCTAAATCGGCCGCGATAGCTCGATTGAATTTTGGCTTAAGAAAGCCTGAAACTTCGGCTAGATAATTGCTTCCCAGCCCTAGCAGACACAATATTGCGCAATGGGCGGTTGCCACAGGGAAATTACTGGTGTAACCTCTTTTAGGGTGGCTTTATTGCCTGAATTGTTGTTGCAACTTACCACACATGTATTTACAATTATAGGAGGTCAAAGAAGCAGCTTCACATACCGGAGCATTATTTATCACAACTCAACGCCATTTCTCAATTTTTGGGTCATTTAACTTAACTGCCACAAGGGAAAAAAAGAGTAGCTAAAAATACTTGCGAGCTATGTTTTAATATTACATTTACAACTTTCGTAAGTGGTTTGAAAAAACAAGACCACATAACCGATCTGACCCGAATTAGACTGAAAAATGGAAGTGAAAGATAAGGATATGGAGTGCAAACAAAAGAGAATTTCACGGTGACAAAAAACATGATAAAGCTATTGAAGTCTGATTGAAATGACACGTTAGCTTTATCTATCAATTCAACCTCAGTTTTAATCACCCTGAACTTTTTTTTCCATTTCATGTCGGCACCGAAATTTAGAAAAAAAAAATTTCGCTTTTCCATCATAGCCCTCAAAAAATAAATCACAAAACGGTGGTGATAAAATTCATGATACTAGTCCGCGAGTCGGACTATAATGGTAAAAGCACCGAATATTTGAACCAGATTAACTCCTGAAACGTTTGAAGTTTTTTTATGGAATTATTTCTGCTGACTTGTTAGTTATGGACATGTTTGTCATGGACATGTATTTAATAAATTCTCATAAAATTATTCCATACAAAGCAAACTGTTTGCCTTTTATCAGATCTGATATCTGTCTTAAAAAGTAGAGTTTATAACAACAAGCTTCTCTTATCTGATTCTCACCTTAGTGAAATTTATACTTGAAAAAGCTTTGATTGTAAAACAGAATTTCCAAATTTCCAGCGAAAATTGAGTGTCATGTTTGTTTAAAATCGAGTTATGTCAGATTAGTCGCAACACTGGCTTGATCACAGTGGCCAAAATTATCTGGCATGTCAGCGCAAAAAACACTTGCCTAGGTTGGGTGATATTTGTAAAAGGCGACAGTTCGTTACAAGCGACAATTCGTAATTTTCGCTCGCTACGATAACTTTCAACAGGTAATAGGCACCAAGCGAAAATTCGCAACGCGGTTCTTTTTGATTTTAAATAATTAAAAGAAATAAACCAAAAACATATCGACATCAAAGACGAGTCATAAAACATATTTAAAAGAATGCGATTCCTTCTAAATTTTTTAATCATTCAATTGTTGTGATAGTTTTTTAGAAGCTCATATAATCGATATTTGGTTTTCATTTTTTTGCTAATTTTCGAGGCTTTTCTCCGGATATAATTCATACCATGTTATTTTCAGAGGAATCTTTACCTCACAAAGAACGGAATAGACGGAAAAGATTGTCAGCCACACAGAATTCCTTATCCCGAATTCGTTGAAATTTAGCAACAAAATCATTCATTTTTCAAAATTTTATTTGATTGAATAAGCGCATGAGAATGCCCTTCTTATTATCAGTTGAATTTCGAAGATTTTCTGACTGGTATGGTTTGCACACTTCACCCTCATTTGAAAAGCACAGTGCTAGTATTCTTTACAGTTATCTGTTCTTTGATTCTAGTTCCACTTCTTTTGGAAAAAACTGGCTTCTTGCTGCCTCGCTCTAAGCATTGGGTCGATCCAATTTTTCTGAAAGATCGGTCTATAAAACATTAGGCGAACCTTCGTCTGTTTGATCAAATTTGCAGGTTCTAAATTTCATGTTCTAATTCACACATTAGTGTAAGTGCAAGCTCATTAAATTTTTTTCATTATGTCTCAGTTTTTACTAGTCTTATAAGAAAGGCGATTTCAAATTCTTGATTTTTTCTCAATTTTTCTCGAGAGGGAATAATTGTGATTTTGAGGGTGGCAGGAGCTGACTCGAAAAAGTTTTGCAGCTGAAGGGATTTTTTCACTAATTTGGATTTCGGCAAACGAGATAAGTTAATTTTTTCCTTAGTTCCCACAGAAACGAAATCCCACCTTTAATGCTTTTTACGATTCTTTTTTCCAAATCTTTTGAGCTGATTTTTTGGCTCAAGTGGAAACTTTCTGTGGCCATTTTTTTTGTGGCCAAGCTTTCTTGTGAGCCATCAAAAAGGATAATGGACAATTAGCAGGGAGGTTTTGTACACAATCGCCATTTTGTATCGTCAGTAACATTTTTGTGTTTCACCTGAGAGTTTTGTTATCCCTCTCAAATAGTTTGCCGTCTACTGCATTGTTAATAGGCACCAAGTGAAAATTCGCAACGCGGTTCTCTTTGATATTAAATAATTAAAAGAAATAAAACAAAAACATATCGACATCAAAGACGAGTCAAAAAACATATTTAAAAGAATGCGATTCCTTCTAAATTTTTTAATCATTCAATTGTTTTGATAGTTTTTTAGAAGCTCATATAATCGATATTTGGTTTTCATTTTTTTGCTAATTTTTGAGGCTTTTCTCCGGATATAATTCATACCATGTTATTTTCAGAGGAATCTTTACCTCACAAAGAACGGAATAGACGGAAAAGATTGTCAGCCACACAGAATTCATTATCCTGAATTCGTTGAAATTTAGCAACAAAATCATTCATTTTTCAAAATTTTATTTGATTGAATAAGCGCATGAGAATGCCCTTCTTATTATCAGTTGAATTTCGAAGATTTTCTGACTGGTGTGGTTTGCAGACTTCACCCTCATTTGAAAAGCACAGTGCTAGTATTCTTTACAGTTATCTGTTCTTTGATTCTAGTTCCACTTCTTTTGGAAAAAACTGGCTTCTTACTGCCTCGCTCTAAGCATTGGGTCGATCCAATTTTTCTGAAAGATCGGTCTCTAAAACATTAGGCGAACCTTCGTCTGTTTGATCAAATTTGCAGGTTCTAAATTTCATGTTCTAATTCACACATTAGTGTAAGTGCAAGCTCATTAATCTTTTTTCATTATGTCTCAGTTTTTACTAGTCTTATAAGAAAGGCGATTTCAAATTCTTGATTTTTTCTCAATTTTTCTTGAGAGGGAATAATTGTGATTTTGAGGGTGGCAGGAGCTGACTCGAAAAAATTTTGCAGCTGAAGGGATTTTTTCACTAATTTGGATTTCGGCAAACGAGATAAGTTAATTTTTTCCTTAGTTCCCACAGAAACGAAATCCCACCTTTAATGCTTTTTACGATTCTTTTTTCCAAATCTTTTGAGCTGATTTTTTGGCTCAAGTGGAAACTTTCTGTGGCCATTTTTTTTGTGGCCAAGCTTTCTTGTGAGCCATCAAAAAGGATAATGGACAATTAGCAGGGAGGTTTATATGATCACCATTTTGTATCGTCAGTAACATTTTTGTGTTTCACCTGAGAGTTTTGTTATCCCTCTCAAATAGTTTGCCGTCTACTGCAATGTTAATAGGCACCAAGCGAAAATTCGCAACGCGGTTCTCTTTGATATTAAATAATTAAAAGAAATAAACCAAAAACATATCGACATCAAAGACGAGTCAAAAAACATATTTAAAAGAATGCGATCCTTCTAAATTTTTTAATCATTCAATTGTTTTGATACTTTTTTAGAAGCTCATATAATCGATATTTGGTTTTCATTTTTTCAATTGGATCAATTTAATAGATGAACGATTGAATTTCAGAAAGAAATTAGGAAGAATGATCACAATAATCTAAGAAGGTCCATGCTTATTGTGTTCATCGCTTCAAATTACAGTTTTGATACAAACATATAAAACAAACTTAACATTGCCAAATCACAATTTTACCATCTGGGGCTTTTGATGCAATTGAAAAAAAATACAAAGTTTTGTTCCCAGTGACATTCGCAATAAACTAGTAAAAAGTATTTTTTATCCCAACATCAGCTTCAACAAATCTTATCTTATCTTATTGATGATAATGCGATACGCAGAGGAAACTTGAAAAGCTATCAGGCCAGTCTAAAGATAGTTCCTCTGTTTTATATCCCCACATTCCACACTGAAATTTTCTATTGAGCGATGTTCTCAAGTTCTTTTTTTAAAGTCTGAAGCTGTTTTTTTTTGCGTCTAAGAACTTTGCATGATGCCACTATTGGAGCTGATGTCGGTCAGACTGTCGTAGAACTGAAGTTTTGTAATTGTCACTGGTAGAGAAAGATACATCACTAAAAATTTTGAAATAACAAATTTTGCATTTTGGATAGTTTTGTCCGGGTTACACAAATCTGGGCAAAATTGTCCAAAAACGATTAGTGGCATGCTCATAATTTCTTGACAATACTGGCAATTAACAAAAATAAACACTGCAACAAAAATCAATATGCCAATCCATTTTGATATTGCTTGATTTTATGCGAATAAATGAGATTATTATGCAGAGACGAAAATTGATTCTCCGCTTTGCCCCTCATTCAACTTTTTCGGCTGACTGGTATAGCTAGCGTCTCCCCATTTTGACTTGGGATAGCTCAATTGGTCATTACGGGGTTGGCGGAGTTTTCTCAATTATTAAGATCATTTATCCACGAGGGATAGGACCAACATACGAGCTGTACAGCTCATCACGGCGAACCGCTGTTGTGCCCCTGCTTAAGAACTACATGCAATTTTTTTGGTTATTTTTCTGGGCTGGGTAATGTTGCCTCACCCTCAAGCAACGAGCACGGATCATGGTGGGCCTCGAACATCCGACCTTTCGATTGAGAGGCGGAGACGTAACCACTTCACCACTGCTCCCCTGATTGACCAATTTGCCAACCAAAAAAATATAAGCTAAGCATATGACAACTGGTCCACATACGTTGTTGCATTTGACAAACCTGAGCAATACAAAAACTATAATTTTTTTCCCACAATTGCAAAAAATTTTACTACCTTTGAGGTATTAGATTTATTTGTAATGTTAAAAAGTAGTTGGATCAAAAAATTTCAAGAAAAGTTAAGAGTCATCGCGTCGTAAAGAACATAAGAATCTAATTCAAATTTGGAACATATATAGTTTCACAAAAATTTAATTAGGCATCATCATCGATAAACAGAAATTCGTTCTGTTAGAAAAAAATTTACCGAAAAATTTTTGCGAGGTATTATTGCAAGACCAAAGTATTAATTCCAAAGTCAGAGTGAACGTTTTCAAAAAGAAACAAGACTGCTCGTATCAGGGTGAATAGCTGAATGTTCCGACTGCCTTTTAAAATTATGGAGCAAAAATAACTTTAAAAAATTAATTGAAATAAAATCAAACGAAATTTTTTTTTTAATTTGAAATTTTTTTAAATAAAAATCATCCCCCCACACGCCATATAAAGTACAAAAGGATAGATTTCGTTCCTTGAAACAAACCAATTATGGCAAATAAGCTTCTTTCAACCAATTTGGAATGATTTCTAAGACGGATTAAATATCCGCTTACGCGTTAATAGCTCGAATTATATCGCGCGTTAATTGTCCCAAATTGGTCAAAATGGCCAAAATGCCAACCTTTAAACCCTCATAGCTTTACAAAAAAGTGAAATATCACAAAAAGTGATCACAGGTGAAATATCTTTTCAAATTTAAGCTCAGGACAACAATACTTTTCGAATGATGTAAAAAAAATTCTGTCAAAAATGGCTAGTTAAAAAGTCGAAATTTGTCTGAAGAAAAAAAAACCACTCCGAGCACAAATATTCCGTTACTTTCGTATCGAAAGTCGGAACAACAAGATTGAATTGTTTCCATTTTTGTAGGATTGATCAAGATTGCTCGTATCAAGGCGAAACCTTGAATGTTCTGAATGCCGTTCAAGATGTGTAGAGTATTATTCGACGTTAAAACATTTCATATCATGCACAAGAAAACCGAACTTTTTTAAATCATCCCTCAGCCGGTTGATTTAGGTACAAAGAGATATATTCAGTGATTAGTAACTTTATCAGGCCCCTATTTATTGTGGAATGATTTCCCAGATGGACTAAACAACCGCTCACGCCATAATATATAGCTTAGACAATATTGAGCGTTAGTTGTCAAAAAATTGGACAAAATTTTAGTTTTTAAAACCTCAGAACTTGGGCAAAACTGTTTTTTTTTCTGTATGTTTTAACCCCACATAGTTTGATTTACAAAAAACAAATAACCTAAAGAAGCCCCTTGGTATGTCAAATTTTTACCTCAGTCAAAACCAATATTTCTAGAACTTCAACATACTTTCAATCAGCAGAACAAAATGGTTGGAACCGTTGTGACATTAATAGGTTTTTCATTGCTTTTTTTCTTAAGGTGACATCCTTTTTCAAGTATAATTTTGCGAATTACCTGTGGCATTTTAAATAAATTAGGATAGCAACTGTTCGTAACAAGGCAAAATCCTGAATGTTTCGACTGCCTTTCTGATCTATGTAGTAATGTTCGCATTAAAATTGATGATAAATTTCTCAGCAACTTTTTTTAAACTTTTTTTTTGAAAACTATCCTTTAACACGATTTCAATTAATAAAAAATTTGCATTTTTTGAAAAATAATAAATAGAACAAAAAGCAAGCCTAAATTCAAATGGAACGATTTCTTAGAAGATGAAATCTCCGATTACGCACTATTTGGACGAACTATGTCGCAGGTTAATTGTCCCAAACCGGTCCAATTAGCAGTTTTCAGCACCAATAACTTTACGAAAAAATGACTTGATGAAAATTTGAAGTTTGTTTGGAGAACAAGAAGCAACAGCGAGCAAAAAACTCTCCGTCACATTCTACAAAAGTCGGGAAAAAAAGAAACACAGAGGCAAATTCTGTGCTGCTTGTTCGCACGCAAAAACTAACAACAACATTTCATTTTCTTAATTGACGCAAGAATTCCTTCTGATCTTTTGGATGCGTATTTTCTAGAAAATGGCAACACAAAAATCCTTTTCATGACACTTTGTATCATGAAAAAAGTTTTGTTACGAGCTTTTTATTAAATATTTCGAAAAAAAAATTAATCCTAAATTATTGATTATTTTACGTCAAAAATAAAACAACAAACATGCCCTATTTGCAAAGAAAACATAAATTCGAGAGGCAGATTATAGACAGACACTCCAAAAAGTGTGTTTTCCTCAGCCTCCAGTCAGTTCTTCTGGAAACTATAGACTATATTGACGGTTCTCTAGGTTTCCCAATTACGAACCAAGGCACTCAAATAACAAAAAAATATATTTTAGATTTTATTTTAAGATAGAACCAAATCTTAAGCAACCGCCAATCTTATTAGATGTTGATATGAAACTAATCAAAAAATAAATATGGATTAAAAAGAATGGTTTATGAACCCATAAAGTTTTCAAAAACTTTCAACTTTCACGTCAACTAACAAAATTCCGCGACAAATCTTAACAAAAGACCATTAAAGAACTCAGGAAAAAAGACAAGTGTGAAAATTTGAAACTGGGTTTTGGCAAGTAGTGCTTGATCGCTCCGTTTTGCATTGCTGCGCAGTGAAATAAAACGCGAAAACTTTTTTATTAGGCTTGTTTTTCGTTGAAAAAATCTGTATAATTCTTAATATGCCTAAGCTTTTAAAGAGAATAAATCTGATTTTTATAGCGCACGTACATCTTGTTTGCTATAATTGCGTCAATTATGCAAAAAATTTTGATATTGTTGTGGCACTCATGGTGACAAATATAAACGATGGGTGTTATGCTAACTACAAAAACTAAATACTGAAAGCAAATCCCGAAAAACGACCTAAGTAAATTTTTGGGTAATTAACTTGAACAATATTGCCAAAAAAGTTCGTTTTTGATTATTATTTGATTATGGTTTTCATTATATATTTGAATACAATTCAGTAAATTGTTTAAGCATCACCCGGGTTGAGTTCATAGGAAACATTATCAATAAACAGCACAAAGTTTGGTTGTAGATTGTACGTAGATTCTTTGTTCATACTACTTTTGAAGTGCTCATAATTTATGCTCATCACATGATTAATCGTGATGATTTTTGCCAAAAGGGAAGTTTGCGTATCGCTAAAGTATGATGGCATTTTAACGAAAGCCTAGTTTTTTTTAAATTCTTAGTATATCGTGCATTTTTGGTTTAATGATTGCGAGAAATCATTCAATAAATTCATGCTTTCCAGTGCTGAAAGTTTTCAGCGCAGGCAAACTGATGAAGAAATTGTCTTTTTTTTGCTAAATTGGCTCAAAATATCCACCAATAATTCAGTTCGATTTCAGCACTGAAATTCGCTATTACAGTAGAAGATTCAAAAACTGATCCCTAATTCATGGCTACATTTTTGAAATTTTCCAGCTCTGAGTTAGAGCTAATTCAGCCTTGAGTTGCGCTATTGAGGTAATTGCTCAGCAACAATTGATTTATGGTGATTGATTTTTTTATCGCAAATTTTTATTGTAACTTCAGCAAAAGGAGCACTTTTTTATTATTGTTTTTATATTGTTATTCTTCTATGTTATCTTAAAGATTTGATTGTGACTTAAAACAGATTTTTTCCCAACCTGTAAATGTGTGCATGCAAAACAAAAAAATGTAAAAAATAAAGCGAGGTTTTTTCAATAAAAACTGTATATTTCAGCGGAAATTCCTTTTTTAATGAGCCACAGCTGCAATGGTAAAAAGGTTCATAAAGTACACCGCGAGTGTCAACTTGAGATGTGCATTTGGAAGTGCTGTTTGCTAAATTTTACTTTCTTTTTTGCCTTAATTTAAATATTAACACGTGAGGCGACAATTCATTGCTGCGTTTTGCACTTTGCGCAAGATGATTGGAGAAAAACTCAGGAGCTCGGCTTGGATACCTTTCATAGATCCGACAAAGCATTGCAACTTTTAATGAAATCATTCATTGAGCTGACACTTATCCCCCAATGTGATTTGATTTGAAGCTGGGGTTCCCATGCACGATCAATTGGCCAAAAAATCTCTAATCATTCAATATCGGGTATAATTTCAAACAATTTAAGTATGCCCAATGTCTCGTACAAAACGCCAAACAGCTTGCTTTTCTCAGAACTTTGGAATCAATTTGAGTGCGCGCGAGATCAAAAGCAAAAGACGAATAACTTGGTGAACGGTTTGATCGAGATTTCCAGATGGGAATGGGCTGTACATACCCAACTATCCACGAATTCATAGAATTTATTCGGCGAGAAAAAAGCTTACCCTGAGGATAAGCAAGTGAGAATAAGATCTGGAGAGGAGCACCAAAGACAGTGAAATACAAAAAAGCGGTTAAGATTGTCTGAGGTATTCCAAAACTATCAGAACATCCGAATTGGTAATATACTACAGGGACTATCTCTTAACTTTGATTTCTAATTTCATCAATTTGTTTATGTCAATTAGGCTTTCAAATGTTTCCTTTATTTGTTGAACATGAAAACAACTATCGATACAAATTGTCACTTAGAACAAATCGTCCCTTGTTACGAATAGTAGCCGTTGACAAAATTACGAATTGTCGCCTATTACGAATTGTCGCTTGTTACGAATTGTCGCCAAATTAACACATTGATGTTTGCCGAACATGTATTTTTTTCGCCTATCATGGACGTGTCATGCAAACAAAGTCTTGTAAAGCCAGTGCAGGGAGCATAAGCTTGCAGTTGATCCAAGTTGGGGAAGATCATTTGTTTTACAGTCATTTTTGATAAAGTGACAGTATAATCAATTGCTATTCAATTGCATTAAAGTGGAAGTTTTGTGCATAGGTTGTTATGGGCATGTTATAACTCACATTTTGACCAAAAAAAACTAGCAGCCGTATTCCCTCACTATAGTAAACTAAACATAGTTTTGCAAAAAAAAATAAAAACCTGAATTTTTTCCTGCGATAAATATTCTGAAATAGTATGACCTTTAGTTCTGTGCGCATGAAATAAAAATAGTTTTGCTGCGCTTGTATATTATAATCAAATTACTGTGACCTGCTATTGGGAATTGACCGTGACTGGACGCGTGAACACAATCAACCCTTTTTCAGCCGCTAACCCATTAACGGATCAGCGGGGCTTTTGCTTGTGCCTTGGGCTCTTATGGCTGTTAAATGTAAAGGGTCATTAAGAAATGAGTAACACTAAAAACAATTGAATTTTAGAAATCAAATTCTATCATAATTGTGGGCAGCCGCTTCCGCGTTTGCTCTAGGCTCGTCAAATGGGCAAAGGAAAAGGTTACATTATAAGCAGTATTGCGGTCATCGGCATAGATTTGTATCTATCGTTTATAATGTGCTTTTGAAGTCCGTCATCTTTACTAATCAGATTATAGCGAAATCCCAAGAGATTCTTAAGGCCATGTATCCGAAACATTTTTTTTTGCAAATACCGTTTTTTTTTTTGCTTTTTCCTGGGTTGAAGTTGCATTGCAATTCAGAAAAGTATCATGGATCTTCGTTCAATTTTTGTATCTATGTATCATTCATATTGCAATGCCACTTTAACAATGTTCATCCATGTTTCATCAATAAAACATGGACGCAAATTACCTTGATGCTTGATTGATGAGTCATGACTGAAACATTTTCATTTCTAGAATTCATCTGTTGTTATATGTTTTGTGATGTTTTAGTATGAGAAAGATAGGGGAGAATCGTTCTGATGTAAAATTAAGATAGTGATGATTGATAAATCCAGAACGCTTTTTCTTAACCTCGAGAAAAGGTTTCACAATTTTTGATTAAAGCTCGATTCACCGAAAGGAGTTCATTATCAAATATCACTCTACGAAATTTGAAGTTTGCTTTCGGCAGCTGGGTTTGTGTGAAAAAATATGAATCCCATGTTGTTCCATACTTTTTGGTCAGTTGAAAACAATATTCCATATTCCTACTTTGTGAGTTCAAGAATTCTACGAATTCAATGTTCATAGCATTATGAATCCCAAAACAAAAAAATATCTGTTTTTTGCTACGGAAATCATTTTCAAAAAATTCTCGTTCGAGGTCTACTTTTGAAGTCAATCAAACTACAAGCTTAAATTCTTTAGAGTAATCCGCCAAAAAGCTTTTATTTGAAGACACTTTAATGCACGTTATGACAGAAACTGAGTTACGTTTTGACTCGTATTAGGTCGTTTCATTTGTTCTTTATGCAAAACTTCATTGGTATGTGGAAAAGACGCTTTTATCAAAATCGACAAGAAAGAAACAACAAAAACGTTTTTCGCCTGAATTTATCCTTTGAAGATTGATGGTTTTGACACTATCGTTACGAGATCAACCTCCGTGTGTACAAGTTACGAAGAAAAAGGCTGAAAAACGGGAACGATAACTAATCTCAATTTCAAATAGGATTATCACCAAAGGTCACAATCAGGTTATTTGATTTCAATCATTCCCAAAGTCTTCAGTGAAAAGTACAAAAGAGCGAAGACAAAGGAACGGTTCAAAAGTCATGAGGGTAAAGAAAACAGTGTCTTCATAGACAAAGATTTTTCTATCTACGATTTATATTCAGAAGCTGGTATTAGAAAAATTCTCAATACATTGGAGCTGTTTACATTGTTGAACATTTGTGAATAAGTAAAGAACGAACATTTTGGCCCTTAAGCTATTTAGTTCTTGAGCCTTTTTTCGACCCTTCTAGCCTTATATTTTTCATCCATACAATTGATCTTTTACGTTAAATTGAAGTCTAAGCCCGCAGATTACTCTAAGCTTTCAAACATAGAATTCCAATAACTACTGAAACAAATTTGATTTGCTTCATCAACTGATCTCAGCAAGCTTTTTAAAGAAGGCCAAAATACAACGAGTACGGCCAAAGAACCCAATTTACGCCATAGTTTCTTCCGAAACTATATAGTGGTCGATACACAATTGAAAGAATAAATTTAAAAAAACCAACCGCAAATTTTTATGACAAAATCTAAAAAAAAGATAGAAAAAATTCAAAACGTTTATTCAGACTTTTAATTCAAAATTTTTTTATGGTTGTTGTAGCTACATTTAAATAGCGTTCTCTTTAACCCTTGTCAAAGTTTCTTATGTTACAATATGTTATCAAAATGTTACAAACCGAATCTCCGTCTTTTGTGTAAAAATATTGTAATTTCATATTGCTATCTAGCTTCCTGATTCAAACAAAGTTTTACAACAAATATATATCCTTGGTAAAACATTTTTTAGTTCAAATGATTCTGCTATCTATTTTTTGAGCATTGTTATTTTTCGTTGATTTTTTTTTTTTTCATTTTTTTTTCATTTGCTTTTCTTTTTTTCATTGCTTATTTTTTTGCTTATTATTTTCATTTTTTTCACGTAAATTCGTTGTTACGAAAGCAATCAAAGAACGGTTGTAAGACGATCCTTTTCGCTCAAGTTTTTTCCAATGTCAAAAAATTATTTGGACTGGTTCAGTCGTCTACTTAGGTCAAGATTATTACACTTACGACATAATGATCTTATTAATTTGTTTTCCCTGAAAATGGCGGTAAATTTAATTTTGACTTGCTTCTCAATAATTTGAATAACTTAAAAAGGGAATATCGTGAGTTTTTTGGGACTCAGTAATGTTTTTAAAAAAGTTTTGAAGGAAAAGATTGCACCTACAGTATGAGTGTCATATTAGACAATTTTTTAGCTTTTCATAAAACTTGATCCAAAAAAAATTGATAAAAATATATTTGGAGCATGGTACCAAAACTCGTTTTTATTTTTCATAAGATTTTTCATTTTGGATCACAAACTCGAGAGCAATAATAATGATACTAGAATCAGCCATGCCTGAGCTTGGCAAAAGCTTCAATCAAGCAAAAATTGTTTAGATATGTGTAAATGATTTAAGTTCATACAATAACTTAATGAAACTGCTTATTCAGAAGAACTCCGATGCTTATTGAAGCATGATCCTGCATGACCGAGTGTTATCTAGGGTGGCAAGGAGCCGGACAGTTTTCGGACAAATTTAGGTCATTTTCGTCTGGGAACCAAATGTGTTAGACAATTTTGGAACTTTGGACAGTTTTGTCCGGGACTGAATTAACTTAAACACAATAGTCCAGTTACGAAAAACCATCAAGACCTAAGTAAATGTATGAACTATGTTCATCAATTCTTAGGAAAGTTTGAACTATTTTTTCACTTTTCAAATATTGATCGACTCGCGATTGAAAGGACTTTAGTTTGATATATCTTTCCAACCGTTCTGTTAAATTAATTGTGGTTTCTGAATTTATGTGGAAAAAAAGTAAACAAAACTTAAACATTTCCCAAGAAAAAGTTTATTCCAATAATCAGTAGTGGACAGAAAAACTATAAGTGTACTAATTTGGACCAATGTTGCTTTGGAAAAATTGCGGCCTTGTAGTTGACCTCAATCTGAATAATCATGGGCTAGTTCACCTCCTTTTTAATAAGACAACAATCCCTTGCTTTATGGCTTTATTTAGTGCTTTCTCAAGGCGAAGTTTGGCAAACAAAACTAGGAGAGAATCAATCATTAGTGCTATCAATTTTTTTTTACGACTGATTGAATGAGCAAAATTCTCAATTCTTTAGTTCAGAAATGGACAAAGAACTCGAAATCTGCTACTAAACATTCTTCATCGAATTCAAGTGGCCATGATGTTAGAGCAAGTAGCGATTGATAAAAAGGAGAGAAACTATCATTTCAATTTTAGTTTTGACTGAAACACCATCATCGTGGTAGAGGAACCCCAGAAATCCGGGAGGTTCCAAAATATCAAAAACGGCGACCACTTTTCGATAACATGCTAGAACCTTAATCAAGTAACCGATCAGCAATAATTGTCAGTAAAACTCGAACATAATTTATGGAATATTTCGCAAATTTTTTTTTGCCATTAAAAATTTAATTAAGCAGTTTTTAACCGAATTGGGCCAAAAGAGAAATATTTGCTTGTAGAGCAGTTTTCAAACTGAACTTTATCTGAAACAGTTATTGTTCCGGCGTGTCCTCACCTTTAATTTGGCCACAAGGGGACTCAGAGGAGAGGTATTAGACCGTGAAGGAAAGATATCACGTGTCTGATTAGTTAAAACCCACTGATTTATCACAACTGGCTGGTGAAATTAAATTTTGAAGTGTATCAATTGTTTCTTGTTTCCGTTGATAAGATTAAGTTCAGGAAGCTGGCAACAAAATCAGGTATTTGGCTTTCATCAAAAGATGAAAGAAAGTTTCAATCGAAAAAACATCAGAAGGAATGAACTTTAAATTGCACTTCGCCAAAAAAAAACTCTTTGTTGTTCAAAACGATTTAAAAATGTTATAATTAATTCATTTTATACTTTTCCGTTATCAATGGCTCTATCCTAACACCAACTATGTGTAATGGAGTAAGGCTTTACTCACGCGTTGGTTACCACAAGGTCTGGTGTCCATATCTCTGAGGACTCCAATCTGATGTCCGAAATGTTGTTGAAGTCTGCGGGATCCCAGCAGAGAAAATGATCCTTCCACTCCTATGGCCACGAAAAAAAATCATTTGAATGAGGTTATAAAGTGTTTACTGGTTCGAGGCCACTGCTATCTCTGCTTGATTATTGAGGACGGGGCAAAATTTTCCACCTGCAATTAGTTCGCAAAAGGAATTCAAAAATCATAAATATGATCAGTTTCTGAGACCAATAAATACATTTTCAGTTTAGGCCCTTTTTTATCTTCGGCTTGGTTGAACAACCCCTCAAATAAAGTGAGTTGACTAGTCATAACAATGCGTTAAAATATGAAAAAACTATCACACTGTTATTGGTGTAGCAAAAGGACAAAAGATTTGCAAAAAAAATTAAAAAATTTGAAACAACATAGATTATTTATAGAACAGTCAGAATATTCAGTACTTGTGCTTGATTAAAACTAATAGCTCATCCCAAGTTCGCGACTCAAGTTTTCTATTGATGTTTAATTTTGCCCATAACTATGAATTTTCAATACGTTCTCTACCAAAGACTATTCGAGACCAAATAAGAGGCATTTTAAGTTTTCAAGGTTTTGCCTTGATATACGAACAGTTTCGTTCTATCATGCTTCGTAGCTCTACACCTTCCAATATAAGTCACCAAAAATTAACAGCGAGCCCGATTTGTCTTTGAAATACTTGAGCTTGTCCCATTTTTGAATATAAAAAAACTTAAATTTTTGATTTCCTTATTATTTTTTTGATTTGTTTCGAAGTGGAAAATATATAGCGATAATAAACTGCCTGTTAAAGAGACTGAAGAGCTATTTCAATAGCAAAACAGAAATTGAAAATAGTTTTCAATAAAAACTCATTTTTATCCTTAATTTGCCGGTTTAAATCTGAATAGTATATGTTCAGACGACTGTTTTTGACCTTGTGACTGAACTTTTGAACTTGTGTCGTCCCCACGCCCCCCCCCCCCCCCCCCCTTAATCCGCCCCTGGGCTTTACAATGACAGCACCACGCCATCGATAATCTATGAGTGACAAACATACGACCTAGGCGATAGTAGGTTATACCAATAAAGTGTGGCTAAACGTTGTAAATAAAAATTTATGAGATATCGATACTAACTCTGACCAACCAGATTGTTGTCTTCATTTTCTGCTCCGGCTCATTCTGAAACAAACAAAATAATAATTACTTTCACATCATATATGTAGTCAGCGGAAATTTTTAAAATGGTGGTTTCCGTCGCTTATTAGGGATAATAGTATTGCTCCTGAGACTCATCGTTTCTGGTAATAGAATACAGTTTCATATAAAAATGAAAATTTTTTGCGCACTTGATACCAAGAAACAAAATAAGTTGGCCCTGCGCCATCTGCCAAAATCTAGTTTGACCAAAACCTCAAAAAAGTTTTAAAAAAATTGCGCAAAACTTTTCCCGGCAAAGACACATGTGGATATTAGATCATCGGTAAAACACAAGAATTGCCAAGAAAGCCGGAAAAATTCAGATACTAAATCAGGGGCGGATCTAGGATTTTCTCGAGGGGGGGGCGGATTTTCAAAAAATTTTCCAAAATTTTGACGACCTTTTTTTTTTTTTAGGTCGACCAAATTGATTTTTCGAGCTCTCCCAAAGCACTGTTTTGCCCCTACTTTGGCTAAATTTTCTGCGCCGCAGGCAAATTTTTGAAAAAACAGTCAAAAAAGCCGTTTTTGGGCAATTTTTGAAAAATTTTGACAAAAAAATCGCGTTTTTTTGGCGCGCGCTCCCCCTCAAAGTTAGTATATATTGGCGCCAAAGGCGCCTTTAGAAAAATTTAAGGGTCGGTCGGCCAAAAAGGGATTTCTGAAAAAGTATCAAAGGGGGGACCCTTTGGGTCGGCAGGGGGTCGAATCCCTGAGGGAGAGGCGTCCGCCCCCCCCCCCCCCGCCCCCCCCCCCCTAAATCCGCCCCTGTACTAAATGGTTTTTTTTCATAGATCGTTTAAAAAATTTTCTTTTCAAATTTCAAATTTTTTTCACCATAACAACATCAATTTTTTTCTTTACTTTTTTTCTTTGAAGAAAAATTTTGATTCAGCGTTCCCAAAAAATAATGACGAGAAATTAGAGGTAAAATTCCAAAAAAACAAAGAGTTCACAAAAGGGATCAAATGTGTTTTCAGTTTGATGTGTGAACATGATTTTATCCATTCCGGCGACAGTTGGAGACAGTTATAGACAACTGCGAGACTGTTTCAAGTGATTTTCTATCCTTTGCTACCGGCAACTTGTCAACTTCAGTTCAAAAAAGTGAAAGCGGTTCAATTAAACATGGGGTTTGGTTTTGATTTTAACTTCAACGTGATGTTAAGACTATATGTTAAGTATGAGCAGGCACTCAACATATTCTTTTCATGGCGCATAAATAAATATTTTAATGTGAAAAATCATTCGATATATGAAAGAAGGAAGTTTTGACGTTAAAAGTAATTTAACATTGCCTTGTTTTCGATCTTTTGATAGGTTGAGTTTGTTTGAAGTACTTTAACTAATTAATGAGAATTACTAAGTAGTCTAGAAGTCAATTTGACCAGTTCTGGAGAACGCAAATTATACTAATAAAGCAAACAAAACTAGTTTTAAGTAATATTAAAAAAAACTAATCATCGAAGCAAAGGCTAAGATGGCAAAAGATTCTCTTATTTTTCAATAAGCTGCGTCAATGAAACTGGCAGAAGTTACATATTTGAATCTAATGCACATAAGGCGATGCAATTTTAATGTTTTGAACTTCAAGATTTTTGACTGAGTGAACTTTTTGCCAAAACAGGTGAATTTAGCAACAAATTCGATGAAATTGATCGGAGTGAGTTTAATAAACGAATTTGATTGGATAGTCTAAGTCTAGATGAATACTTGTGAGCAAATTGAGGAAAAATTAAAGAAAAATTAAAGATTGTTATTTTTTTGAGCTGAGCTGACAAGACAGCCGAACTCTCGTTTGAACTGTAAACTACCAAAAAACATATCAACAACTTTGAAAAACTGTATGGTAACTACAATTTACAACAATTGTAATAAAACATTAATTTCGAATTTGTAGCTTAACTTTTTCTAAAAACACATTAATTTTGAGTCTAAATATTTGCAATATCATTATCGATTTAGGATCAGGGAAGCTCAAAATTTTTAGCTTTTTTGAGCCAGTTAAATCGAATATTTTTATGTTGGTAACTTCTAGAGACGTGCGCCGGCTCAGCCGAGCATGCTCGGCGGCTCGGAGCGAAAAGTGTCGGCGGCGGCTCAGCCGGCTGAAATCAATTTGGTTTTCTTAACTTGTAAAAACGGACTCTGAAACATAGTTATTAGTCAGCCATGTACGTCTTTTTAATAAGCACGTAATTCTCAAGAACAAAAATCAATTGTTTAAAGTTAGTGGCTGATAGTTGTGTGATCGACAATTAGTAATTGTCAGTGCTGCTGAGCTCCAAACTCTTTCGATTGCCGCTGATGTAGCCGGTATTGCAAAAATGCAGCGAGCCAACTGCGACAAAATTGGAAACTGTGATGTGTGTTTTTTTTCATTGACTCCAGTGAACTCATGAATAAACATTCAGCTGTTATAGGTAACTGCAAAAAATTCTCAATTTCTGTTTCAAACTCATCGAGAAGCTCCACAAAAATTGCTAAATAGCTTTAAAAACAATTTTAGAAAAACAATTTACTTGAAATTTTTTTTGTGGTTTACTCTAATGCTCCTGGAAAAAATCTCGTTCACATTAATATACATGGAAAAAATTTTTGCAAAAACTTTTGACGGTTTTTACTTCTGAATATAAATTTTCAGTAACATTGCAAATTGTATTTTATGATACGTAGATCAGAATACAATTTGCACAATTAAACATTACTTGCTATGTTGATCGAAATACAAACATCACGAAAACAATACAAGACTGCTCGTATCAGGGCGAAGCCCTGAATGTTCCGACTGCCTTTTAAGGTTTATGGAGCAGTAAAAACATTAAAAAATTCAATGAAATAAAACAAAATGGAAAAAAAAAATTCTAAATTTTGAAAGGTTTTTTTTTTAATAAAAATCATCCCCCCACACGCCATATAAAGTACAAAAGGATAGATTTCGCTCATTCTAACAAACCAATTATGGCAAATAGGCTTCTTTTAACCAATTTGGAACGATTTCTAAGATGGATTAACTCTCCGCTTACGCGTTAATAACGCGAAATATATCGCGCGTTAATTGTCCCAAATTGGCCAAAATGGCAATCGTTAAACCCCCGTAACTTTACGAAAAATGATCACAGGTGAAATATCTGTTCAAATTTAAGCTCAAGACAACAATAGTTTTCGAATGATATAAAAAAATTCCGTCAAAAATGGCTAGTTAAAAAGTCGAAATTTGTCTGAAGAAAAAAAAACCCACCCCGAGCAGAAATATTCCGTTACTTTCGTATCGAAAGTCGGAACAACAAGATTGTTCGAAAAACAAGTTTGAAAAAACGAATGCGTAGAACTTCTTTGATGATGTACGATAAATGCAATTTGAGCAAATCTTTGAAACTAAAGCTTTGGTGTTTAACATAAAACGTTTATACAAGTTGATATATTGTTTACAAAGTTTATAAATCACTCCAAATTGTGTATTGAACTTGAGTTGTCTTGTAACACGTTGTTATTTATAACGTTTAAATTTTATTAAAGTTTCTGAATTGCATATGTGCGCACTCTATACTATTCTCTTCTTTTGAGTGCAATGTTATAAGAAGGCAGTCTTCTGGTATTTTTGCCAAAGTATCTGTTAGCACT
Source organism: Symsagittifera roscoffensis (assembly GCF_963678635.1). Taxonomy (NCBI): domain Eukaryota; kingdom Metazoa; phylum Xenacoelomorpha; order Acoela; family Convolutidae; genus Symsagittifera; species Symsagittifera roscoffensis. Next base: position 63,895,456 of record NC_087066.1, read on the forward strand.
CGGTCAAACATGGTCCATATTTTGGTCTCTTTTTTCCAAGGAGGGTGCTGAATGAGCTCAAACTTCATACAAACGAGCTGAACGAGCCTAATTTTCATCAAAAGGAGCTGACTTTTAGCAAACTGGGCTCAATTTTTGGTCCCCAATTTTTAACTACGAGGATGAATGGGCCCGTTTCCTAAAAAAAGACCTAATGAGTTTAATTAAAGAGCTAATTGAGGGCCAAATTTTTGGTCCTCGTTTGTCAAGTACCGAGTTGAATGAGCTCAATTCTTCAAAAAAGTTGGCTTGCAAGCCCAATTCTTAGAAAAAAGCAAGAAGAGCTGAAAAAACCACAATTTTAGGCAAATTGAGCTCCTTCAGTTTCCTAATTTCAGTTTGAATAGACCAGAACCAACAGTTACACTAAAGATGGCTAGAACAGAGGTTATAAAGAATACTTGGGGAATCAATGAGTCGTTTTGCGTCCCTCGAGAAAACTGTTTAACCTGATTTGCCATAGAAGGGAATGAATAATCCCAATTTTCTATCCGTTATAACTATTGGACAATTTTACTAAAAATTGGGTTGATTCAGTTTTTTTTTTCATAGAAAATCTTATGCAAAAGTTTTGACACTTGCAGACACAAGAAAAGGACTAAAAATAAAGAGGGTGAGTGATGAAAAATAGCCAATTTAAAGCTAAGTTAAAAAAAACGAAATCTGAAAAATTTCTTGATATCATTTGACCTTTTTTCTTCCAAGTTTCAGTCCATATCTAAGAAAAACCAAAAGTAGAAAACATACAGAAGAGCTGTTTTTGTCTCCATAAAACCGAAAGATATTTTATTGAGGCTTTTTTGCCGCACAATATATTCACTTGCGGTCATTATTATTATTACTTATTTGCAGTGAAATTTAATACAGAGCGTTTCTTACAAAACGTTTTTTATCAGCAGCTTATCAGCAAAAAGCATGCGAAGCCAATAAATTGGGCTTAAGAAGCACTCTTAAGAAGCCAGCCTAATTGGTACAAAATACAAGAAGCTATGCGCAAACTATATTATTCGCTACTTGGCATTAGGTATAGATTATTCGAATTTTGAAAAAGAAAACGCATTTTTTTAGAGTTTTTCCAATTAAAAACACTTTTGAAACCAATTCTCGGATATATATTGAAATTTTTTACCCAAGGAATAACTTTATTGTACAAATTTTCGTAGACTAGTTGACCACACTCATAGATATACTGGCTTATATGAAAAATTTAATTTAAAAAATTGACGGGGGAGAGATTTCAAAGCTTTCTTTTTCATATGGCAGACGGCAGAAGATTGGCAAATATTGTGAATAGACATGAAGACTAGGCTATCTAAACAGATTTTTTATGGCTTGCATGTCACTAAGTCCTTAATCGCTAATCACCTTTGCAAAAAGTGACAAGTATGAATTGTCTAATATTTTATTTTGTTGCAATTGGACAAAACTGCTCGTATCAGGGCGAAGCCCTGATTGTTACGACTGCCTTTTAAGATTTATGGAGCAAAAATAACTTTAAAAAATTTAATTGAAATAAAATAAAATGAATTTTTTTTTTTAATTTGAATTTTTTTAAATGAAAATCATCCCCCACACGCCATATAAAGTACAAAAGGATAGATTTTGCTGCTTGTAACAAATCAATTATGGCAAATGAGCTTCTTCCAACCAATTTGGAACAATTTCTAAGACGGATTAAATCTTCGCTTACGCGTTAATAGCTCGAATTATATCGCGCGTTACTTGTCCCAAATTGGTCAAAATGGCCAAAATGGCAACCTTTAAACCCTCATAACTTTACGAAAAATGATCACAGGTGAAAAATCTTTTCAAATTTAAGCCCAGGACAGCAATACTTTTTGAATGATATAAAAAAAATTCGGTCAAAAATGGCTAGTTAAAGAGTCGAAATTTGTCTGAAGAAAAAAAACCCACCCCGAGCACAAATATTCCGTTACTTTCGTATCGAAAGTCGGAACAATAAGTTTCTCCCGGCCTAATAACAGCTTGCGATCAAAATTACCTCTCTACATTTTAGATTCGACATTCGAACACTGAATAGCGACATATCTTTGGTGTCGATACCTTTTTCAAAACCCTAAGTAATTTTGTTGTTTGATGCATTTATAGTGTCAACCTGCGAAACTATTCCCATACAAGTTCGATTATACGTGGTAATATTCGAATTTTCATGGTAAACAACCTCTATTTTTAGATTAACCGCGCCTATTAAAGCTTTTTTAATACAAAAAATCTTGAAAATAATCACAAGTCTTTCGAAACTGGAAAAAAGAAAACCACAATATCTCTTAGTTTGGAATTGTTGGGGTTTTATCGTATACTCTATCATCGACTTTGATTTGTGCAAAAAAACGCTAAAAAAGCACACCAACTTTTTACCTGAAAACATTGCAATATAATTGACCCTGAAGTTTTTCTAATGGTTAATGTCCCATATCCAGTCTTTTTAATTCCTAAGACAAACGATTAGTTTTTGTCCGACTACAATAAATGGAGCGTTAATTCCATAAGATGAAAATCAATAGGTGGAGGTGCTTTTTTGTCTGGCCTTTTTAATAAACCGGCTTTTTAGAAGAAGCAAAATATTCATTTGTAACTCAATCTTGTTAATAAATTCAGTACTTTGTAAATGTTTTCAAGGTAAAAGTTAAGCCGGTTGAACCTTATTTTTGATCTTCTGAAAACTGACAGATAGTTGCCAACCTGAAGCAAATGGAGTAGTGTATGCTTCTCAGAAAACGTCGGTCAAAGAAAAATTTAATCAAATAGGGCTTTGAATTTTGATAATATCAAATCTGTCTAGAGCCGTTAAAACTCTTTTTACTCTGCTTTTACTGCAATTTATTTTTTTAATTCGTCATTTCAGGTTCAAATTTTTTGAAACAATTTCGGAAGTTTAGCTGCAACATACTACAGTGCTGATTTAAATTATCCGGACAAAACGAACAAAACTTGAATTTTCAAACGCGTTTTTCTCAAATTGGGTTAAGATTAGACAAAAAGTGAAGAGGACAAAAGTTGCTTAGAATTTCACCAGAATTAATATGGTGCCATTTTTTCTCCGAAATTCTCAACAAAAATTTTACCCCAAAAATGGGTCATTTTGGCTTTTTTCAATTAATCAAGAATTACGCTGAAACTACTTTGTTAATTGATATGAAAATTATATCACAGGAAGCCTCTTACGCAGCTCAACAAAGTTTAAGAAGGGTTAAATCTCCAAAACCAGTATAAATGAAAAAAATTTTACTTGATAGTCAATTAATGTGATTTTTAGTATATAAAACTCAGAATCTGTTTAAAAATAAATTTTATACAATTCGCGCAAATTTTTGGAGATTTAACCCTTCTTAAACTTTGTTGAGCTGCGTAAGAGGCTTCCTGTGATATAATTTTCATATCAATTAACAAAGTAGTTTCAGCGTAATTCTTGATTAATTGAAAAAAGCCAAAATGACCCATTTTTGGGGTAAAATTTTTGTTGAGAATTTCGGAGAAAAAATGGCACCATATTAATTCTGGTGAAATTCTAAGCAACTTTTGTCCTCTTCACTTTTTGTCTAATCTTAACCCAATTTGAGAAAAACGCGTTTGAAAATTCAAGTTTTGTTCGTTTTGTCCGGATAATTTAAATCAGCACTGTATTATGAGACAAAAGTTTTAATTGTGCATTTACTTTGAGCCGGTATCTACTTAAGCGTTTAAAATCTTTTTGTCAACTTAAGGACGTGGGATTCATGTGCCAATGAGTTTGTTTTCATCAGGTGTGCGTGTGCGCAAAGCGTAAACTTTATTCAGGGGGTTGTTCTGAGCACTATTCAGCCATACAACAGTCTATGTTTTAGCATAATAACCACAACATTTTAAAATTTCACAAACAGTTTCTACTTGTTCCCAGAGTGAGAAAAATATATTTTGTTATTACTCCGTAAATATCGGGCTAAAAATAATTGATTAAGTCAGACGAAAGAAGAGCGACCACCCTCTGGGTCCAGACAGTCCCCTAGCCCCTTAAGTACTATTTGACGCAAGCTATTGGCATTAAATGAAGTCACTCAAAAGTTTAGACAGTCTGGATTAAACAAGAGCAGCCGACAAGAACTGTCGGTGCCCAAGTGAAAATTGTGTATCACACTTCTTCTTTTCTAAGCGCATCAATAATTTTTTGATAATGCTTTTTCAGAAGTGGGAAAAATTATGATGTAGAACGGGGAATATTTCGTGCATTTTTGTGCCTCAAAAAGCCTGAAGGTGGTCAAAAGTAGTATCAGATGAAATCCATTTCAGTTGAACTTGGAGTCTGAAACTTCGATTCAAACGTATAAATGGGTTATTTTGGGTGAAAATGATGAAGATAAAAATTAGTTTAAAATTTTAGAACTTTGAATATGGTGTAATTTGTTTTCAAAAGTTCGGTAGAAAATTTCACCCCAAAAAATATCATTTTTGGCGTTTTTTGGTCAATCAAACAGTACGACAAAGTGTGGATTCAATTCCTTACAAAACTATATCAAAAAGATCCTCTCACACTGCCAAACAAAAATTAAAAAGAGTACAATCTTCAAAAATTGGCGCAAATAGTTACTGAAAAAAATTACATTAAAAATGATGTTTTATACAATGTAAAAAAGATTTTTTTTGGCTATCAAACAAAAATAAATTAGCTTACACGAATTTTTAGGGATTGTTTTTTCCATTAATTTTGTTGGGCTACGTAGGACGCTCACTTTGATATAGTTTTTTTTCAGGAATTGAAGCCATACTTCCTTCATAATTTTGATTGACCAAAAAACCCAAAAACAATTCTTTTTTTTCTATAAAATTTTGAGCCCAAAATTTGCCAAACAAATGACACCATAGTTAATCTGCTCAAATTCATTACGAGGCCAAACCTTGCACTGTATGGGCGCGTGAAGAATTTTGTGTTGTATGTTCCTGGATTCCAGAGACAAATCTTTAAACGTCTTAAAATTGAGTCGGAACGGTCGAAGAGAATGAAAAAACAAACGAAGAACAAAGGGAGCGTCCTTGTTGTGGAATCCGCTTACAATTCACAAAATGCACAGTTCAGTTTGGCGTCGTAATTTTCTAAGCAAGTTTTTTTCATCTTTTTCTAACTAAATTCAAATTAATCTGAGAAAAAAACGCGTTTAAAATTTCAAGTTTTTTGAGTTTTTTCGGATAATTTAAATCAGCACTGTATATATATTAAGACATTACAAAAAATCTTCCAAAAAAAAAAAACGTGGGAGAATTTTTTTTTGCAAGCCGTAATTGGCAGCGGTTTAGAAAGCGACAGTTTGTCGAATACCAATATAAAACAAGACTGCTCGTATCAGGGCGAAGCCCCAAATGTTCAGACTACTTTTCAAACCAACGAAGTAATATTCAATTCCAAAAATTTAAGAGATTTTTTTTTTCGAAAACCAATAACATACACGCTAGGTAACCTACACGCTTTTGGCATTTCTAGCCACTCTAACCACTTTCATCGGCGTTTCTAACGGGCGACAAGCAACAAAAAGCAACATAGGAACAGGAAGAAACCTTTGATGACTTTGCTTACCTTTTTTGATGCCTTTTTAATGAACATTTTTTAAAGTCGAACAAATTGATTTTCTGAGATCTCTTAAAACACCATAAAAAAATTTTGGCAACAAAAAAAACGTTCCAACAGGCAAATTTTTCTAAAACAGTTTTTGGGCTTTTTTTGAAAAGTTTTGACCAAAAACTCCCGTTTTTGACGGGTGGTTCCCCTCAAAATTAGTATATCATTGGCCCCGTGGTTATTTTAGGAATGGGTGTCTCACTATAAAACTAAAGCAAGGCGGGATCCTTTTGGTTTCTTATAGTCTGAGTAATCTGGAACGTATTTTTTACCCACTCGTTTTGAGTCTTGCAAAGCTGTGCTATAATTGTCCAATGTTTTATTAGATCATACTACGTCGGCGTAGACTAGACAAAGACAAAACTGGGTAAACCACAAGAAGACTAGTCACTTTTCTCCAGAAGTCATTATATTTCTTATTGGTATTGGACCTCGTTAACTATCCCCCTAAATGATACCTAGCCACGAATTACCCCCGTTGCTTTAGGGGGGACAGTCAAAGAAATATTTCTGATTCAATTTCTGCAGTGGTCGAAGAGCATATGCTACCAGTTTGGACAAAAAGCCCATATCTAAACCCCCCAGTTTGTATATGATAAGAGGCATAGTGATAAGAGGATCAATATATCTGCTCTTTCAAGATGAAGAGAGTATCTCATAATACCCTGCCTCGCACTCTGTTTAAACGACATTGACTTTTATTGACACTCACACTTTGAAGTAAATTGCCAGCCATTAATGGCCTTAACATGACCTGTTTATGGCCACGTCACTCTGTGTTTCTTTTATTTACGGCATTCAAAAGCTCATTTAGCCAACACAAACGCAAGTAAAATGAAAACTACTTTCATTTCAGTCAAAAAAGTCAAAAAGTAGAAAACTTTTGACTCTGGGGTCAGAAAGATAAGTTTTCTACTTGTTAAAAACTTATCCCAGATAAGTTTTCTACTTGTTAGTCAAAAAGTAGAAAACTTATCTGGGGACAAACACGTAAAATTAAGTTTTGGTAAATGGGGCCACTTTTGCAGGAAGGAATGTTCTTCATTTCAACTGCTCAGATGGCAGCCGACATTTTTCGCAATTTAGTTTTTATAAGAAACGCTTTGCTAAGAATGTAAATTGACATCTCACGACAAGAAAATTATGTTTGACAAAAGTTTTCAAACAAAAAACTGACATTCTTAAGAAGAAAAAGGGATTTTGTTGTATGAAATTGAAATTTTGCGCAACTTCTCTATTTGTTTCTGATCGGCTTTTTCAGAATAATGAAATTTTTCAGAATGAGTTTTTGCAATCCGCTTCAGCGATTACTATCGGTTCAAATATGATTTCAAATAACGAGCGGTTGACATTTATGGAAGAAAAACTAATAAAGGTCTTGCCAGTGTTATTATAGCGCATTTATGACACGTGTTTATTTTTTAATTTAGTTACAAATGGGGCACTTGTCGCTTGGAAACAAACTAAAACCATAAGAAAACCCTATCCGGCTTGTTAGATCTTATTAAATTAAACAACTTGGTTCATATATTGAAGGGTTGCCGGTTGAAGTTTGCTCTAAAAGTCCTTTGCATAAAACTCTTCTTCGCCACAGTTCACAGAGAAATATACCAATTACTTCTTATTTTTTGAGAGACTGTTTGTTTATAGCTTAACGAGACTGCTTGTATCAGCGTGAAGCCCTGAATGTTTCGAATGCCCTTCAACGTATTGGAAACAGTTTTTGAAAACATCAAGTAAAAAACAATGATTACCGATGATTTTCAAAAACATTAGTTTTCAAAAACATAACTTTCCGATAACATGAAGCGAAAAACAATAAAGACAGCAAATTTCAAATTAAAATTTCAGATTCCCCACAAACGCTATGCCGATTATAAACTGATGTTCTTGGAATCTTTACCTCAAATAGTTTACCTCAAGACAATTTAGAACGTGTTAATTGTCCCTAATTAGGCAAGTTGACAAATTTCAAACCTTGACCTCAAGATAGCAGTACTTTTCAAATGATATAAAAAAGCTCCGTCCACAAATGGCTTGTTAAAAATTCTAAATTGGTCGGGAACAAAATAAAAACCACCCGGGCACAATAAAAATTTCATCATTTTTTTTCGAAAATCTAAGCAACTAGCGGAGTCTTGAATAATTGCGCTTCAAAATTGCGCGTAAAACCTTATACGAAGTTTTTAAAGAAGTTTTTAAATAGACAAACACATCATACTTTATATTTGTTCTCTTCTATCATTAAAGGAAAAATTATATCAAAACACTTAAAACAATTAACAAATTCAATTCAATAACTTATTCTCAAGAATCCTCATGATGATATTATAGTTCACTGCAGTCAATGATGTTTATTTCTGATAAATACTTCAATAGATGCAAATCATACGACAGCTCGCTAACAAACATGCTAACAAATACGCTAACAAATATGCTAATCATATAATTTTCATACAATGTGTATGACAAGCATTTTCAGGAAAAAGCTTGTCATACACATTTTATTCACAAAAAATAGCTGGAAAGTCTATGCTTAGTAATTTTTCATGAATGGAAACTGTGTGAGTAGCTATTTTTCATATACAATTTTTTTTTTCTATTTCATTTAAGCACAAGTGACTAATACCCTGTACTCCAAGCTTGAGTCTCTAAAAAAAATAACGGTCTTACGTACCATGCATCTGAAATGACCTGAATACAGATGTCTCACAAAAACATTATAATGAAAATGGCCAACTTAAAAAGTTCGGCAAAAATTTTGGCATACATTTTCATACCTGCTATTTTTTCTGATTTGATTTTTAAGTTAATCATGCATCACAATAAGGCATACAATAATACGCAAGATAAAAGACATAAAGTTTTTGAGCGCTATCAAAAGAGCGTTGTCAAGAAAGTTTGTCAGAAAGTTTTCATAAGATACTTATAGCAATAAAAAACTCATCAAATTTGGTTTAAGTTGTTTTTCTAGGACCATAATTAAATCTATAAACTCAAAGCGTTTTTCTGGGGCCTTAAACAGATCTAAGCTTCATAGCCCAGAAAACCTGTTTAACAACACAGTCTTTTTTCAATAAACGGATGTGTTATCAACCAGAATACCGTTGAAGATGAGGTAACACACAAAAACCTACTTTGTTAATCGGACTATGTGACTAAAGGAAATTAATTTTGTATTCAGTTGTCCTTTAAATTTTTTTTTTCATTACGGGGCCGAATTGTTCACTGGATAGGCTCACAATTTGGTTTTGTATGTTACTGGATTCCGGAGACAAGTCTTTGAACATGAAGTCTTTGACAAGTCTTTAAGTAGAATCCACTCACAAAATTTCCGTGAATTCCGCCTGAAAAAACTCAACAAAAATTTTACAGCATAATAGTTTTGTTGCAGATTCCTCAAATGTAAATGTATTCATCAAGATGAAGTAAGTGGATTCACCAGCTTTTTGCGGATTCCGCTTACAATTTGCGGGTTCCGCCTCCAGTTTGCGAAATCAACTTACAGTTTGCGGAATCCACGATAGCTTAAGTGTACTTTTATGAACATATTTTTAATTTTTTTTGTGGGTTTTTCAAATTGTTCCCTATTCCGCAGATTTGGCTGTGGATTTCACAAATTTTGTTCCAGATTCCGCAAGTGTTTTGAAGCAAACAGTGCTTTAGCTAAGTGTCCGTGTAATCCAAAACAGCAAGGAAGATCAAAACGAAATTGCCATGTTGCAGATTTCGCAAAAATTTTGTTCTTGGCTTGTTGAGGAATCCACTCGAAAATCGCGAAGTGCACAGTTTAGCCTCGTAGTGTTTTTTGTTGTTTTCCTAGCGCAATTAGGTACCAAAAATACTCGAAGGTATTGATCTTTGATCTTTGCCCCGAAAATTTACCTTTGTTTTCCATCCGCAAAACGAGTTTTCCATTCAAACAAGATTTTCAAACAAAAATTTTTGCATGCGTAACATAGTCCTGGAAACACAAAATTTGGGATTCTTTTCTCTGGATAAATTTTATCAAAAACGCTCAAAATGCCCTTTTTATTGCATAGCATGTTTATCTATGCCTCGATCAATACCGGGTTAATTGAAATTCAATTTCAAAAACTATCTTCTCTGAAAGTTTTTGCCACAACTCAAAAGATTGATACTTTTCTTATAACATTTTGTTAGACAAGTCTAAGTCAATTCAGATTATTTTCAATGCGATGTAAAAACCAGACAGTCAAAATTTTTCGACTCTAGTTTTGAGTTGAACAAGGTCTTTGTCACGCCTGTTCGGTTACTAACCCAGCCCTAAAAAATTTAGAAGGTAAGTTTTAAAAATAAAAACTCTATTTTTTTGTTTATGGAAAAGCGCTAGTCACACAATCTCCATAGATGAAAAATCACTTACCATAGACTTTTCGTTCAACTAAGAAATTGTTTTGTACTTAAAATTTTGCTTGGGAAGTGTATGATTAACATTTATTTATATATGAAAATTTTATAGCTAGCATTTTTGGTGAGCATTTTTATCGAAATCAAAGAGGACAAGGTTTGTGGAGCAAAATTACGGTGGGTAATTGGTATGATTTTTAGGGTTGCTCCTTCTTCCATGTGGCCACATATGCATTACATGCATTTTTTGATAATTGTTCTCTTATAAATACTAGGAAAGTGAGAATGAAATTCTAACTGATTCCTCATTTTAACTAACTAGTTCCATATTAAATACTTTTTGTTCAGTAATTTTCCTGTTTTTGGTTTGATCACTCTCAATTAAAAATGTATCTATGCATTTGGCTTTTTAAGGCATTCTTTTTTGTATTTTGGATCCAAAATTGAGTTCTCGCGAAAAATTGTTGGAAACGTTTCCTGTTTGAGACTAAATCTCCACAGAGGAACGCATAAAAATAGAAACTATGTGAGCTAGTTTTCTCTGTCTTCAATCTTGTGATTGCGAAGAATGAAGGCGTGTTTCAATCACCTTTCCTACAAATTGCGGCCTGAAACTTCGCGAAACAAAACTTTCAAAATTTTGTATAACATCAAAACAACTTTAAAAAATTATAAAAAAACCACAAAAACCGGTATCTTTAAAACCACAATTAATCCCTTTTTTTTTGAAAAAGTGAAGAAATTTGCGTCAAAACATTAGAAATATTTCATTTTTTTTTCAATCCGAATACACATTTTTTTCAGAAATAGCGTGTCAAGAGAATAAGAAGTGAATTTGAATTTTACGTCTCTGAATGAAAAAATATTGCAGTGGAAAATAATTGTTTGATAATTACACAAGACTGCTGGTATATCAGGGAAAAGCCCTGAATGTTCCGACTGCACTTAATGCCATTTGAAAGGTTTTGTTTTGGCGTAGATGAGTACATCTGAAGAGAGTGCAGTGCCTTGCTTTTGGTGACCTGCAGATTGTAGCTCGCACTCGCACCACTCAATAATTGGCAAAATATTTGAGAAAAAAAATTTCATTGAAAACTTTCTACATTTTATCTCTCTCGCTCTTCATTTTATCTCTCTTTCTTCAAAATTTTTTTATTAAAGCATGTTGATGCTATTTAGAATGCTAAGGCTGTGTTTACCGTTTTCCTTTGGGATACTAGGATTAAATTGCCTTCCTCAATTAAATTCGCAATTAAATTTTTAGCGTGTTATAATACGCAATATATTGCACTTTAATTATCCCATATTGGACAAATTAGCAACTTTCAATTGCCCGTAACTTCACAAAAAATGATATATCTTTTTAAATTTTAGCTGAGGGTAACAATATCTCTCGGATGGTATCAAAAAACTCGCTTAGTAAGCATGTCGAAAATTGACTAAATGAAAAAACCGCATAAAGCATAAATATTCCGCACTTTCTTTGAAAGTCGAACCAATAATGATGGTTTTTTCAGCATGGCAAGAGATACATTTTCGGAATATTGATTCAAAATATGAGTAGCGTTCAAGAAATGAATATGGAACAATTTTATATGACTAGGACAATGTTATATGACTTAGCACAGTGGTAAGGCGTTCACTTTGAAATCGTCAGATCGTGTATTCGATCCCATGCCATGGCAAGGATGGTGTGTGTGAGGACAAGCTCTCACTTGACCTCCAGCTTCAGGTCTACCACAACCTGACCAAATTTGGCTGCAATAGTGGTACCACGTAAAAGTTCTAGACCCAAAAAAAACGGTCTTCAGTCGCAAAAAACAGCTTCGCTCAGCAAAATAACACTGTCTGGAATGTGGGGAGATAATACAAATGGACTATCCTCGACAAGACTGTTAAGGCCTTCTGATAGCTCCTCTGCGACTCTCAGGAGCTACAATTATTATGACTGATTTATGATGTTTTTTAGTGTACCTGAAAGCTTTAACCGCAATTCTTTATGTTATTTATGAGCCAATGTTTCTTAGGGACACAACAGCAGTTTCTATAAAGAGCTGCCATGCTCGTATGTTGGTCATTTTTTTCATGAATGAAAATGTCTGGTAGTCGGAAAAAACCTGGATTGAATTTTGGGTGGCGTGAGAAAACGAACGTGCTGAGCATTTGTGATGTACCTGAAATAACTATATCAGAATCAGACTGATTAAGTCTGAGCACTTTTTTAAAGAAAATAATGTTGATTATTTTCAGATCCATGCAAATGGATCAATTATGATTCCATTATGATACATTTTAACGACATTATGAGTGCTGTAATATTAGACATAATAAATGGAAGATAGCTGGTCAATCGGTCAATCATTGATCATTTTGAGATACCTGCAAATCAGTAAAGTCAGTAAAATTTATCTGAATTGCCCTACTTGAAGAGGTGCCTCAAAGAAAAACTAAAACAATTACATAGACAATTTGCGGCATATATTGAACTAGTAGCGAGTCAAAACACTGGTTCCGATGTTAAAGTTTTCCGTGCTTAGCCTTTATGAGGGTCCTTTTAACTAAGGAAACATTAAAATTGATATGATTTTATCAAGATTCTATCAAGGTGTAAATTGGCGCTTGAAAGGATCCTTGTTGCTGATTGAGAAGAGAAGATTCTTGAACCTACTCGTTAGACTTTTTATTACTGTGAGTTACACAATCGGTAGTTTAGAGTATCAGGAGTAGTCAAAACTTCATAAATTTGTCACTTAAGAAAAAACAGAAAAAACAGAACGGAGTCTTCAGAGTTTCAAATAGTTTGTGAAAGATTTAGGGCTGTAACAAAGTGAAAAGACTGTCTCGGCGCGACACATAAAAATATTTGGGCAACAACTACAATTGAAAAATATGAGAACTTTAAAAAAAACAACGGTAAAAACTCTCAATTTCAATAGAGTTCTTTAGAAAACACCATACATATTTTTAACTTCAAAGAAAAAACTGTAAAAAACGCTGCAAAATTTCCACCCCTTGCTTAAACTATGTTTATTAAGCTGAATAGCTTGCGACATATGTAGATTAGAACCCAATTCAGACATACGAAATCCCATTTCTCTAGATCTGTTGAAGTAAGGTGAAGTATTTGGTTTTTGCGGATCGCAGAGAATCTATCAGAAGCTGTTTTGGTATGTCTTTAAAATCTATAAAATAGCTTTTGGTGACAAGTATTTAAAAAATTGAGAGATATTGATGAAATTTTTAAAACACTGTTTTCTTTTTTTGAAAAATTTCCCCACACGCTAAGAAAAAACACAAAATTATGTATTAAGCGTCTATAAACGTAACAATAAGACAAAAACCTGCTTTAACTAAAATCGAAAAAATTTCTGAGCCGGCTAAGTGCGTGATTAAGCGTCAATAGCACGAAAAGTATCTCTTGTTAATTGGTTCGAATTATGAAAACTGGCATTTTCCAAAGATCCATGTTTATACGATTTCTAGATCGGAAACTGATTTCAACAAAAGCACTCGAGGAGCTAGTTGCACAAGTGTGTTTCCCATTTCATTTTAAAAAGTGAGCCTGAATTTTAGAGAAAAAAACATAATGTGTACCAGTCGAGTAATTTGAGCCAATCGTGAATTATGAATCTGTTTCAATTTCAAAACCTGCTTTTCAAGTGAGCTCAAATGAAACTTTTCAATGAAAGCATTGTAATCGGTTAAACTGTTATTCCATTTTTTTTTCGCCAGATAAACTATACTTCTCTCTCTTCTCTCTCGAAACTAGGGGAGCGGTGGTGAAGTGGTTACGTCTCCGCCTCTCAATCGAAAGGTCGGATGTTCGAGGACCACCATGATCCGTGCTTGTTGCTTGCGGGTGAAGCAACATTACCCAGCCCAGAAAAATAACCAAAAAAAAATAATAATTGCATGTAGTTCTTAAACAGGGGCACAACAGCGGTTCGCCGTGATGAGCTGTACAGCTCTTGTGTTGGTCCTTTCCCCCGTGGATAAATGATCTTAATTCTTACTTTTTAATTAGCAATTTTTGACGGCAATTTTTCTTTGACTCGAAAAATAATGTTGTCTTGAGCTCAAATTCAAAAAATATATTTAAAATTTTTTATAAGACTTCAATGATTCGCAATTTGGTTAGTTTGGGTTAATTAACGCGCGATATACTTCGTGCTATTAGCTCGTAAAAGGGAGATTTGATAAAGTCTCAGAAATATTTTCAATTTGAATGAAGATGAGCTATTTGATCTATTTAGTACTTCGCTATATGCAAAATATATCACTCTGTACTTAAGATAGCGTGTAGGTTGATTTTAAAAAGTCTCAAAAAATGTTTTAAAACTTTTGTTTTGTTAGGGAATTTAATCCATTTTGCAAAGCGAAACAATAGCACAACTCCTAAGAACCTAAACTGGAGTTTGAAAGTTTCAGGTTATGCCCGAATATATGTACAATTCGTTCGCGGGCTCTTTGTTAGAAAATCATGGGTGATTTGAAAAAGACTGATTTTGCTAATTTGTGATGAAGAAGTCAATATCAAGAATCATAAAGAAGCGGATATCACTTCGTAACTAACTTAGCGTGTGGGGGTAGATTTTAAAATTTCTCAAAAGTACTTCGAACTTTTATCTTTTCTTTGAAATGTAATCCATTTTGCTAAAGAGAATCACTGACACACATCCATAGACTCTAAAATGGAGTCGCAACAATCAAGGCTTCACCCTGATACAAGCAGTCTTGTTACATATCTATAGAGGAAACATACATACATACATATATATCATTTCAAATTGTTGCGATACAAATTATCGGGCCCATTTGAAACGTTATAGCTGGAATAATGTGTCACTTTTCTGTATAGCTATGTGAGGATGTTTTCAAAACAAAAAATTAAAAAAACTTCGAACAAAGCATAGCAATGTTTATGAAATGTATAACGCTTTGCGAGAAACTAGATACAAATTATCTCGAAGTGGGGTGGTAAAAATCAAAGCATATGCATAAAACAAGCAGTTTTGGTAAATTTTCCATACTGTTCACAATGTTGATTACTTCAAAAATAGGGATGGTCTTCAGAAAATACAATTTCACTGCATTGGGTACAAAATAAGCGAAAAGCGTGATTTGAGTTAATCCGAAGAAGTTAAATTGGCAATTACCAAAACCCAGCCAGAACATCCGATTACTGTGCTAAACGCGCAGAGTGTTCCGACCAGAGCATTCAAAATAAATCAAAAAAATTTTGTTCTTTCAAATAAGTATGGATTTTTCTACGCTGACTGGTAAAAAGATTTGGTAATACTAGAGTTTAGACATATTCATTAGTCACTTCAAAGTAAAAAAAAGATTACGGGTTTTCCTCAAAAAAAGAAAAGAAAAAGAGAAAAGAAAAACCCCTTCAATTTTTTTTTCAATTTTTGGCAGATATGTCTAAAATTTTTTTTGCCGTTTTTGATTTATCAAATGGCGGTGAAAATTTTTTTGCTCCATTAGAGCTCTGATAGAGCAAAGTTGACGAGAAATTCCTCTTCGCATATTATTACAAATTATTGCGATACAGATTATTTGTCCCGTTTGAAACGTTATTGCAGGGATAAAATAGCATTTTTCCGCATAGCTTTGTGAGGATGTTTTTCAAAACGAAAACTTAAAAAATTTCACATGTTTAGAAAATTTCACCGTCGAGGAGCTAATTGGACAAGTGTGCTTACCATTTCATGAAAAAATTGAGCCTGAATTTTAGTGAAAAAAAAGCAAAATTTAAACCAGTTTAGTAATCTGAGTCAATAAAAAATTAAGAATCTGTTTCAACTTCTTTGAAAAAAAATAACTTAATTGTATTGAGTAAAAAATATGCTCAAAGACCGAGCTGATTTAGTCCGAAGAAGCAAAATTGGCAAATATAAAATCCAAGCTAGGAAAGCCGCTTACTGTGCTTTTAGCGCAGAGTGCTCCGACCAGAGTATTAAAAAACATAACGAAAGAATAGTCATAGTAAAATAGGAAAAGTGGACAACGGTTTTGTAGAAAAATGATCGGAATAAAAGGCAAGAAAAACACTCCATTTTTTTTTATGTTTTGCAGATATTTTAAAATTGATTTTGCAGGTTTTTTGTTAAATGGCGCTAAAAAACTCCAAAAAACAACTTTACTTGCGAAAAAAAAACTTTTCAGGGCTTACATAAATAAGCTATTGAATGGCAGCTCGCTCGCATTATTCGCTCAAAAGTGAACTAGAAAATCAAATTTTCGAACCAGTTTTTCACGACTGAAAAGACTTCACTTTGGTTTCTCACTCAATCCATTCCGCCATTCCGATGATTGTTTTTGGTACCTGATTTTGCGTGAAAAACAAAAAAACTAAAACATACCCGAAGACAGAGATCCTCCTCATTTTAATTGATCGGAACATCAAATAAAAGCTAGGAGATGAACGTTTCGGACGTTCTTCGGACTGTTTCAAGCAGCAACGTCATCACAAACAAAAACAAAATCTGATTTAAAAAAATTTTAAAATTAAAACTTCAAAACCCAGTGATTGTGTGCAAAGTTTTCTTGCATGCATGGTGTCCTCTTTTTTATTTGCCATGATCTACAAGTGTTTTTACTATCATAAAAAAGCTAAGCAACCATAAAATAACAAGACATAAATAACTTTTATCCAGCATTCAAATTTCGTCAATCTCGAAACATATATATAATTATCAGGCTTAACAATTCCAGGCAGAAACTGAGCTATAAAGCTACCTTCTTGATAATTTTGAAAACTACATTAAGGTCAGGAAACAATAAATTAAAGAGTTTACCTTGCCTCGACCATTCGAGAGACTGGAATTAATTTGGCTGTATTGGTCTGCTGGACATAAAAAGTGAAATAAAAACCCTGAAAATGAAAACAAAGTCCCGCCTGGACAAGTGTTTTACGAGCACAAATTCTGTGTCTCATATATTTTCAATCTGTTTATTGCACATTCCTGCTGGGACTGAAGGCCCAGGGGCAGGTTATGATCAAACAAAGATCCAGATTTCATTGCTTTAAGATTTTTAGAGCCATAAACGTATCAAATTATACAGTGGTGTTGGCTCCACTCTACTTACGGGGGAATCTTAAATCTTCTGACTTCCATACCGCTTATTATAATTACGAAAGGAAAAGGGACCATATTGTGTGGGATCAATTCTTATATTTAGTCCCTTTAAGCCCCTTTTTTGCACCAATTTTTCACAATTTAAGCATTTCAAAAATCTCTGTGCTGGTCATGCTCAACTTCCTAACTTTCCAGGAAAAAATGAAGAAACTCAATTTTTTTTGGAAGAAAATGCATTTCATTGTAACTTTGATACATAAAATCATGAGGCAACATAAGATCGTTTCAAGGAGTAAGGAAGGATCGAGAACCTATTTTGTCCGCCTAAATAAAAAAAAACAATTATGTTAAAACAGATCTAACTTTCAACCTCAAACATGGAGCTCTTAACATCAATTTTTCAGCTGTTTCACGTGAGTCTATTTGATTAAATAACTCAAAGAACAGAGAGTTGCACATTGAAATGAGATTTCTGTTTAAAAACATACGGGTTTGAAAAACTTCCGCTCTGATTCAAAAAGACATGATTCAGGGGCAAATATATTTTTTTAGAGTGTACCACCCTGCATACGAAAATTGAACAGCTATAAGTCTAAGCGAAGCCCGAAGTGCCAAGTTAAATCAAAGTCCTAACACTTGGACAAGTGTTGATTTTTAGGGTAAGGAATCTAGGTTTTTGATAAGGGCTTTTGAGATAAGTTTGCTTGTAGTACGGGCGGATCTCAGATTTCCGTGAATGGATTGACAGGCGGGTTTACAAAAACGAAGTCTTGTGATTAAAAAATATCTCGGGTGTATAATTACAAAACATCTGATGTCAATGAAAAATGGAAATATTTGCTTTTGAATTTCGGTTCAGTTTTCTTACGAAAATAGGCTCTCTGATTTTTTTTTCTTTTGCAGAGCTCTTCTAAGTTACTAAAAAGAACCTACCTTTCTAAAAACAGCTCAGAAAAGTTGCCAGAAAGGTTATTTTTCATCCGTTTTTGCAAAATTGAATTCAAAACTTGCGTTTTTCCGCCGTCCCTTCTCTAAATGAAAATCTTTTGGCTCACCAAACGTGCCAGAAGAATTATACGTGCCAGAGTTGGTCTGCCAAGCAATGTTTAAATATAGAACGAATGCTCAAACTCCTAAAACGCCCGCCGTCGTGCAGAAAAAAAGAAGAAAAAATATTTAAAAATTCCCGTTTTAAGAAAAAAAAATTTATCGGACAATTTTTGCTTCGACGGCATCCAGTTACTCTTGTTTTCCAATTCGCTCTACTAAGCAGTTTGTTGTAATTTGTTCAGCCCAATTTTTTGCTGACATTGTTTTCATGAAACGAACTCTTCATGTAAATTTAAAAACTCTACACGGTGAAACCAGAGCGCAAAAATCATTTTTTTTTTTCGAAAAAATGATCGAACCACAATTAACAGACACCTGGGAAAAAAATTGGGAAAAAAAACACTGAACACTGAACAAAACGTATCATTAATAGCGGGGAATATGTTAATTAAGACAAAATTTGATAATGCTTAACCGAAGAAGAATAGCTTTATTTGAGGGTTTTAATTTGAGCACAAAGTATTTTGAAGCTACAGGCTCTATCCATACTATATAACGTCATAATGTAAAAATAAAGTAAAATGAATTAAAAAACATAAAAACTATGGTATTTTTCTGACCAGATGTAGAATTTGGTTGAGGACGAATTTGAGAGAAACGTTTAGAGCCTGTGAGTTGTTAACCACTGGACGAGCCACTCGGGAATACTCGGAGAGTAGCTTCTGCTGCAATTTCCACGCGGCCCCTCTTGCTCTGTTTTGATCATTCTCAGTCCGCAATGAAGGCAATGAGGTTCGATCCCCTGTCGATGCGGAGCCGGATAAACGGTTAATTCCGTCTTCAGCCAGTTCGGATCCTAAAAAAATCAAAAACTAAAAAATCGTTTGTATCAGAATAATTAATTTTTTGTTTTAATATGATAACGAAACATGCCGTTAATATGATACTTATGAGTTTCACCCACTATAATTTCTTTAACTTCTTTAAGGTATGGAGTATATTTTAGTGTTTTTAAGCAATTTTAGGGAGTATACCTTGATAAAATTTGTCGGGCTGTACAGGAAGCTCATTTTGATATAATTTTGACAGTAATTGATCCGGTAGTTCTGGCGTAACTTTTGGAAAAAAAAATAAAATTTGAGATTTTAATCTGTGAAAATCACATCCCCCCATATTTAAAACTGAGAGTGATAGGTATTGCTCCTAGTAACAAAACAACTGCGGCAAAAAAAAAGCTTTTTTCAACCAATTTGGAACTATAATTGGAAAAAAATTGCGTGTTAATTGTCCCAAATTGGCCGAAATGGCAATAATTAAACCCCCATAACTTTACGAAAAATGATCACAGGTAAAATATCTTTTCCAATACGAGCTCAGGGGGTCAATCCTTTTTTAAATATATATATTGAAAAAATCCGCCAAAAAAGCCAGTTAAAAAGTCGAAACTTGTCTGAAGAAAAAAAAACCACCCCGATCACAAATATTTGGTTACTTTTGTTACAAAAGTCGGAACAAAAACTTAATTAATTCAGCTATCATTACGTTTTGTCGAACTGCCACTGCAATAGCAGTAATTGGATGATGTAACTATAACCTTCAGTGCTATTAATTATTATTATTAAGATGTGTCCAAGTTCATCAGATCAGAGACATTGACACGCAGCTGAGAGCTCAGAGTAACAACTGGAGGACTACTCTCAGTAGCTATAAAAACAAAACAAAAAACAATCAATTCAAGCCAAAGCTTATACATTCTTGAATTACAAAATAATTTTTCATAGGGATACCTCATAGGATATCACATGACGCAGCCAGCAGGATTCTCAGCTCCAGTATACCAGTATTTTGGGCGACAGCAAGTTTAGATCCACCGTGGCAATTTAAAATCTGGTTCGAACAATTTCTAATGGCAGTGACATAAAAAGAAAATGTAAACCGAGAAGTTATGCTGGAGGATCCGAAAAAGATTCTAGAAGAACCACCACCGAGACCAGAGACGCCACCAGAGGGAGAAAACGAAGCTGCGACGACAGGCAGAAATCTCAGAGATAAATTAGCAATAAATTAGATCGCGTGATGCTAGAGAATGAGGAGAGAAGAGCACGGGGCCCAATGGTTGGCCATAATGTTTCTTATTATAACGAGGTACAGAAGAAGCTTGAATCAAGATTATTTCTCTCGCTTGAAACAGAAGGAAAGCAAAGATTCTTGCAGAAAAAAACCGCATGCTGAAATTTCTAAAATTTCATTTAGGGAAATCACAGAGTTAGCTTGGGTTTCATTTTAAAAGGTTAAATGCGTAAAATACGAAAGATACAAATTGTTCACAAGAATGCAAGAGCCAGGGGAAACGTTGGAGGCATTTTACGCGGCGCTAACTGCGCAAGGAGCCAGGTCAGAATTGGAAGCACTTGAAAAAGAAATCGTTCGAGATTTATTCATATCAAAAATGAAAAACATGATGCTGCAAGATACACTCACATTCGAAACGTTAGAACCAGAGGAGGTACTATAGAAAGCCATAAAAATCGAACAAAGCAAATTGACTACAAATGCGTTTCAGAAGACGAATGCAGCAGCAAATGTAGCAGCGAGCACAAGCTACAATTCAGGGGTGAAAATAAAACAAGAACCAGTGATGGCTGTCAGGAATTCTTCCGGAAGTACAAGAAATCAACAATATAAAAGAGATAGTAACAAAAGACCAAACAATAACAGATTGAACAACTCCAGTGGAAGAGCAAAACCATGTAATCGATGCAGAAGGGCATTTGATCAGGGGCACTTGAAGAGTTGCACGGCATTAGGTAAAACTTGTAAAAACTGCGGGAAACCTAATCATTTCGCAAAGATGTGCAGGTCTCAACAAGTGAGTGAGCTTGCGGAAGATTCGGAAAGATCGGAGGAGGAAAGCGATCTTATAAGAAAAAGCTTCGGTTCATATACTGATTTCAAAGTAATGTCCATACAACCACATCGGCCGGAAGCCGAAAGAATCTCAAAATGTGTGGGGGATAGAATCAACGAAAACAACAAGCAACTCGTTGGGGGAAAAGTGAGAGTTCATAAATTGACCTATTTAGAGACCCAACATTAAACAAAGTAAAATCACTGAAGGCCATGGTGAGAATAGATAATCAAATCATTCAATTGACCGTAGATACTGGAAGTCCGGTAATTTTTCTGAATTGGGCGACGACAAAGGAAATAATCCATAAACCGAACAAAGCAAGATTCATCCCGTCCGAGAAACTAAACTTGGTTACACAGTTCGTAGATTATAATAAACAACCGATTTGAATGTTGGGGGCGTTGATGACAAACCTACGTTCGGCAGGATGGAAAGTAAAAAGAGCCACGTTTTTGATGACGAAAAGGAGAACCAGATGCATATTGGGGTTGGATCTACAAGGACAAGTTGGGATCGCAACCACCCAGAAACCAGCTCCAAAAGATCTATCAAGGTTTGACGTGCTCATGTGCGAGCAGTCGGAAGGTTGGAAAAACAAAATCTTTAATAAATTCAGTGATTTTTTTGTCAGACAGGGAATTTCGAAAAATCACATTGTAAGCTCAAATTGTACCCGTTGTGCCCGATTCAAGAAAAAAAGAGAAGAATCCCAATCCAAACACAAGATAAGGTGGAGAAAGAAAATGAAAAAGTGCTGACAGAGGGTCACATTACAAAGTTGGACAAGTGAACAAGCGATTGTTTCATGGCTCCAATTGTAATTACAGTAAAAAAAGATGATTCGATAAAATTGGCGCTTGATGCAAAGCCAATAAGCAGACAACTGTCCAAAAATAAATATCGAATGCCCAATGTAGACGAACTCTTTGATGGGGTAAGCCAAATAGTTGCAGAAAACAAAGAGGGCACACTATACTTTACAGTGTTTGATCTGAAGTATGCATATAGTCAGTTAAAATTGGCTGCAGACACGGCAAAACAGTGTAAGTTCAAAACCGTCGGTGGAAAGGCTACCGGGACTTATAGGTTCCTTACAGGATTTTATGGATTGGCAGATATACCAGCCGAATACCAAAAAGCCACGGACAAATCAAATAACCACGCAAAAAACACCTTTTGTTTTTTGGACGATATTCTCATTGTGTCAAAAGGCAATAAAACAGAACACGGAAAGTTAGTAAAGACAGTAATAAAAACTGAGATGACAAAAATCTAGCTTTGAAATTCTCTAAATGTGAATTTTTCGAAAACCAGGTCGACTGGTTAGGACACTATCTCTCAGAGTCGGGAGTTTGACCAAAACTTACAAATACAGAAGCGATACTAAACTTTACCCCACCGAAATCGCTAAAACAATTGAGACCAATTCTGGGTAGTATAAATCATCTTGCGAAATTCATCCTAAATGCAGCAAGTTTAACAGAGAAGTTACGTCCACTCCCGAAAGAGGAGAATCAAAAGAAAAAGTTAAAGAATATGAAACTACCTGAAAAAAAATTTGAGTGGGGGGATGAACACACAGTGGTTTTTAATCCACTAAAAAACGCAGTAGCTAACATTTCAAAAGTTCACTACTATGATGCTAATCGAGAAACAAGAGTAAAATGTGACGCAAGCCACAATGGCTTGGGAGCTACATTAGAACAACAAACAGATGAAGGGTTGTAGATACCAATGTCATTCGCCTCCAGGTACCTAAATAGTCAAGAAAAAAACACGCAACAAACGAACTGGAGTTATTTGCAGTTGTTTGGGCAGTTGATAGTTACAAGCATTATTTATTGGGTAAGGCATTTACCATCGCAACAGACCACAAAGCCTTAACTTCAGCCCTAGATGGGAACAAATCAAATAAAGCATATCAATCTCGGTTGACCCGATGGGTCGATAGATGTTTGCCCTATCAATTTATATTACTTCACATTCCAGGAAAGGACATGGGCATAGTCGATTATTTATCGCGTAATCCTTATAAAGATCCTTGGCACGAATCGGAATTAGACGAAAAATTTGTTGTAGCAACAATCAACTCCTTTCAAAAAGCGTTAGACTGCATGAACAGTAGGCTAGAAAACACTGGGCGGCTCAACCGGAACGAAAACCTTCTTGAATGTTCTAGAAGGAATGTGGCGAAAAAGTCATCGCTTTGTGGTTGCTATGGCAACCAAAACAGTCAAAAACGAATAAAGCTTGACCCGAACGAGCTAAATCAACTTTCGCGACCATCGAAACAGCTAAACAGCAGCTCACAAGAAAACAAATCACTTTTTTTCAATTTCAACCCAACAAATAGTCTTGCCAGAAAACTGCAAAAACAGTCAGAAAAAATTCAACGAATCAAAATCAGAAAAAAAAGAGACTTACGAAAAATGATGTCAGAAAAATTCAATCGCTTTTACGACTGGTGGGGTCCGACACACCACAAGAATGGAGAAACGACGAAATTGACGAAGCACAAGAAGTGTGTGCAATAGAACCACCAAAACGACAAGCACATAAGCCGAAAGAAGACAAAAAGCTTCAAAAGCAGCAAACGGAAGATACACTAGATAACCTCTCAAAATTGTTTGACGAAAGCCTTCTCGCAGAACTGACCTCAGAGGACACTTGGATGGATCGGCCGAGACGAGTCATTGAACGGGGAGACAAACACGGATTTGAGCTGATGGGACCCTATACTAATCCGCTGTGGTCACAGATGGCAGTACAAGACGACTGCATACTGGTGAACGACAGGCTGGCAGTACCATTGCATTTGAGACAAGCAGGGCTCAAGCTAATCCAGCGGGGTCATCCGGGTCATGAAGCCATGCTGGGAGTCTCACAATATCTGTGGTGGCCGCATATGCATAAGGACATAGTGAATCTAGCGGAAGAGTGTCGTAGTTGCACCAGATATGGTCAGAACGTTAAATATCTCATTCCGAAAAACGCATCAAAACCACTACTACTGCTTACGCAGCAGGGTCAAGAAGTCCAGTTAGATTATGCGGGACCGTTAGAAAACCACAGGGAAAAAATCTACCTTCTAGTTGCTATAGATCGTTTCTCGAAATTTCCATCGGTCAAAGTCACTAAATCAACAAGTAGAAAAGGTACGGTACAATTTTTGAGATTCTACATAGACCCACGTGGCATTCCGGAATCGAGACGATCAGACCAACTTTCGGGACTTAAAGAGAAAACACATAAAACATTTTGTGCTGAACACAGTATTGAACAAAAATTCTGTCCCGTGGGCAATCATCGGGGCTGCGTTTTAGTCGAACAAACTATAAAACGAAGATTGAGGGTAATGTTATTAGAAGAAAACAAACGACCGATCAAACTGTGCCTTAGTACCATTATGGTGGACTTACGGTGGAACAAGCAGAAAGCTATTCAAGTATCTCCATTCCAAGCATATTTTAGGAGACTGCCGAAAAATTAATTTAAGATCTTACGTGACAAGTTTATAACTAATTCTGACTATTCAGACGATCAGCACTTAGAACGATTGGCCCTGACAGCATCACAGCTCAAACGGACGATCGATCAATCCAGGGAGACTTTAAAGATAGTCAGAAAGGGGGACCTCAGCCGGGACACCAGCCCACCGTACGAGCACCAAGTGCACTCGGATCGAGACCGTCAGAGAGAAAAAGCCCTCAAAGAGCTATTAGAGGCAAACGCTCGTTGGAACGAAGAGCGCGGAGCCGCTGCGAAAACCACAATCTGAAAACGTTGACAAAACGGGACAATCTACCCGGAGCTAAGGAAAGAAATAATCTACTCTTGGGAAAAAGGATTCAACGAGGACAAAGAAGAAGAAGAAGGCACACAGTCGCCGAAAAAGACAATTTTGCGTAAAGACGATTTACGAAAGAGTGGTCAGGTGCTCACAAAACCGTTGAAGGGGAAATAGTAACGGAATCAAACTCAACAGTAAAAACGTCGGCAGGGTTGATCTATAGAAAATCGGATATCGCTCAGGCGAAGATTAGTCTACCACAGGACCAAAAACAAAGGAAAAGCCCATCGGCGGAACCACAAAAGAAGTTGCAACGAATCAACTCTCCAGAAACTCTAGAGGAAATCGACTCAGATGAAGAACTGCGACGGCCGGTGGAATTAGCTGACTTTGTAAATCCGATTGACCGATTTCAACAGAGCCAAACAGTCAAAACTTCAAAAGATATCGAATCAGGGTGGGGTCTAAATCTAGCCAATAAAAGAGCTAAACCAGCTACAGGGGGATCTAGTTCGATAGCCGGTCCGAAAACTCAGGAGGAAGTCGCATTAAAGAAAACAGAGAAAAAATCAAGAAACAAGAATCAAGTCGATCAGCCAGAAACATCGACAAAACAAACTGCTTCTGCAATTAGTACCCCGGACAAAGACGTATAATCAAGTTCCACGCCTAAGAACAAACAGAAAGCTAAATTGAAAAAAAAATCGATGTGACTACCAGACCGGAGGATATTCAGGACACCTTTCATAACAGGAATTTGGCACCGGCAGACTGGGAAAATCTGGCGGACCAACTTCTCAAGAGGGGAGTGCAAAAAGTCGGCGAACTTAGGGGACAAAGTCAGCCAGCCGCTGAACGGGAAAAAAAATTCGAACCTCCTTACGAAAAGTTCGAAACATTCTTTCAAGGTCTCGGAAAAACTAACAGGTGGAGCTCTACTAAAAGCAGCACTGCAGGAGTATCGAAGACGTCTAACAAAGCTCAAAGAAAAAGGGGACAGGCCAGTGGAATCAAAATTGGGCCTTCTAGAGAGACACCTTTTCAGAAGGAAGTTTGGCTATGCTACTCTAGACAAAGGAGTGGACTGGAACCCCAGCTGGAGAATTGATCTAATAGAAAATTGAAGAAATACAAAATTTTGCAATCCAAATCACAAACTTTTTAAAAGAACGGAGTGTTTAAAACTCTTGATATTATAAATTTTTTCCCTAAATCAGAAACAATTATTTTCACTCGAGGGGGTATGTCATGCTGCCACTGCAATAGCAGTAATTGGATGATGTCACTATAACCTTCAGTGCTAATAATGTTTATTATTGTTAAGTCGTGTCCAAGGTCATCAGATCAGAGACATTGACACGTAGCTGAGAGCTCAGAGTAACAACTGCTGGACTACTCTCAGTAGCTATAAAAACAAAAGAAAAAAAAACAATTATTTCAATCCAAAGTTATTACAATCTTGAATTACAAATTAGTTTTCCATAGCGTTACCTCATAGGATATCACACGTTTAATCGCAATCAATCGTTTAATTCAGCAGTCATTTCGTTTTTTTCTAACCCATTTCTGTCCATTTTTGCAAAATTTTAGTTAAAACTATCTTTTCTTAAATAAATTTAAAACTCAAAACTGTCTTGCATTGATCTTCTGGGCGTGGATTTCAGATTTGAGTTTTTAAAATATCACAGATCAACAATGTACATTGAACCAACTTTTCGAAACAGCTTGACCAATTTTGTCGGTTACATAACCGGCGTCAATAAAAAATTTCTATCGAACTAAAATATTGTCCCAGATTAAAAAATCATTCAAAAAAGCTAGAAAAGATGGCAATTACAATGTTTCCCATGCAACTAAGGGCTGCATTCTCATGAGCTATCATCAAGGTTGCCGCCAACTATATTGTAGATCGATAGTAACTTACCGTCATTAATGGGCAAGACTTATTATACTAAGCAAGATGTGCTTTGAGTTTGAGAAGGCAAGGTTCCGCCAAGGTTTCTTATTCGGAAGAGAATTGGTTTGTTTTCAAGTTTGTCAATCAAAAAGAGCTTTATCTCGCAATAATATTGCGTTTGAGCATAGAAAAAAAACCAAATATGAAAAACAGAAATTATAGCTTGGTAATTTGAGGTAGACTTCTATCTTAATTTTTTAAGGAAACTCTGAATAAAATCACGTGATGACATTCTAGGTCCAAATGTTTGATTTTTAGCGTGAAGTTTGTCAAGTCTCATGGTTTTCCAATAAGAAAATGCCCAACATTTGAGTTAGATTGGAGAACATACTTAGTCAAACTCCGCAAAATGTCAAACAAATTAATCATTATGTTATTGATGGTCTGGTAAGCGCACGCATATATCCTATAACCAGGGGCGGATTTTTTTTTGGGGGAGGGGGGGGGTGACACCTTCTCTTAGGGATTCGACCCCGTGAAAGCCCAAAGGATGCCCCCTTTGTACTATTTTGAGATATCCATATTTGGTGATGGAGTCTAAAAACTTTCTAAAGGCGCCTTCGACGCCAATATATAATTTTGCGAGGGGGAGCGCGCTCCGAAAAAGCGAGATTTTTTGGTGAAAATTTTCCAAATGTTCCTAAAAATGCTTTTTTGGCCTTTTTTAAAAAATTTTGGTTGCAGCGCAGAAATTTGACCAAAACAGAGTCTTTTCAATGCTTTTTTGGTCGACCTAAAAAAAGTCAGCCCCCCCTCGAGAAAATCCTATATCCGCATCTGCCTAAAACACTAATTTTTGTGATGCAATTTCAATCTTAGCAAACTTTAGCTGCAAAACATTGTCTCGTTTTATTCTAGTAAATTTTGATGTAATTAAATGGAATCGTTCTAGCAACAAATCAAATGTAAAAACAGATTAACAATTCAACAGTCTGCAGATTGTTTTTTAAGATTAAGAATCTGGCCAGTCGATTAATACCCACTAAAGCCATAAGTTTATCAGGAAAAACTGGAATTTAAAACCTTGTGTCAATAAAAAAGTCAAAATAAAAGATACTGTTTTTTTTCGAGTTTCCTTTTCCAGCAAATTAAATTAAGTACAATTAACTCAAGCGATTTCAATAACTATGTGATTTAATAGGTTTTGTTAAGTAATAGAAGCTGAAAAAGTGAAACTATATTGAGAATCAAACGAATGAAATTCGATTGAAAATCGATTAAAATATTTTTGATTGATATTCAACTCACCATAAACTGTTAACTTCGCCAGTGAAACTGCAACTAGCACCAAAGCTAAATTATGTATCGTTGTTGACATGATAAACTATCAAAAAAACAGTGAGTAAAAAGGCCTTTTTATAAAGCTTTTACGTCAAGTATTTTTGACAATTAATGCTTTTGTTTAATAATCGGTTTTGGTTACTTAAAAGATAAACAAATTGTCTAGTCTAGTCTAATGTTTGCGCAGTCTTCAAATGAAAAAAAAAAGATCCGACAAAAACATATAAATCAAAGTTGCGTTCGACTTTTGAAAATTTGCGACAGTCAAACGAACATTTGATGTCCTTGTGAACTAATTACTACAAAGCATAACAGAATTATAAATGCAAGTATTGCTGAAGATCCAAAAAAAATAAAATTGTGACATTTACACTTTTTCAAACTGTTAACTACTGAATAAAAGAACCCAGTTGAAGGTGCCTGAAACCGTCCAATCAAAATTCAGTGAGGTGAACTACTTATTTGTTCATTCAATTTATTCTATATATTTGGTGAAAATTCACAAGAGCATAAAGACTATAAATTGTTGAATTTTAATAAACTGTTTTTCGCTTAAATACTGGAAATTGCACCTGGCAGAAAAGTCACTTTTAAGTTTTAAGAGAAAGTTTTTAAGTCCGTGAAAATAAAAAGGGAAGAAAGACCTAAAGGAGTTTAAATTCTGCACATTTCATAACTTTATAGAATCGTTAGGATTTAAAACTTTTACTCTTGGGCTCAAACTGAGCCTGCGCGGTCTTAAAAACGAACCGCTTAAGCTTCGTTTTCATGAAAACCAGCTGCTTGATATAATTAAATTCCGAGAAAAACCTGTTTTAAATTCCTATGTGTCGATTTTAGTATCACTTGTTCATACAAACCAGAAAAATGGGCGGAGACAACTTTCATTGTAACTCCGCAAAATACAAAGCTGGCTTAAATCAAATTTGGCTTAATATATGGAAGTGATTTAGTCTAGAAAGCATTGCAAAAATTGCACTCGGATCAAATTAAAGTCGCAACTTTGTTTTGAACAAATGTACCACCAAGGTAGGAAGATTTCAGAGCACCTTTCTTGCACTTCAAACCCAATCAAAGTTTGATAATATTGCCCGCGAGTATCGACCCTGATAATTATAATCTCTTTCTATGAATTGTTTCGTCTGTAAATACGAGGAAAAATTTTTTGAAAGTGCTTATATCAAATTGTTTTTCAATGCGATGCCGTAAAATGTTCTCTTCCAGCTTTAGTCACTAAAGCTTCAGGAAAGTTAAGGAAACCAATTTTAAAAGCATACTGAAAATCGATATCCAGCTCGAAAAGTTTTCAACAGCAATTAACCTATCGGAAAGTTATAATGCTCAATTTGAACCTTGATTTTTTATTTCCCATACCTTAGGGTGCTTTTTTTCATCACACTCACCTCATCAACATCGCAAAAGCACTTTATATTTTTTCTTATCATCCAAATTATTTTTTGAACATGTAGGACAAGGGTGCTGCTATTGGCGTTGTGGCGCTCCGGTGGTGATTGTGCCAAGCAATCATGTGATTGTGCGTGTGCTGCATTTGCAAGGTGAGCTCTTGGAAAAAAGTCATAGCTTAAATGGGCGCTGGTTATATGCGCTTTTTTCAACCTGAACTATTGACCTCCGGGATGGTTGACTGAAATGAAAAACTAAGGAAAAATCTATCGGCTTGGAACTGTGAACCTCGAATTGCCTCATTTAAAAAACACTCAGTACAAATTTTGATTAAACTGCTTTGCATACGTTTTAAACTCATTTTAGACTTTAAAAAACTTAAGTATTCGTTTTCTCAACCCACAATAGTAAAATCAGCTTAAAAATGCGTGACAAAATTTAATTAATTGTCTTTTTTGTTCCAATTTTTTCTGAAATTTTTGAAAAGAATTTGCTCGGGTTTTTTTTCCAGACAAATTTTGACATATTAACTAAACCTTTTGAGCAAATAATATTTATACCATCTGAAAGTTTATGTTATCTACTGTTCTAAATAAAAAACAATCACCTGCGACCATTTGTAATCAAGTTTTGATCGGTTGCTTCTTGGACTAGTTTTGCAAAATAATTCAATAATTTTGAATTTTTTTGTCCTATTAAAGCGTAAGCGGCGAATTGGTTTTTTCCAAATTGAACTGACGCAATCAATTTGCTGTTATTTATACACTACCAGACGCAGCATATGTCGCTTTGAGATTTACATGGCGCTTGGAGTTTAAGATTTTTAAAAAAAGTCAAAGTGATACAAATAAAAAGAAATTTTTCCATTTTTCTACAATAAAAAAACAATTTGAAAAACCATAGTTTTTTCATCGATGATAATCGGCGGTCAGAATAATCAACGTTTTGCCCTGATACAAGCATTCTTCTTTATTATACCTCTAAGACAGCAATTTTTCATTACAGCATAGGGTTTACCCATTAGAGTCTATCGCTACTCGAAATGTGAGAGCAGGTATTTTGGCTTCCCCGTGTAATTCTTATTGTATTGGACTCATTGGTGTGTTTTGCTGCTCTTTTATTTTGTCTAGCACAAGTTAAAATTATTTCATTGAACTCCTATGATTTCTTTTGGGTCAAAATTTGAAGCCCTAAATTCTACAGCATGTTGATGTCTACATAAATTATGCATTTTTAGCAAAGCTCGAGCAATACGTTTTCGAAAAATATAGAATGAAAAAAAATCCTGAATCGTTTTCAATGTATTTGTTCTAAAGTTACAATATATTTAAATATAATATTTTGTTTTTCTAATGCAACAAATCAGATGCAAATATGATAAATGAGTTTGACAAGAAATCTCGAACAAGTGTAAGGGTTGAGTTTTAAATTGGAGCATGTTAAACGAGTATTTTGATCGATCACGTCAATTAGTTCAGAAAGTTTTGTATGTTGTGCTAAGAAAATTTCTGATTTGTTCAGATCATGTAGAAAATGGACAACTTTTTAAATTTGCTAGTGGATTTTTCAGCATTGAACTCTGCAAACATCTTGTACGCAATGTTCCTAGATTAAATATTTCATGTAAGAAAAGCAATTGATTATGACAAATTTTTCAGGAAGTTGTGAAAATTTCATTTAAAAAGTTCATTCAAAAAAGCGACTTTTGGTCCGACGGGGTATGCTTAACTCAGGCATTAAATCCTTTTTTATGCCTGTTTGCTCACAAAAATTGGCTATTCTTCCATATCTTTCTCATCGGTGCAAAATCTTAGGAAACGAAAGTATAAAAATAGAAAAAGCTGTTCATGAAGAAAAAATTTTCAGCGAATTATGAATTTTTCGCCAGCGAAAAAAGTTATCGCTCTTACTTTCGTAACGAAAATAACGGAGTATTTGCGCTCGGGTGGCTTTTTCTTCAGAAAATTTTCCACTTTTCAACCAGCTTTTTTTAAGGAAGTTTTTTATATCATTCACTTTTCAACCAGCATTTTTTGAGGAACTTTTTATATCATTCAAAATATTTCATCAGTGATCATTTTTCGTAAAAATATGGATGTTTAAAGATTTAAAGATTGCCATTTTGACAATTTGAAACAATTAACGCGCAATTAACGCGTGAACGGAGTTTTAATCCGTCCTAGAAACTGTTCAAAATTTATTAAAGGAAGCGTTTTTGTGTAATTGATTTGTCACTAGGAGCGATATTATCACTTTGTACTTTTTATGGCGTGTGGAGTTCAAAAAAAATCATTTTATTTTTATTATATTTAACTTTTTTATGTTATTACTGCTCCATAGACCTGAAAAGATTGTCGGATCAATCAGAGCTTCGCCCTGATACGAAAAGTCTTCTTGTTCCGATTTTCCTAACGAAAGTAACGGAATATTTGTTCTCTGGGTGGGTTTTTTTCTTCAGACAAATTTCCACTTTTTAGCTAGCCAATTTTGACGGAATTTATAAAATATCATTCGGAAGTCATTGTTGTCCTGAACATAAATTCGAAAAGGAAGCGTTTTTGCGTAACTGATTTGTCACTAGGAGCGATATTATCACTTTGTACTTTTTATGGCGTGTGGAGTTCAAAAAAATCATTTTATTTTTATTATATTTACCTTTTTTATGTTATTACTGCTCCATAGACCTGAAAAGACTGTCGGAACAATCAGAGCTTCGCCCTGATACGAAAAGTCTTCTTGTTCCAATTTTCCTAACGAAAGTAACGGAATATTTGTTCTCTGGGTGGATTTTTTTTCTTCAGACAAATTTCGACTTTTTAACTAGCCATTTTTGACGGAATTTTTTGGATCATTCAAACGGTATTAAACGGTAGTGGATTTTTCATTATTGAACTCTGCAAACATCTTGTACGAAATGTTCCTAGCTTTAATATTTCATGTAAGAAAAGCAATTGATTATGAGAAATTTTTCAGGAAGTTGTGAAAATTTCATTTAAAAAGTTCATTCAAAAAGCGACTTTTGGTCCGACCGGACATGCTTAACTCAGGCATTAAATCCACTTTATGCCTGTTTGCTCACAAAAAATGGCTATTCTTCCATATCTTTCTCATCGGTGCAACATCTTAGGAAATGAAAGTAAAAAAATAGAAAAAGTTGTTCATGAAGATTATCATGAAGAAAAAGTAATCGCTCTTACTTTCGTAACGAAAATAACGGAGTATTTGCGCTCGGGTGGCTTTTTCTTCAGAAAATTCCACTTTTCAACCAGCATTTTTTGAGGAAGTTTTTTAATATCATTCACTTTTCAACCAGCATTTTTTTAGGAACTTTTTTTATCATTCAAAATATTTCATCTGTGATCATTTTTCGTAAAAATATGGAGGTTTAAAGGTTGCTATTTTGTCAATTTGAAACAATTAACGCGCAATTAACGCGTGAACGGAGTTTCAATCCGTCCTAGAAATTGTTCAAAATTCATTGAAGGAAGCGTTTTTGTGTAATTGATTTGTCACTAGGAGCGATATTATCACTTTGTACTTTTTATGGCGTGTGGAGTTCAAAAAAATCATTTTTTATGTTTTTTATTTTTAACTTTTTTATGTTATTACTGCTCCATAGACCTGAAAAGACTGTCGGAACAATCAGAGCTTCGCCCTGATATGAAAAGTCTTCTTGTTCCGATTTTCCTAACGAAAGTAACGGAATATTTGTTCTCTGGGTGGGTTTTTTCTTCAGACAAATTTCCACTTTTTAGCTAGCCAATTTTGACGAAATTTTTAAAATATCATTCGGAAGCCATTGTTGTCCTGAACATAATTTCGAAAAGGAAGCGTTTTTGTGTAACTGATTTGTCACTAGGAGCGATATTATCACTTTGTACTTTTTATGGCGTGTGGAGTTCAAAAAAAATCATTTTATTTTTATTATATTTACTTTTTTATGTTATTATTGCTCCATGGACCTAAAAAGACTGTCGGAACAATCAGAGCTTCGCCCTGATACGAAAAGTCTTCTTGTTTCGAGTTTCCTAACGAAAGTAACGGAATATTTGTTCTCTGGGTGGGGTTTTTTCTTCAGACAAATTTCCACTTTTTAGCTAGCCAATTTTGACGGAATTTTTAAAATATCATTCGGAAGCCATTGTTGTCCTGAACATAAATTCGAAAAGGAAGCGTTTTTGTGTAACTGATTTGTCACTAGGAGCGATATTATCATTTTGTACTTTTTATGGCGTGTGGAGTTCAAAAAAAATCATTTTTTTTTCCTTTTATTATATTTACTTTTTTATGTTATTATTGCTCCATGGACCTGAAAAGACTGTCGGAACAATCAGAGCTTTGCCCTGATACGAAAAGTCTTCTTGTTTTGAGTTTCCTAACGAAAGTAACGGAATAATTGTTCTCTGGGTGGGTTTTTTTCTTCAGACAAATTTCCACTTTTTAGCTAGCCAATTTTGACGGAATTTTTAAAATATCATTCGGAAGCCATTGTTGTCCTGAACATAAATTCGAAAAGGAAGCGTTTTTGTGTAACTGAATTGTCACTAGGAGCGATATTATCACTTTGTATTTTATATGGCGTGTGGAGTTCAAAAAAATCATTTTATTTTTTTTATATTTAACTTTTTTATGTTATTACTGCTCTATAGACCTGAAAAGACTGTCGGAACAATCAGAGCTTCGCCCTGATACAAAAAATATTCTTGTTCCGATTTTCCTAACGACAGTAACGGAATATTTGTTCTCTGGGTGGATTTTTTTTCTTCAGACAAATTTCCACTTTTTAACTAGCCAATAAAATCGAAAAGATATTTCACTTGTGATCACTTTTCGTAAAATTATGGGAGTTTCAAGATTGCCATTTTGGCCCATTTGGGACAATTAATGCGCTATATATTTCGCGCTATTAACGCATAAGCAGAGGTTTAATCCGTCTTAGAAATTATTTCAAATTGGTTCAAAGACGCTTATATGCCACAGTTGATTTGTTAATAGGAGCAAAATCTACTACTTTGTACTTTATATGGCGCGGGGAGGGTGATGTTTTTACAAGAAATCTCGTTTTTTTAAAATTTAGTTTTCTTAATACACTTAAATTTTTTATGTTATTACTGCTTAATCATTATGAGGCCAAACTGGGCATTCTCTGCATTGTAAGCGGAATCCGCAACAGGCCAAAATCAGATTTGTCGCGGAATACGCAACATTGCTACTTTTCTTTGATCTTCTATGCTGTTTTGGATTCCACAAACAAATACCTAAATCATTGTACCGCTCAAAATCGAACAAAAAATAGGCGAATTTGCGGAATCCACAATTGTATTTGCGGAATCCAGATCAGTTTCTGGAATCCACATACAAATGATAAAACTTTTGTATCGTTAAATTGAGCTGTTGCGGAATCCGCAACTGTAAGTGCAATCCGCAAATTGTAAGTGGAATCCGCAAATTGTAAGTGGAATCTGCATTTTCTTTGCGGATTCCCTTTACATATGTTTATATGTGTAGTAGCCTATAAAATTATATCTTTTAAATACATGATTTGATTTCACTAGAATACAAATTTACTAGAATAGAAATTTACTAGAATAGACCAGTGTTTGGGATTATTGGAATCCAAATTACTGACCAGTATTTGGGATTGATGAAATCCCAATTACTGAACTATTTCGACGATTTGCTATGCGTTGGGGTTCTAATCACTCTCAACCTAATTACTCCAAATAATGGATATATTCCATATTTATTCCACCTTATTCCAGTTTTTGGGATTCCAGTATTTGGCATCAATGGAATCCCAAGTACTGACCTAATTTGGCGATATGCTGTGTGTTGTGTTTCCATTTACACTCAACTCAATGACTACAATTACTGCATTTTTTCGGCGTTATACTTCCAAAATCAGTATTTGGGGTTGACGCAATCCCAAATATTGACCTAATTTGTCGATATGCGTTGTGTTCCATACACTCTGGACTCAATGACTCCAAATACTGAAATTGTTTGTTGTTGTGTTTCCAAAATACTAAAAGATGACATCCACCGATTTAGGTAACCAAAGTTTTAAGACTTGTTCGTGGATTCCGCTGACAAGGGCTAAGTCTTTGCTTTTATTTTCCGCATTGCTAAAGCTAAGAATTCCAACTCAGCTTTTAATTGTTCATATGCAAGTTCAGTATTGAACAAAATTCGGAATACACTTACAATTGCGGAATGCACTTACATTTTGCGGAATCCACCTACAGCTGCGGAATCCAGAACAACTAGCTATATTTGCTTGTTGCGGAATCCGCAACAAAACAAATGTGTCGACAAAATTTACGTTACAGGTATATGTTTGCAGAATGCACCGAAATTTTGTTTGTGGAATCCACTTACATTTTGGAACATATTTCAAGACTTCTCTGGAATCTAGGAACATACAGACACAAAATTGTGCTCCTATCCAGTGCACAGTTAGGCCTCGTAATGATAGAACTTAAAAGGCAGTCGAAACATTCAGGGTTTAGCAAATAATACAAAATTATACAAATAGAAAAAAAATTTATCCATTTTTCGACAATAAATAAACAATTTGGTAAACCATAGTTTTTTCATCGATGATAATTGGCGGTCAGAATAATCAACGTTTTGCCCTGATACAAGCATTCTTCTTTATTATACCTCTAAGACAGCAATTTTGTAAAAATAATTTTTGTAAAATTATGAGGGTTTAAAGATTATCATTTTGGCCAACTTAGGACAATTAACGCGCGATCTATTTCGTGCTATTAACGCGTAAGCAGAGAGTTAATCCGTCATAGAAATCGTTCCATATTGGTTGAAAGAAGCTTATTTGCCATAATTGATTTGTTACATTGAGCAAATTCAGTCTTTTTTGTACTTAATATGGCGTTTGGTGTGATGATTTTATCAAAAAAATTCAAATGTTAGATTTTTTTTTCATTGTATTTTATTACATTCAATTTTTTTCTGTTACTACTGCTCCATAAACCTTAAAAGGCAGTCGGAATTTTCAGGTATTTGCCCTGATACAAACAGTCTTGTTATAAATGCATTTGACAAGAAATTTTAAACATGTTTGAGGTTTGAGTTTGACATTGGAGCTTGTTACACGAATGTTTTGATCGATCACGTCAATAGTTCAGAGCGTTTTGTATGTTAAGTTAAAAAATTTATTTTAAATTTCTTTTATATCGTGCAAGATGCATTTGATTTGTCAAGATCATGTAGTAAATGGACTAAATTTAAATTTGCTAGAGCGTTTTTCAATATTGAACTCTGCAAATATCTTGTACGAAATGTTCCTATCTTAAACATTTCATGTAAGAAATGCTCCTGATTTTATAACATTTTTAGAGACAAATTTTTTAAGAAATTGTAACAATTTTGTTTAAGAAATTCCTTCATACAAAGCGACTTTTGGTCCGACGAGGTATGCTTAACTCAGGCACTAAGTCCACTTTTATGCATGTTTGCTCACAAAAGTTTTTTCCACAATTGGCCATTCTTCCATATCTTTCTCATCGGTGCAACATCTTAGGAAACGAAAGTATAAAAATAAAAACAATTGTTCATGACGAAAAAATCTTGAGCGAATTATGAACCTTGCGCACGCAAAAAAAAAGTTTTTGTTCCGACTTTTGTAGCAAAAATAACGAAATTTTGCGCTCGAGGTGGGTTTTTTTTTTCTTCAGACAAATTGCGAATTTTCATCCAGAGTTTTTTGAGGAATTTTTTTCATCATTCAAAAGGTATTAAAGTTCTGAGCTTAAATTTGAAAAGATATTTCATCTGATCATTTTTTGTAAAAATACAGAGGTTTATAGATTGCCGTTTTGGTGATTTGGGACAATTATTGCGTATATATTTCGCGCTATTAACGCGTAAGCGGAGATTTAATCCGTCTTAGAAATCGTTCAAAATTGATTGAAAAAAGCGTTTTTGTATAATTGATTTGTCACTAGGAGCGCATTTATCACTTCGTACTTTTTATGGCGGGTGGGGTGATGATTTTTACAAAAAAAAATCAAAATTCTCAAGTTTAAAAAAAATCATTTTATGAGTTTTATATTTAATTTTTTAAGTGTTATTATCGCTCCATAGACCTTAAAAGACTGTCGGATTAATACCAGCAGTCTTGTTTGATTTTTATAACAGCTAAAATTGAAAAGAAGACAGTTAAACTTGATATGAAGAGAAAACTCCTTTCAAAGAACGAAACAGTTAGAGAAAATATTGAAAAATGAATCTCAATTTTTTCTCTCTTATACTTTAGCGGCAAAAACAATTTTGTTGCTAAAAGTTCAAGGCAGTCTTTGATCGCTTCAGAGAAGTGATTAGTTTCTAGAAAAATTGAGACACGGTTAGCCTAAATGAAATTTTTTACTGCACTTTTGTATAGATGGTAGGATGTTCGGTATTCCGCTTTTGGATTAAAATTCATTTTTGAGGCGGGAGAACATCACATCAAACGTTGATAAGTATCAACACCTTGCTTAGTACTCGGGTAAATTTTGTTTCAGGACAAATGATCCGCTTAGCCTTGAACCATTTGCAATAAATCACAAGAGGACCTTTTGCTGTAAAACCCTTGCAACAAGACTAAGATTCAATTGGCCAATTTAAACCTCATTCAAGTTGTAGCACAAACGACTTCTGAAAAATCTAAATATGACTAAATTTTAACAAGACTGCTCGTATCAGGGCGAAACCCTGATTGTTCTGACTGCCTTTCAAGTTTTATGGAGCAGTAATAACATTAAAAAATTCAATGAAATAAAACAAAATCAAAAAAACATTTTTTTATAAAATTTGAAATTTTTTATGAAAAACATCCCTCCACACGCCATACAAAGTACAAAAGGATAGATTTCGCTCCTTGTAACAAACCAATTATGGCGCATAGGGGCGGATTTAGGGGGGGGGGGGCGGGGGGGACGCCCCCCCCCCCCCCCCCTCAGGGATTCGACCCCCTGCCGACCCAAAGGGTCCCCCCTTTGATACTTTTTCAGAAATCCATTTTGGCCGACCGACCCTAAAATTTTTCTAAAGGCGCCAATATATACTAACTTTGAGGGGGAGCGCGTCTCAAACTAACCGTGTCTCAAATTTCAAAAATTTGCCTGCGGCGCAGAAAATTTCGCCAAAATAGGGGCAAAACAGTGCTTAGGGAGAGCTCGAAAAATCAATTTGGTCGATCTAAAAAAAAAAAAGTCGTCAAAATTTTGGAAAGTTTTTTGAAAATCCGCCCCCCCCCTCGAGAAAACCCTAGATCCGCCCCTGATGGCGCATAAGCTTTTTTAATACAATTTGGAACGATTTCTAAGGCGGATTAACTCTCCGCTTACGCGTTAATAGCGCGAAATATATTGCGCGTTAATTGTCCCAAATTGGCCAAAATGGCAATCTATAAACACCCGTAACTTTACGAAAAATGATCACAGGTAAAATATTTTTTCAAATTTGAGCTCAGGACAACAATACCTTTCGAATGATGTTAAAAAATTCCGTCAAAAATGGTTAGTTAAAAAGTCGAAATTTGTCTGAAGAAAAAAAAACCCACCCCGAGCACAAATATTCCGTCACTTTCGTATCGAAAGTCGGAACAAAAATATAAAGACAATAACTTCTAATAAAAATTAGTTTTTTTAAAACAAATGGAAGAAAATTTGATGTTTTCAAAAACAACAACAATGGGCTCTCTAACCCAGATATTTATTATTTGAAACTTTGTTAATGTACATTCGAAGGGTTTTGCCTCTGGAGTTATATTGGTAACATTGTTCATAGAGTTGAAATACATGTTCAGACCATGGGTATCAAATATTTGCATATAGTTTGGTCCTGGCATCTTAAATTTGCTATAGTAATCGATATCTAAAATCTCAATTAGACTTGATTGCTTGCTACATACCAACAATGTAAACTATAAATGATCCCAGAAAATTTAAACAACTCCTGTAACACTCAGTTTTTCTCCCGTTTCTGAATATTTTTTAGTTTCGCTTATAAGAGAAATCACCTATTACTGTAAGCAATATATCAGCACCAAGATAGCGAAAAATTATGGATATCATGGTTATTTCAGCCCATGAAAAAAAAAACAGGCCATAAAAGATGTTTTTAGGCACTTTTTAGAAAATTTCGACCAAAAGTCGCGTTTTTTTTGGCGCGCGCTCCTCCCCTAAAATTAGTACATAATGGCGCCAAAGGCGCCTTGAGAAAAATTTTTGGGTCGGTCTCCAAAAATGGATATCTCAAAGTAGTACAAAGGGTGGACCCTTTTGGTCGGCAGCGGATCGAATCCCTTAGTGCGGGGGGAGGCGTCCGCGTCCGCGTTCCAAACCCCTCCCCCCCCCCCCCCCTAAATCCGCCCCTATTTTCTATAATTTTTTTTCTAGTGGCCACAAATCAGAGACAAAACCAGAGACAAGATTTTAGACTTCTCAAAGCTCGCTGATCTAGTGATAACTATCTAAGACAGCTCTGCTCTGCTCATTGGTAATGATGTCAACGCTTTTTCTTCTGCGAATCGCACAGGTTAGGTTAAAAAGGTTTGGCATATTTGCCAAAAACAACTTTTTCAGTGCATCACAAACATTACAATTACAAACAAAATTTGAACGAGGGCTCGAAACGTAGCCGAACACAAATCGAAATGGGTAAAACAGATGCAACTAGCAAAATAAAACAGTATTTGTAATTCTA
This sequence comes from Symsagittifera roscoffensis, assembly GCF_963678635.1. NCBI lineage: Eukaryota > Metazoa > Xenacoelomorpha > Acoela > Convolutidae > Symsagittifera > Symsagittifera roscoffensis. The sequence continues at coordinate 63,935,662 of NC_087066.1, forward strand.
AGAGGCAGGTTAGCTTGTTTTGCAATCTACGTGCAAATTGTATACTGTAAGGCCTGCTTCGGCAAGGGCTGCAACGTGCAATGATTTGAAAAAAATTGTATTTAAATTGTGGCAAACGAAAAAAAAAAAATTTGTCGCCATAAAATGTAGTCGAGCTGAAGGTGGAACACAAATGAAAACATATTCGAAACTTTTTTCGAAACATAATCCAGCACAATGTCTAACATGGTCAAACACAACGTCAAAATGATAATAGAAACATAGTCAAAAATTTTATCAAAGCCTAATCAATTTCGAACACAATTTTAAAACATCGTCAATGACGAAATCTAAAAACAAATCGAGCTGAAACAGGTTTTGAATCGATTTTTTATCAGATCGTTTGCGTTTGAATGGGTAAAACAGATGTAACAAGCAAAAAAAAAAGTTTTTTTTTGTTATTTTAAGGGTCAGGTTAACTTGAGTCGCAATCTACAAAAAAATTGTATACTGTAAGGCCTGTTCCGGTGAATTCCGCAACGTGAAGGTCCAAAAAACGTAGTGGAAGCAAATCGTAGAAAAAACAGGTTCGGAATTGATGTTTTTGCGTGAAACGGATTTTTTGCGTGCAAATGGGTAAAACATATTCAAACATCAATATCAAAGAAGGCAGAATTTTTCAATTTGTAAGGAGCAAGTTAAGTTGACTCACATTTTACATGCAAATCATACACAAACAGTAAAACCTGCACCGTGTGGATCCAAAAAAATTTTAGCAAGTTTTCAAGCTACCAACAAAAAAGCGTCCCCGCAAAAACAACACCCAACAAGACTGCTCGTATCAGGGTGAAGCCCTAAAAGTTCCGACTGCCTTTTAAGGTCTATGGAGCAGTAATAGCATGAAAAAATCAAAGGTAATAAAAATAAAATGAACATTAATCATCCCTCCCCCCTCCTCACACGCCATATTAAGTACCAAATGGTAAGTTTCGCTCCTAGTAACAAATCAATTATGGCAAATAAGCTTCCTTCAACCAATTGTTAACGATTTCTAGGACGGATTAAATCTCCGCTTACGCGTTTATAGCGCGAAATACAGAGCTGATTTAAATTAAGTGAAGGTCCAAATAACATACCAAAGCAAATCGAAATAAAGACAGGTTTGGAAGTGGTTTTTTATCGGATTTTTTGCCTGCAAATGGGTAAAACATATTCAAATATCAATATCAAAGAAGGCAGAATTTTTCAATTTGTAAGGAGCAAGTTAACTTGACTCACATAGTCAAAAATTTTATCGAAGCCTTATCAATTTCGAACACAACTTTGAAACATTGTCAAAGACGAAACCTAAAAACAAATTGAGCTGAAACAGGTTTTGAATCGGGTTGTCATCAGATTGTTTGCGTGTGAATGGGTAAAACAGATGTAACAAGCAAAAAAAAAGTTTTTTTTTGTTATTTTAAGGGTCAGGTTAACTTGAGTCGCAATCTACAAAAAAATCAGATACTGTAAGACCTGTTTCGGTGAAGCCTGCAACGTGAAGGTCCAAATAACATACCAAAGCAAATCGAAATAAAGACAGGTTTGGAAGTGGTTTTTTATCGGATTTTTTGCGTGCAAATGGGTAAAACATATTCAAATATCAATTTCAAAGAAGGCAGAATTTTTCAATTTGTAAGGAGCAAGTTAACTTGACTCACATTTTATATGAAAATCATACACAAACAGTAAAACCTGCACCGTGTGGATCCAAAAAAATGTTAGTAAGTTTTGAAGCTACCAACAAAAAAGCGTCCCCGCAAAAACAACACTCAACAAGACTGCTCGTATCAGGGTGAAGCCCTAAAAATTCCAATTGCCTTTTAAGGTGTATGGAGCAGTAATAGCATGAAAAAATCAAATGTAATAAAAATAAAAAGAACATTAATCATCCCTCCCCCCTCCTCACACGCCATATTAAGTACCAATTGGTAAGTTTCGCCTCTAGTAACAAATCAATTATGGCAAATAAGCTTCCTTCAACCAATTGTTAACGATTTCTAGGACGGATTAAATCTCCGCCTACGCGTTTATAGCGCGAAATACAGAGCTGATTTAAATTATCTGAACAAAATTTCATCGGAATTATTATGGTGCAATTTTTTCTCCAAAAAACCTCAAGCCAAATTTTACCCCAAAAATCGGTCAATTCTGCTTTTTTTGATAAGTCATGAATTATGCTTAAACTAGTTTTTTAACTGATGGAAAATTTATATCATACAAAACTTCTTACACAGCCCTACAAAGTTTCAGAAATGTTAATTCTCCAAAAATTTGAGTAAACAGTAAAAATCATGTTTTCGACTACCAGGCAAAAGTATTTTCTCTTATACAGGTTTTTGGACATTTAATCCTCCTAAAACTTTCTCAAGCTGTCTGAGAGGCTTCTTTGATCTATATTTCTCTCCAATTAATAGGTTGTTTCAGCGTAATTTTTGATTAATCGAAAAAAGCCAAAATGACCGATTATTGGGGTAAAATTTCAGAGAAAAACTGCACCATAATACTGCTGATGAAATTTTAAGCAACTTTTGTTCTAGTTCTTTCACTTTTTGTCTAATCTTAACCCAAGTTGAGAAAAACGTGTTTGAAAGTTCAAGTTTTGTTCGTTTTGTCCGGATAGTTTAATTCAGCACTCTATATCGCGCGTTCATTGTCTCAAATTGGCCAAGTTGGCAATTTTAAAGCCCTATAACTTTACAAAAAGTGATCAGATCTAAAATATATATTTTTTCAAAATTAAGCTCAGGACAACAATACCTTTTGAATGATGTAAAAAATACCGTCAAAAATGGCTAGTTAAAAAGTCGAAATTTGTCTGAAGAAAAAAAAACCGCCCGAGCACAAATATTTCGTTACTTTCGTTACAAAAATTCGAACAATAAAACAATCGAAGTGGAACCTGATCTAAATTATATTTTATGATTGGATAAATTGGATATTTTACCACTGTAAAGTATTTAATATTAACCAATCATAATCCATCTAACTAACAACCCACTTATCTGTAAGTGCTGAAATTACTTGAAATTTCAGCACCAGAGAGATTTGAATTTAACTTAGAAATTAGTTGCCTCTCCAAGAGAACTTCAGCGGCCGCAACAAACCAGTATACCCTAGATCTATTGAGCCTAGCAGAGACTAGTTAAACACCCTGAGACTAGAAAGTATAAGAGTAAGATTAGGATCGGTATTAGACTAAGAAGTTGCACGAATCTATCCGGCCGAAAATAAGATAGCGTGACGAGCAGACGGTGTACCCTATCCGAAATTACTCTATGAGTTAACCACATCGGTCTTAACTCATCTGGTGCGACCATAAGTCTCGAAGAAGACCTTAATTGCTTAGAACTAACCAAAAATAGATTAGAATTTAGACAAACATTTTCAAAATGTTATACGATAATAATTTAATCGAAATGTCTCTACGACTCAATAGATCAGAGCCGATATTCCGAACAATAATAGAACTACCCGGAATTGGACGAAGATCGCGAATAAGAGACCACATACGACAAAGTAGAAACTTACCAAATAGTTTTATGATTGTACGGCAAAAGCCAACACAAACTTTTATATTTAGAATCTTATTAGCAATGAGTTTAGATTTTCATCTGCAAACATAAAATTTTGAAGTCAATCTTCATGATCATTTCAGGCGCTAAACAAAATTATTAATGTACAATAACGATTGATAAAAAGATCTCAGATCATTTTCTTATTTTCTGCAGTCTTATATAAAACATATTTGAAAAATTTTTATTGAAAATGAAAATAAAAATTAGTAGCATGACAATAAATTGTTAGTTATCATAAATTATCTGTTGTCCCAGCTTCATCACCTAAACATAACAGCAATCATAAGCTCACGTATATCATTAAAATACAAAATCTTTTTCTTAAATAAATTTAAAACATTTTAAACTTAAATTCACTTAATTTTAAAATCGGATCATCAAGGCTTATCCTTGGATCCTAATTAATTTTCTATTTCACTAAATTTAAAACCTGATCATCAAGGCCTATCCTTGGATCAAAAAGAATATTTTTGTTCTCCCCCACCCACTTAGCAAATGTCTAACGACCTCAAACGTCGATTCACTATCCAACCCTTCCAAAAGACCCAAGATTAATAGAAATTTTTCAATAAAACTAACCATTCAAATTAAGATAAACAGTGAAGAACTCCGGTTATTCATCCCTCACTTGAACCCTCCTCTTACCAGACCCAGGATAGATCTTAGACTTAGTAAGTTTAAAATAGTATCTAACGAACCACTTGCGTTCTAATTATACCTGAACCTTGTGGATCGATTTACTATTCTCCAACCCTTGAACACAATCACTACCCCTAAGTAAGATTAAGTAAGTTAACACCTTAGCTTAGACTAGCCACGAGAAAGTAAAAAATCATTCTTCAGAATCGATATAATTTTCTCTCCAACCCTAAATAAAAAGACCCAGGTTAAGCTAACCAAAAAATCGTAAGGACTAAGAGTCTAAGAAAATAAAATACCTAACAACTTTTTGCATCCCTCATCCTAAACCTTATGTCATTCAAAAATCTAGGAAAGAAGCAAACAATCGTTTTACACAACTGTGAGATAGATAACAATAAATACGATCTTGTAATCACACCTCATACACAAACAGTTGGATACATTAGAACAAAACGACAAACAATAAAAAGAAAAATTATAAACAAACAAAGACAAATCACACGAAAAAGATTTTCAAAAAATAGAAACGCATTTTCCGAATCAGAAACCAGCAGTTTAGATGAACTAGAAGAATCAATTAATAAAAATTGTCCCATTCACGATCAATTATATTTTTCCGATTCAGAAACAACTTCAAATTCATCAAAAAGAGGAAAAAGAAGAATGAAAAAGCAATACAAACACAAACCAGTACACCTGTATAACTGGAATCACCCAATTAGACACATTGACAGTTATATATTAACAGTCATCAAACGAAAAAATGAGCCACACTCAAAGTGACGATAGTCCAGATGACGAAGAGGTCTACCCCGTCCTCATAGATGCACCCGATAAAAGAGGGCAGCATGATTTTTGCAAAAATTTACTCGGAAATTTGTTTGAACCCGGAATCATTCCATGCAAAGCAGAATTCCCAGATATAAAAATCAAAAGACAAATTATTGAACATTATTTAAAAGACATATGTAACTTAACACAACAATATGGAATCTACACTATAGAACTCAGCACACCCAATACGAATCATCGTAAATATGTAATTCAAACAGACGATCTTGAATTAGACATTTCAAAAGTATTCCTAGAATATATCAAAAGCATACAATATCACAATTCATAAAAAGCAAACTCTATATTCACTAATGAAGTTTTTGCAATAATATATACCTATATCTCTATAAAAGAAAAAACAGAATTTCAAAGTATCTCACCAACTGAAACATCCAAACATACAAAAGTACGAAATGAAATTGCATTATTTTCAACTTTTCTACATATAATCAAAGAAAATTTCACTAAAGATGATGTTTCACAACACACTAAACATGACTTACAAAAATTTTTGGCATGGTTTATAATAGATTATTTCACACATAATTTAGACTTAATTTCACAAGCAAGAAAAAATTTCAGACCTCAAAATTCAAATGATGACACTGCCATTACAGAACAATCAGACCACGTTTGGGTCCCTGAATGGTCTCATCCTACATTTATAAATATCCCACAATCTATCTCAAGTCAAGCAATAAATACAATATCTTAACACAGAGATTATGTAAAAGTACTACCACTAACCATTGATGCAACACCACTAAACTACAATACATTTTTACCTGATACACGAAATAACAGTTTAAATTCGACCATCATACACAATGAAAACCTTAATGGAACTAGAAATCTTACACAACAAGATATTCAAACACCACCACACTTCATAAATGAAGAAATTGTCCAAACAACAACAACAACAACACAACAAAGTATTTCACCAATACACCCAAATTTAACAACACCAAGAAATACAAATACTTCACTGACACAAGTAACCTTAAAATCAACCGTTAAACCTTCGGTTGCTCCAAAATATTCACATATGGATTATCAAACATATAGACCAATGACAGTACCGTCAAAAACACGAAAATCATTCACAGGAAACACCTTTGCAGAACATAATTATAATTATGCTCACAAACAAAGAACAAATCAACCTCTCCGAAAAAATACGCAAAATTTAAATCACGTATGTTCTCATTATTTGAATCTCCCGAAAACATCGACAAATTCAGTAAATTTTCCAGATAATCCACAACCTACACAGGATTATACTGAAAGTTACCCATTCTTCCAACAAAATAAAAATAACCAACATACACCATTTAATAAAAACTATTTATCATCCAATGAAGATGATTATCACCAACCAGATATTTTTGCACCTTACGTTAAAGAATATCGCACACAAAGACCACGACAACCTCAACCATCTCGAAAAATGAAAGTTTACCCACAAAACCCAACAGATGTACAACATCCACAACAAATGCATATACAAAATTCATTTAACACACAATCTTTTCAACCAATACAACCACAAAATCCAATGTCAATGCATTCTTATCAACCAACTCAAATGCAAAATGAAATACCGCTTCCGTATTACCTTCAGCAACACGAGATAACAAAAAATCAACTTTCAAATTTCTCGCAAATGCCAAATGCCGCAGAATCACTACAGATGACAATGAATCCATACCTCATGGGTGGATCATCAATAACGTCCAATAAACCACTGATGGTATTTACAGGAACAGATCCTGAATATTCTGTAGAAGATTATTTAAATGCAGTAACAGCAAATTTAATTTTAAATATAGGACCTGAACCAATTAATACGCCACTACATCAAAATTGGATACCTAGACGCACAGCATTGATACAAACAACCTTAGATGGCGCAGCACAAAAATGGTTTTCAGTATTACCTATAAAAATAAAATCATTCTGGAAAAGACTTACACAAGAGTTTTCAAAGATGTTTGACTCCGAAAGAAATAAACAACACCAAAGAGTTTTATGTAATGAAATTCGCAGATTACCAAATGAAACCATCAAACAATTAGCAGTACGCATCGAAACACTAGTTCGAAAAACATATTCACTTAATACACATGACGATAAAAACACAAAAATGACAGAAATTTTAATGATGACCTTAGCACCTCAATTAAGGAAAATAGCAATAAAAAAGAGAGCATCTCATCCTTCCTCAATTCAAGAGCCAGATTTAGATTTTCGAAAACTAGTAGATAAATTAGAGCAAGCGGAAATCACAATGAAACTTGAAGAAACAGAAAATCTAAAACTACAGTATGTTAATCGAATTGAAACAAACACTACACAAATAAATAACATACAGGAATCAGATACAGACCTAATTGAAAAAATCACTGAAATACTAAATATCTATGAAAAACATCCAAATTTTAAAGGCAAACCATGCTTCAAAAAATGGTGTAATTATTGCCGACGATACGACGCAGTATTTCCGTATGTGGACAAAAACAACAAGAAAATCAGAATCAACCTCAAAAGCATAAAGAATCAAATAAATCGTTCTATCAATATATGAAAAAAGATCAAAATCTACCAAACAAAAATATATATAGAAATAACAGTTCAGGAAAACCACTTCCGAACAACACCAATTACACGAGGAATCAATCACCATATAACTCAAGTTATAGAGGAAGATCACCAGAACGAAGAAATACACAAAATTCTTCACAAAACAATTATAATCGACCAAATAGTCGAAATAACTATTCGAGATTAAATTTCAATGCAACACAATTTGTTTTTAGATCCAGTTTCCAATCAAACCCAAGAAATAAACACTATTCGAATAATCAATCACGAAACTCATCATACAACAGGAATAGAAACTATTCACATAATAGAAATAGAAGTTATTCGAACAATCGAAATCAGAATTACCCGAACAATCGATGAAGAAATAACTCGAATAATAGATCAAACTATCACAGATCAAATGACAATTATCAAAACAGATCACGGAACAATTAACAAAATCGAAATTCAAGTTATAACAATCAATATAGAAATTATTCCCAGTCACCACATAGGAATAATAACCATTATAATAATTCTAAATATCGATACAGAAGTAGTACATCAAAACATCAAAGACATATTAATCAAGTACAGTCAAATGAAGAAACAACATCAAACCCCCCAGGTATTGATGACACAGGAAGTAACGAACTACAACTAAATCAAATAAACTGTGGATCATCAGATACAGAAAGTGATACAGAAAATACTATCTCCGTAAATATGATAACAGTCGAAAACGACTATGAACCTATCATATATGAACAACCTTTTACATCACATATTTATGAAAATCAATTGGAACTCCTTCACAATTATTATCTTGAACCCATCGATACTACACAAACTACACAAGAAGTAAACGAAATTAACACGGTAATTAAACCCAATGAAAAAGACAAAACTAAATGTTCAAACACAAATCATATTTATCAAAATATACAAAAAGAACAACCCAGAGAAAAAATTTGGACAATACCATTTCTCTTAGAAAGTCCAAGAAACAAAGAATTTCAACCACCAGATCTTGAAATTGATTTTTTTAATGATTCAGGAGCAGAATCAAACATAATTAATAATCCCACATGGAATGAAATCAAAACATTACATCCAAAATTAACGCCTCTTGCAACCTCTAGTAAACTAGCAACAGCACAAGGATCAACATTAGTAAATTACGGAAAAATCCAATTATTCCTTTTCCCCACAAGAACAATGGAGCAAAATAAAACTCTAAACAAACCATTTAAACAAATATTTCATATTAGTGATATTAAGCACAATATTATTGGCATACGATTTATATCAAAATATATACCAACAATCAACATCTTAAATAGTAAAATACTAATCAAAGATAAATACACAAAAACAAAAAATACAGCTCTAACATTTTTTCAAAGATTAAACGAACAACCACCATTCTTCTCAAATTTTTATCCAACAACGGAAACACCTGAAACCATTATCAGGAAATATATATAACTTTTCAATAAAACAAGTTCACCAGTATGATAAAAGTCAAAATAAACAACAATTTTTTATGTCAGACTTTGAATTTAAACCTATTCACAAGTTTTTCAAAATCACGATCTCATCTACAAAATATTTGAAAAACACGAATTCCGACATCATTTCGTTACACGTGTATAACAATACACCGTACCAAGTAACATTACCCTTAGGACTTTTAGGATATTGCGAAACAAACGCTACAATCTCACCCATATATGAAGTAGCCTACCGCGTAAATAATTGAAGTAGTTTGACAAACTAGCAAAACAACTGTTAAAATATTCAACAGTCTACGCAACATCAAAATTTGACGTTGGGAAAATCAGTTCATCACTACATCTCCCGTTAAAACCTGACACAGTTTTCAAAAAACAAAGAGTTAGTAAAGTACCAATTCATTTACACGACAAAATAAATAGATTACTTGATATTTTAGAACAATACAAAATTATCTCACCAGTAAATAAAGAAGAACAACCAAAAGGTAACACATTTATTATCCTTGGTATCATTCTAGCAAAAGGAGAATCATTAAAAATAGTTTTAGACGCTAGATACCTCAATTCACTAATTGACGAATCGAAATGCAAATGGCATATTGAACCAATACAAGTTATCTTAACAAAAATAAACGGAAAATACTTTACAACCGCAGATATGAATAGTGCATACAATCAAATGCCACTAGATGAACAATCACGACGTTTAACACAATTTGTTATTGGAAATCAACAATATGAATTCAACCGCCTATTCTATGGAGTTTCCATAGGACCAGCAGCATTTTCAGCTTTTATGAGTAAAATTTTTCGACCACTAATACTCAAGAAAAACGCAATCACCTAATGGGTTGATGTTTTTATGCAATCACAGACAAAAGAACGAATGTTTACAGTTTTAGAGCACTATCATAAAATACTTCAGAAAAAAAATCTGAAGGCCGCCCCCGATAAATCACACTTGTTTTTAACACGAGTTAAATTTTTAGGACATAACATAGAAAGAAACACAATCAATCCATTAAAATTACGCATTGATGCTCTTCAAAAACTTCAACCACCAACAAACAAAAAGAAAATCCAAGAATTCCTTGGAATGTTAAATTTCTTAAGCAAGTACGTTTATAAAATGCAATTATATTTAAGACCGTTCTATAATATTCTCAGACAACAAAATAATTTTGAATGGACGACTGAACATCAAACACGATTTGAAGAAATTAAAAAACTTTTAACTGAACAAATTTCAAACACAATTCCAGATCCAAATCAATCATTTTATGCAATGTGCGATGCTTCAAATTTTGGCATCGGCGCAGCATTACTACAATCACATAGTGGTACAAATAAAATGAACCTTATATCAGCAAATTCCCGATTATTTTTACAAGCAGAGCTACGACTCTCAACTCTAATGAGAGAATGTACAGCTATAATTTATACACTCACAGAATATGAATTTCTGATACTTGGATCAAAACATCCAACAATTCTATTCACAGATCATAAACCAATCATTTTCTCTTTACACAAAAGTCAAATCCAAATCACCGAGTTTATAGATTTCAATTAATTCTAATGAAATTTCCAAACTTACATATAGTTTGGACAGCAGGAAACAATCTTGCATTACCAGATACGTTAAGTCGAAATACACCACCTGAATTACTTATACAAAAAACTACAGTTGAAATACCAAAAAATATAAAATTTTACCTTGTAAAAGACGAAACATCACCCCGAATAGAATGCAAATATGCAGTAAAAACTGACATTGACCAATCACAAATAAATAACCTACAACATTTCCCACTTTACTTAGATTGCCAAAATAATCACTACGAAGTTGATCTACTAGGAACCTCAACTTTCAAACCAATTCCAAACTCACAATGGATAAAAAATAACACCCAACAAAACCGAATACAAAACACTCGTATAAAAAAGATTTTTTTCCATTAATTGAAAAAGAAAATTTAACTGATAAAATAAATTTATCAGGACCACAAACAAATGATTCAAAATACACAATAAATCAAGTTTTTGACCTCCATGACCCACTTGACACAATTCCCCTATCAAAATTAGAAATTGGAAATATTTTTCTCCCTCCAACAGATAAAGTTACACTTGAACTCTTGAAACAATATCAAAATCTTGACCCAATAATTAGACAACTAAAATCATGGCACAAATACAAAACTAAGCCCGTAAAAGCAGATACCACAAATTTAGGAAATAAAACACTCCTCCGATATTTCCGAAAATTTAATAATACAACAATTAATGAAAACACAGACCTTCTAGAATATCAATTAAATGATTCTACAGTTCCCTGTCTCCCTTTAAGTATGATACTAATAGCTTTTAACATTTCACATACACAAAATACTAAAGGACACTCTGGATCAGAGAAAATATATTCAAACTTTACACAAAATTTTTATTTCCCAAATGCACCAATTTGGATAAAAGTATTATGCAATGACTGTATAGTATATCAGCTAAAATAACCTTATCCAAATCAAAAACAAATAGCACAAAAACAAGATTTTAAAGGACAAAGTTTATATTTTAACCATCGTATTTCATTCGATACAAAAGGACCAATTTCACCATCCTCTGAAGGAAACTCCTACATTATGGTATTTGTTGATGCATTTACACATTATGTAGCACTCAACCCAGTCCCACATTGTAATGCTTATTATGCTTACACAACACTTTATGAACACTGGATAGCTAAATTCGGATTACCCGAAATCTTAGTTACAGATAACGGTCAGAATTCATAAATAATGAAATTATCACACTATGTCACTTATATAACATAAAACATAAACCACGTACATCTCATGCACCTTGGACAAACGGTTTAGTCGAAGGTATGAACCGTTCACTACAAGAATATCTTAGATGTATCATAAATGGAAATGATACAAGATACACAGAATGGTCAGCAGATGTAAAATTATTTCCCTTAGCATATAATTCACAAATCACGACAACTCTAGGAATGTCACCATACGAAATGGTTTTTAATCAAAAGCCACGTAAACCAATTATGTTTACAGCAAACTCTCATAAAAATGCACAAGGTTATTGCCAACCAAATAAAGACTCAGTTTGTTATAACCTACCTTTACACACGCATGATGAAGATCATTTTCATCACCCACAAATCCTTAAATTAGCTTCCGGCACACACACCGAATGGATTTTAAATAGAGATAATAAACACAATGAAATTTACCAAAGAGTAACAAAAAAATTGTTACAAAGGCAAAACATTAACGAACAGATTAATTCACGCTTTACACCAGCCTCAGACTCAAAAATTGGAACATTTGTCCTAATACCTAATTTTAATACACAAAAAGGAATTTCTAAAAAATTACAACCCCTTCGAAAAGGACCATACCAAATAATTGCCAAACCCACTGAAGTAACATATAAAATCACCGATTCAAACCAAAAAGAAATTGTTCAACATCGGAACAATCTATTGCCTTACTACCCAAAAGAATACGCAATACGCGAATTAACTCAATTATATTCTTTCACAGGTTTAAAAATTATTCAAAATCACCCACACACGGAAAAAGAAATAAATGAACAAAACGACATTCACCACGGAAAACAAAATACAAATTCAACTACAACCCAAAACAATACAAAAAAGCTAAATCAAAAAATACCTCAAAAAGAAAGGAAAAATAGAAAAATGATAGAAAAAATTTTACCACAAGAACAAATCGAGAAATCAGAACATAGAGAGTCATCACGACTTAGTTATCAACCACGTAAAAACTACAAAACCTTCATCCCACAATCTAAAATATTAAAGAAAGTTGAATTTCAAAATAAATAATCTTTGCACCTCTGGATCATTCTGAACTTTCATTTTTCAAAATAACATGCTGACAAACATAAAAAAATTCTAGTACAGATTCAGCCAACAGGATTCACTTAAATCCGTCACCTTCAATATCTCTAACACCAACCTATTAGCCGACCTATTAGCCGGTTGTAAACTATAATTTTACAACCTCCAGGTCAAAAATAAGCAACTCGCTAAAACTTGACAACTAAAATAACACCACCATAATATTAAAACCCCTCCCCTATCTAATAACGCAAAGATCAACAATATTTTCCCAACTCAGACCTCAAAAATCCTCCAACCAAAAATGATAAATTAGCCTAAAGTAAAAATACGACAGTATTAATTTAGCCTAAAGTACAAAAATCTCAAAAATACCTCAGATCACCTGACAAATAAAAATAAAGCAAAGAGGATCTCCCGAACACCATAAAATTAGCCCCCAACAACTTTTCACAAAACTCAACCCACTTGTCAAAAAATCAATAAATAACTCGACCACACTTGAAAATCGCCCCAAACAACAAAAAATATTCGACCAAGAAATCATTTCTTAAATGCTCTTCTCTCGATCAGTCAATATCTTTAAAATTACAATTTTCAATATTTTCATAAACTTTTTCCAAATACTTAAACTTTTATTCATATTTATCTTTGATACCTTTGAAGCTTTTATAATAATTTTAATCATTTTTTGCAACAGTTTTTCAATTTTCTACTCCCTATTTGAAATATATCTCCAACTTTCCCAAATCATTGACCATATTCACAGGTACGATAACCCAAAGTTTATTTAAATGATACGAACACTTTTTAGTAGAACAGATATTTTTTTACTATTTGTAATTTTTATAACATTTTTATCATCCCTAATATTGACAATGTGCAAATGTATAAAAAAGGCAATAATCACATTCGCCTTAGCAACAATCCTTTTAATTCTTTTCCTTGAAGAATACTACAATAAACATAAATTTTTTCACTAGGAAAAATCAATCAGAATACTTTCAAAAATTGCTAATCAACAATCACACAATCAGTCTTCACCGACATCATCCCAAGAAAACCCGACAATACCTACAACTACCCAAAACCCCGAAACATCCACACGAATTTCTTTCCAAGATAACCCATACACTTTTGAAGAACGACACGCTCGCTTATCCGAACCATTAAGCCAGTTCAACGACGAGTGAACTAACACATAAATTGTACCCAACATTACCACAAGAATTAAGTAGAATAAGAAACATTAGTCAAAACCAAATTACAGTTGAAATAAATAGACAAATTATACATCCACGACGAAATAGAAATTTTCAAACCCCCCGAGTTCATTTTGATGTATCCCAATCCCCATCACAAATTACTCCAGAAAACCCAAATAGCACATTACCAGAAACCCCTACACTTCTTTCACAACGTAGCACCTCAAGTATACCCTCAGATTACTTAGGTTCAACACCAACATCTGAACAAATACGTGACAATCCCTTTAACCCCCCCAATCAAACATCACGACTACCATATTGGACAACACACTCGTTCACACAAAGTGAACCAAACTTAATAAATGACCCAATAGATATTTTTACGGATACGACAACATCATCATCACTACCAGAACATTATCACTACCATCAACACCATCAATAAGCCAAATTTTACCGACGCCTTTCCCCCTAAATTTTCCAAATAACCTCGACGCTAGATATCGAGAACAATCATCAACAAATATCCCTTTAAGATTAGATTGGAACACGTTCACAGCACCCCCACCATTATTTGGACAACATACAGAAAGTAACCGACTCCAAAATTGGGCACTCCATAGACTACAATATAGACAAGACATCCACGAAGACATTCGTGATCATAACATCCAAATACTCCAACAAAATAGTCTGCAATTAAAATTCGAAATCACGATTAAACTTAACAACATTGTTGAACATCCTTACCCATTAAACCCACCCAATATAACAGCTCAATCGCTACCACCATTTATAACAACTGAATTAATATATAAGTACAACAGATATACCAAAAAGACAATTGGTTACATCACATTTTATAACTCATACTCAGGATTATCATACACATGTATAATCTAAAAATATTGATATATCAACAAATCTTTTTTCCAATATTTTCCGATCAAAACACAAATCGTTCTCCCCGCACAGGACCCCAGGACATACTAGTAACACACTACGATTGTGAAGAAATTGAACAAAAAACACTACACAAATATGCAATAAATCAAGTATCACAATGCAAAACAGAACCACAAGCTATCGAAACTACAAATGTAATAGCGACACTGTATTCAAAAGCCCGAGCAACTACAGTCGCAGGATATAAATTTACAGCAACATTTTCCGAAAAGAAAGTACATTGTTCACAAGTTTCAAACGGAAATAAAAACCGACTTGACCACGAATCATTCTACCAAAGTAATATAGAACGACTTCTACATCTAAATCCCGATGATTGTAAAAAGGAGCTACTCAGACTAAATATCACAAGAAATAAAAACACCGACAAAAAACTAGTATATTTTCAAGTCTTTGCCGATTCTGTACATCAAGCAGAACTTGAAAGATATCAAGGACATATAAAACTAGATGAAAAATACCCATACAACGGCGCACACGGAAAATTAACTTATGACATACACGATAAGCACTGGATACCACACATTGGTATAAATAATCTATCAAACTGCAAAGCAGACACAAAAAATAAAGGATATCAAGAAATAATGTTTTTCGATTGGAAAATACAACTCGAAAAAATACAACTCACACGAGATTTATCCGACAACACAATGATCTATCATGGAATTAGATTACCTTGTAAAAACGATCAAGGTTATTGTGATCCTACAACACGGACACAAGCAACAATTGTTTGGTTTCCCGAAGATACATGCACAACATTTCAAGTAGCAAAAATACACGCTCGAATGAGAAAATTTCACGAAAAATATTTTATAGAATCAATTCCATATGAACAAGTCCATCCATCACGAAAACAAAGTACTGAGTTCCGAAATATCCATGAAATAGAAAATAAATTAACACGTTTCCAAATATATCAAGAAACAGAAATCGCATGCAAATACAGGAACCCACTTTACAAAACACAATATTCTGAAATACTAGTTGAATACGAAAAAGGTTTCGACATGACCACTGGAAAAATAAAATTTGACCCTTATGCCACAGGTCCCCCTCTAAACGAAGGAACATCATACATACCAGTTAACTTTCAAAAAATCACAGGTCAACCTGGTGGAAAACTAAAGCCACATGACACTAGAAGTACACGTTTACAAGAACTATCACTAATGAATAATACTTATTTTGGTAATATCCACTATGATATCCACTTAGTTATGAAGTTAGACTACACGATTAGTCGAATTTTTCAAGAAATGTCACTCTCCGAATTAGAAACACTTCACCAACTATGCGAGTTAGAAAGAACACAAATCCTACAATCACTCGCACTAGCAGTATTAAAAATACCCTACGCAGGATATTTATTATCAGGAAACAGATCAAATTTTCTAGACTACAAAGGAAACATTTTATAGTTTTTTACTTGTATCACCAAAAAAGTATCACCACTATATGTTTTTGAAGATAAACGCTGCTATAAAAGAATCCCTATTTTTTATAAAAATAAGGTACATTTTGTTGACACACTTTCACGACGAACATATTTTCGGGATACCGCAGTCCCATGTGGATCAAAAAATAGCCACAATGTAGTACAATTGAACCCTGATGAAGATAAATATTATCTTCTTACTCCATACCCTACGTTAATGCAATCACTCAAAAAATTTTCACCCGAAAGCATCAGAGCTATTGCTCGTATTCCAAATATTGATTTAAAATCAATTGGAATATATTCAAAATCAGATATCCAACACCACATTAGAACACAATAATTCCAAGAATTATTAACACAAATGGACACTATACAAAGACAATCAATTGATCAAAATTTACGAAAACTTGCCGAAACCGCAGGATTTGCAGATATTTATACACAAGATTATAGCGGATATTTTAAAGACATTAAAGACTATATATATCTAAACGGTAAAAAATACAGACCACAAGATATTTCACTTATAAATATGTTTAGCTTTGTTACCCTAAAAAATGAAATTCTCGATTTTCTAGGATGGCCCTATTACATCTTAAAAAAATTAACTATCCTATACGCAATGTTTAACTTTATAGGATTTCTTTTTTCATTTTTAAAAGGAATCTATAACACATGCGCTATACACACACAAGTAAATAGACAAGCAAGTGTAGCACGCATACTCTTTGCAGGATTTTTTGGAATTTTTTCTTCATCAATAAACAAAATTCTTCTAGACGCACAAATAAAAGAATATAATACAAAAATAGCGACAAGACAGAACACGTACGACGAAGAACATAATTACATAGAAGTAACACCTACCGCACCACAAATGCCACCCCTACCACATAACCATCCATTATCTTTAGTCCCAAGTAATTTCTAGCAATAACACATAACCCAAATTTTAGACCAAATATATCACAAAGTCCCATACAACATATAATGACACATCATTCACAAGATGATAATACATATGAACAAATTATAGAACAACCCCATATCACCGCTTTTCAGTCTCAAAATAATCATTTTTTTAGCCCACGATGAGCCGACAACTTGGATCCCTACACCGCTCAAATTCCCACCCAACCAACCTCCACACTCCAATCCCAATAATCCCACTTTTTGCTTTCCAACCACCCGATTTCCCAACTATTAATATATCATCAAGCACGAATTCGGATACTAACTCAGATATTTCAGTTTTATACTCCATCTCACAACTTAATAACTCTAATATAGAAACCCCTGACAAATTTGCAGACTCCGAAACATCTCCATCCAATAATTTCCAAACCAACTCCTCAGTTTTTTCAAAACCCCCTTTTCAACCAATCCCACTAAATAATTCACTCCCATCCGTTTCCACTCCTTCTTATGCTTCGCAAGTAACCCCAACCTACTCTCCATTTCATTCCGACCGATCATCTAATAATTCTCCAGATACCCCCCAAATTTCCCAGGAACTCGATAATTTTATCACCCTACAGCAACAGTTAAAACACCCTAACACCCTCACCATACATCAAATTTCATCCACAATAGAATCCTCAAACCCACCTACTCCTACACCCTCCTCAGCTTACACTGCATCATTAGCACAATCATCCACATCCACCGAAACATCGAATAGCACTCACCGAGCTTATCGCACTTTTAAACGAAAATTCCCGAATCACCCATTCCCGACCAAACCCGGAACAGCCTGCGAATATTTTAATTATCCACAACACACAAACACGAAAGATTTTCTAGCAATCACCTTACCCTCATTCCCACAATATACATTAAACACACCTAACGACACTAACGACACACGTAGTTTTGTAGATGAACATGTTTTAATGCCCACACTTCACTGGACAGCATATTATCATTTTTTTAATCCCCTTTGCCTGCCACTATCTAGTACTCATGACGATATAGAAAAGAAAAAAGATATGCTATATAGACTTACCGCAACACTAACACCTAGACAATTTACTTATATAGGATATAAAAAATTACTAAAAACATTCACTGCACCTCGTGCTAACGAATTTACAATAGAATATTACGACCATAATATCATCCGAACTAATCAAAACCAATTTCTAGATGACGACCGCTTCGCTAACCCACAACTAACAGAATAATTTTTCATCAAAACGTCATATGTATTCACACTTAATATTTTTGATAGAAAATATGATCACATCATTTCTGAAGCACTAAATGATATTCAAGCTTACGAAAAATTTCAAGACAAATTTCAGTTATTTTCACTAACCTTTCACTTCCTTGCACCACATGAACGCAATTTGCACTGTTCACACGACATTATGTTACGCACTCAACAGACTCATACATATACATACTATCGCTTCATACAAAATCATTTTGATTTACATACTCCATCAAGACAACCACATCATCGTTTTCTGTTTCTTAACTCAAAGTACACTTCACCATTTTTTCTTAATTTCACCTATTGCATCAAGGATACTAACCTCCACGGCATCCTCCGCAATTATGACCCAGTAACACAAATGTATATATTTTGTCCCATCACGAAGACCTTCAACGCCGAAGAATCCAGACCCTTCCTTATCCCACATGAATCTATCCAGCCTATAGAAATCCCAATATTAGAATTTATTCACAATACTAAATATAATCACAAAATATATAACCTCATTCAAAACACACCTTATGAGTTTGCAGTAGGCACCGAAGAACTAAAAACCATTAAAGCACTTCAATTGCTTTGGCCACTGTTTCAAACTAAAAACATTATTCGCATACTAGCAAAATTACTAACAACATCGGACATGATACACGACATCTTCCCCCACGGCTTTTTCCCAGACGATTAACAGGTAAGTATAATTTAAAAATATTCTTAACTAATAAATTTAAATTAGTACTAACCATTCTTTATTCATGTTTCTTTTACATTTCTAGTCTTCATACCACGATCTTCTGCAAAAAACAGAAAAGAAAAATAAAAAATAAACTAGTTAAAATTCCTCTAAACTTCATTAATATTTTGCACAAGATAAAATAATAAAATTCATACCAAATGTAGTAAATTAGTTTATAAATTGTTTCCCCATAAAGCAGTAAATTTAATTACCATGAAAATTTATAACTTTAAATTTCCCCCAACAAAAAGCAGTAAATTTGAAATTCTATGTAATAAAATGATAAAATGAAAATGCAGTACCAACCTGTGATATTTTCATTCACTCGCACAAGAATTCTATCCAAACTCGCACAGCTCGCCCACGAAGAATTGTTTAAATAATGATTTTAAATTTCAGGTTTTCACACTCAACAACTCTAAGACACGATAACAAGTTTCAAACTTTCCTTTAACCCGGTTGGAAAGGAATTATATACTAAACCAAACTAACCAACGCAGCTTACTAAACACCACAACACATAGAATAACAGCATGACTAAGAAAAGGAAACCAACGGTACCCAAACCGGATTAACCCAGTTTAAAACTGGATAATTTATTCTTTTGAAGACTATTATAAAGTCTAAGAAATAAATAATAAAACACAAAAAGTCGAAAGACAAACCCATACCAAAAACAATTTGATTTTTGAAAAAAGGACACAACCAAAGGAACATAAGAAAGACCAACATAAAACCAACATAAAACGTTGTCACATAACAGGACCTCTCAAAGAAACCGCACGAAATCATACTCCCACTCCTGGCCTAACCCACCAGAGAGGACGTCCTGAGCATGCTCCATAACCGACCTAACCCACCGCGCTACATCCACACTTTGTGACCACGCTTATATTTTTAATAAGAGGTACTCAAGGGTGAGTAAATCTTCAAAATAACCAAACTAAAACAAAAAAGCTTTTGTGAAAACAACTAACTAAATTCATGATTAAAAAACCGAACTAATAAAATTTTATAAATGTAAATCATACCTTCCAGTATATAGATTGACACACAACAACAAAGACGAACATCCAAAGACAAAGCGATTACATCACACTCGAACAAGAATGGCTAACCACAACCGATATGCCGTCCACAATCACAACTTAAAGGATTTAGAGTACGACTTGACTTCGCAGAAAAGGACTTCATTGAACAAGACCAATGACCACCTCGATGTTCAAATATACGTACAGATCCGAGTTACGAGGCATCCCTTCCACACACGATCTCCACGCCATTCCCAGACGAGGTTGAACACAAAACAAGTTCTCTACATAATACAGAAAAACCCGTCATAGCAAACCATTTTGAAATCAGATTGATTTCATTGGGGAACACAGTCGTTGTCACAAGTTGACATAACGATTGATGTCCCTAACTCCAGCGTCCTGGAACTTCTTTAACAAGAGAAACCGGACAAGAATATGATGTTCGCCAAATACCAACGTTCATCATTCATCCTTTGAATTGCAGAAAGATAATTCTAAAAACTCTGTAAAACCCGGGTGGGTGGAACCTGATCTAAACTATATTTTATGATTAGATGAATTGGATATTTTACCACTGTAAAGTATTTAATATTAACCAATCATAATCCATCTAACTAACAACCCACTTATTTGTAAGTGCTGAAATTACTTGTAATTTTAGCACCAGAGAGATTTGAATTTAACTTAGAAATTAGTTGCCTCTCCAAGAGAACTTCAGCGGCCGCAACAAACCAGTATACCCTAGATCTATTGAGCCTAGCAGAGACTAGTTAAACACCCTGAGACTAGAAAGTATAAGAGTAAGATTAGGATCGGTATTAGACTAAGAAGTTGCACGAATCTATCCGACCGAAAATAAGATAGCGTGACGAGCAGACGGTGTACCCTATCCGAAATTACTCTATGAGTTAACCACATCGGTCCTAACTCAGAAGCAAACATAAATCAATAAGTTTCAAACAGCAGTAATTTTTTTTTGACAAAGTAATGAAACGACAAGTACATTTATTAATTGACTTGGAGCTAAAACTGGTCGGATTTTTTCATAGAATTTTTGGGTCGAACATAAATGAACACACTTTTCTTCCTGTAGAGTCGGTCAAAACATCAACAGTTTGTTCCAGTCGGTGAATCAAAACCTTTTTTTGGTCAGGTTGGTCAAAATAAAATTCGAACATCTCAACCCGGGCTTGAATTTTTTCCCCTATTTTCTAACTGAGATATTCTGTTTCTGAAACTCTTTTTTGCTACTCCAGACAGTTTTTGCATTCACAGTTTCAGCACAACATGAGACCAGCAAAGCATCCTGTCTTTTCCTTACGGTAGACCAAAAGTCTAAATCCTACTATATGATATAGATGAAAATTACTTAGCCAATTTGCGAGTAAACATCTTGTTGGCTGAAAGATCTTAGAGGTGAAATTTGGCCTTTACGGCCTAACTACTATTGGGTAGACGATGTTAACTTGATTCCTACTATGTTCAGCAAGTTCAGATTGATGGGAGGAGAAGCTTTTTCGATTTTTTAACCCCTCCTCTTTATGGAAAATCCTAGATCCGCGCCTCATTTCGTCTAAGGCAAGTTTCAACCTCTTGCGTCTGTGTTGGAATTTTTTTGGGATCATTTCCTTATGTATATAATAATTTATCGTTATCGTTTTAAGAAAAACTGATCATATGAAAAGTTAATTGCTTTATTAGACCAGAAAATGAGTAAAGTTAACTAAAATAAAGGACAAAAATGCCCCCAAAATATCTCCAAATTGAGCTGCGTATGTGCCCCACAAGAGCGCCCCGGGGTTTTTGGAGTCCATTTCGTTCAGGCGGTAACACGATGAAGCAAAGGTGTAATATCCGGTCGTCGCGTGGATCATCCAGAGAACTACGACGACAATACCCGCAGAACTTTCACAATACAGGGGTGGTTCGGGACTCTGTGAAGCTATGTATAATAAAATTGAACAAACTGCAAAATGAGTCATCATTATTGACATTAAAGTGACCATTCTTTTTGCAGGTATGCAGTGAGCCACTAGGGTTGTCAATGGTAGACACAAACCCCACAAGGTTACCGACAGGTGGTAGCTTCTTTGGCTGTAGGGTATTGCGGTGTAGGTGAAGAAGGGAGACATGAAGTTGTAAATGGTAGCACTACTCAAGAGCCAGATCGCCCACAGAAAATACTTTTGATTATTCCTGCCATCGAACTCTTCAAAGATTGAATCGAAAATAGACGCTAGTTTCAAACTTCCTGATTTTGTGTTCTTTTTTGATCTTTGAGGAAGTTTATCATCTGTGTTTTTTCGGTGTTCCTCGGCAAGAAGTTTTCCTTTTTCGTCGTGGATTTCTTTTTGCGGAACTTCCTTAAAATCTACTGTTGATGAAATATGTTCAAAAATTTCACGTTTTGGTCTGTTTTGATCAAATTTGCTCAAAGCGACGAAAGCTAAACAAGACGAAAGAAAAACCGAGAAGTAAATAACGAGAGCTGCAGTCGGTCCGAACACGAAATCTGTTGTCAATTTATGGAAGGTTTCTGATTTGCGAGCAGAATGGCTTAATTTTTTATTGGAACATTCTTCTTTGATGAAGTTCTCATCCTCTAATCCCCAGCTTTGAATGAAAGACAGTAATGTTTCGAAGAACCCGCTGCATGTTGTGCCTAGGAGCACCGTAGTCATGAAATATGGCGGGAACCTTTTGCCCACCATAGTGTATAGAACCGTAACTCTTATGGTATCCAAACTTAACAATAGCCACGAATTCAGAAGAAATCCCAGGCTAATTCCGTGTGGAAAAACATTAAAGGAGTGATCAATAGTTTTGTCCCAGAGGAATATTATGGAAAAACTAAGAAGCAGTCCAAGTAAGTAAGTCAAATAACACGCTCTTTCCAAACCCAATTTTGAGATAGAAGGGATGAGAAACAATGAAAAGCTGGACAAACCGTTAGTCAGAGACATGAAAGAACCAAGTTTGGCACCCTCGGGTAAAAAGGGCACAAAAAATGGTAATTCAATCACTAAACCATTTGTCCAGAGCCACGCGGAAAATGATACGAGAAACAAAAGCGTGAACGATATCTGATCGTGGTAATATTCAAGCCATTGGTTCTTATTACTCGTATTTTTCATCGTACTTTTGCTGTTCATTTTTTAAGTTCAAAAATCAACGCAGAAAGCAAAATTCAATAAAATGTTACGATTTAAAAAGAGTGATCGTTAAAAATTGTACAATAAAGTCATTTAACAAAATTCAATGCAGTATTCAGGCACAATCTCTTGAAGCAAAGCAAAACCATCTCACTCTCGCTTTAGAAAAAGTAGACGTTGTCAATCTTTCACTTTTAGTTCACGAAAAATCTGAGTCGCAAAATAAAATTGATCAAAACGATCGAGCATTAATATAGTTCAGAGCTCATCAAAGTAATAAAAACTTTTTGTATCGGTTCTAAACTTTATTTAACGAAACAAAAAACATTATGAAACCTTTCTAGTGGTTGCTTTTGAATGTATTTTTGAAGCTCAAAAAGCAGCGGATCATATTTATTCAGCTTCTCTGTTTAATTTTAATCACAAAAGAGTATCAAAAAAGTATGAAAAAAAAATGCTGTGAAAAACAATAAGCCCTGAAAAAGAATCGAAAGATCAAACGTCCTTCGTCTAGACAATTCTTAATTTATTTAAAAATCTTTTACATTGTATTTTGTATTTCATCTGCCAAAAACTCATTGGAATAAACTTTGTTCCGATTGAATGATCTGTTCCGACTTATGAAGTGTGATGTAATCTTTGGTAAACATGTTGCTAAGGTTCCTTTCTATTATAGCAATCCCAACCAAGTAGCAGGAAATTGTATAGCTCTCAACATTCCGAGCTTAAAAGATGTTTTGTCTTAACAGGCGGATTCTGCGATGCTGCTGGAAGAAGCATGGTCGCGGATTCCATAGCAAAGCCTTGTTGTTCCGACTTTCGATACGAAAGTAACGGAATATTTGTGCTCGGGGTGGGTTTTTTTTTCTTCAGACAAATTTCGACTTTTCAACTAGCCATTTTTGACGAAATTTTTTTAAAATCATTCGAAAGATATTGATGTCTTAAGCTCAAATTTGAAAAGATATTTCACCTGTGATCATTTTTTGTAAAGTTATGAGGGTTTAAAGATTGCCATTTTGGCCAATTTGGGACAATTAACGCGCGATATATTAATTTGGGACAATTAACGCGTAAGCGGAGAGTTAATCTGTCTTAGAAATCGTTCCTAATTGGTTGAAAGAAGCTTATATGCTATAATTGATTTGTTTCAAAGAGCAAAACCTATCCTTTTGTACTTTTTATGGCGTGTGGGGGGATGATTTTTACAAAAATTTCAACCTTTAGAAAAAAAAAATTTCTCGTTTTTTTTACATTTAATTATTTAAAGTTATTACTGCTCCATAAAACTTAAAAGGCAGTCGGAACATGCAGGGCTTCGCCCTGATACGAGCAGTCAATTTGGTTTTAAAGGATTCAACTCCTGTTGTAAAAATCCGAACAGAGTAGTGCAGCTCACTGTTAAACTGTTATGCAGCTCCAAATGCTTGTTCAAAACGCAAATTTTGCGGTAATCAAAATCAGAATTGTGGAAATTCCATAAACAATTAGTAACCTGTTTGAAGTGGTTTTAGACTGTCGCTGAATACGCAGCGTGTAGCTGATTCCGTATTTAGTAGAAAAACCATCTTGAATTATTGGAATCCGCATTTGTTTGCGGAATTCAATAAAACATAACTACATATTTAAACGGCGCACAGACATATCGGCCAAATACAACTCAGCCAATTTGAAATTCAGACAATTCAGCCAAAAATATACAAACATTTCAGCCAGTTTTAGAAAATGCTAAGTTCGAAAGAAAAAAATCGGAATTGGAGCTATTTCTCGGTTTAAGGTCGCCGGTGGGCGCGCTACGCATTCGTCGCCGCTTTGCGGCGATAACCTGCTCTAAATTTCGTATAGAGTCCTACCCTCTGTTGGCAAGCTCGCAACACGTTGGCGCGACTGCGGCGGTCACCATTATTGGCTGAATTGTCTCTGGCTGAATTGTCTGCATACTTTTGACTGAATTGTCTGAATTTCAAATCAGCTGAATTGTCTTTGGCCGAATTGTCTGGACGCGATTTAAACGCCGTTATAGCTCTAACAGGCATGAGGTTAAAATCAAACCAAAAAAGAGCTCGGAAATCGAGCAAAACTTGATTGAAAAATAAACTATGGACAATATATTATAATTAATTAAATTTGTAATCCATTTGAAGTCAGGTTAACACTTGTCTCAATTGATGCAAAAAAGTTCAGTTAGGACTTGGTAAGAATCTTGAGAAAATGTATAGAAAAAGAGATTTTCTCGCATAACGAGAATTTTTAAGATATTTAACTTTAACACAATTTTTTCTAATCGTGGAAAAGTTTCTGCGCTTCCTTGTAGTTATCATATAACACTGATTAGCTGCGTTGTTAAACTACCAAGTTTTTAAACTCAACATTAGCGGTCGAAAACAAAAAAAAACAACAATTTGAACTTAGACATTGTTCAGTTTTTTCTAAATTAAAAGGCGTATAACAACATTCATTGCAAAAGTTTGACATACTTGACAAAAATTTGACATATCGAAAAACAAAAAATTATTGATCAAAGTTTTCGGGCATTTGTATTCTTCAGAGTTTATCAATTAGCAAAACATCTCAAACAAAAATTTCATTTTCCTGAAACATCAAAAAATAATTACTATGTTGGCAGCTTTAGAATCCGTATTGAGAATCGAAATTCATCAGATGTTTAGCTTCTGGGGATAGTTTGAAGTCATAAATTATCAAAGAGGTGTTCAAAAATACCGGATCGCAAATTAGGTTTCCCATATACGACCTGAAAACGGACCTGAAAAAGTTCAAAGTTCCTTTTATAGCCATTCTAATCTAGTAAAATGAAAAACCTTGCCCATCCCATTATGAAACCAATCTGTCAATTTTCATTAGGAATCTGAGACAAACTAGAAAGAGAGTTACCATCTTTTATGCACAGCAAGACTTTTTGTTCCGACTTTCGATACGAAAGTAACGGAATATTTGTGCTCGGGGTGGGTTTTTTTTTCTTCAGACAAATTTCGACTTTTTAACTAGCCATTTTTGACGAAATTTTTCTATATCATTCGAAAGGTATTGTTGTCCTGAGCTCAAATTTGAAAAGATATTTCACCTTTGATCATTTTTCGTAGGGTTACGGGGGTTTAAAGATTGTCATTTCGGCCAATTGGGGACAATTAACGCGCGATATATTTCGCGTTATTAACGCGTAAGAGGAGAGTTATTCCATCTTAGAAATCGTTCCAAATTAGTTAAAAGAAGCCTATTTGCCATAATTGGTTTGTTACAAGGAGCGAAATTTATCCTTTTGTACTGTATATGGCGTGTGGGGGGATGATTCTTATAAAAAATTTCAAATTTTGGAAATTTTTTTTTTCATTTCGTTTTATTTCATTGAGTTTTTTAATGTTATTACTGCTCCATAAACCTTAAAAGGCAGTCGGAACATTCAGGGCTTCGCCTTGATACCAGCAGTCTTGTTTGAGGTTTTTAGCAACTTTTTGTTGTCATGGAATCCATAATCAAATGGTTAAAACACTGTGCAGCTCCAAATTTTTGCCTGAATAGTTAAAGTTGCGACATCCAGAACGCATTGCGAAATCAATAGAGAAATAGGATCATTTGGGTGCATTACCTTAGCTTGTTCCATATGAATTTGGCTTCCCGCAGTGAAGTTCCATGGATAATCACCTAATTGCGTGGTCAAAAATATTGCCAGTATAATCGATTATAATTTACACCATTAGATTCTATTTTTAAAGAAAAACTATATCGATAATCATCTATTAAAAATCCATTGTCATGGATTATAATGGCTTATAATCTCTATATTTTTGCTACGACTTTGTTTACGAAAGTAACAGAATATTTGTGCTCGGGTTAGGTTTTTTTTTCAGACAAATTTAGACTTTTTCACTTGAAATTTTTGACGGAATTTTTTATATCATTCAAACAGTTTTGTTGCCTTGAACTTGATATTGAAAAGATATTTCACCTGTGATATTTTTAGTAAAGTTATGGGGATTTAAACATTGTGGCCAATTTGGGATATTTAACGCGCAATATAGTCCTCGCTATTAGCGCTATTAACGCGTAAGCGGAGATTTAATCCTTCTTAAAAATTGTTCTAAGATTGATAGTTTGATCTCATGTACACAAAGTCATTGCATTGAAGACGTCTTTGACGTCACATTACGTATCTAAAAAGAGAACAAAGGATGAGGAATCATTGTGAGAAATTAACCAATTGAGATCTAGTTGTTTTATATGAACTTCAACATGGTAGCAGGAGGTTAATAGACATTTATTTCAAGGATGACACGAAGAGGATTGTGGAAAGAAAAAAGGATAAGTACGATGAAAACGAGAAAAACATCGCAAATGAATGAAGACAATGAAGGGACACCGACGGGGGACACAATAACGCAATTCAATTGGATGCCACAGACTTAGTAGAAGAATATAGGAGATGGAAGAAAAAGTTATTGTGGTAGAGTGAGTGTACACAAACTCCATTGGAGATGCAGGCACCACCTGTCATTATGAATGGGATAACAAATGCAGAATTGAACGAAGTAATTATTGGGTTGAACTGGTTTCTCTTTTTTTTGTTTTTTAATGGATTATGATTATCCAGTTTTTAGGAGCTTAATCCAGTTTTTAGGAGCTTAATGGAGAATCCATTATAATCGATTATGATCCATGGAACCTCATTGCAGGTTTGTCTTGGAACGCGCTATTTGTCAGTTAAATCTGCATTTTGTTCTTGGAATTTGCCTTAATTACTGGAATTTGCATTTTGTTCTCTACAGAATACAGTAAAATATAGTTTATATAATGTTTCAATTGTTCCAGGGTCAATTTGTACCATTGAACAAGAGCAAAACAAAACATTCAAAACTGATCGGAAATTTTTTTTAACGCTGCAGTTTATTCTGTACGACGAAGACATTCAACTACTGAGACTGAAACCTGAATACCGAGAATACTGAGACATGCAGTGAGGTTTATCTTAATTTCTTAAATGCTATCAAAATCATCAAACAGTGTATCTATGGGCGCTTTTTCCTCCCCCCCCTACAATCCACACAAGCATCAGTTTATGGTCTAACGAGAAGTTTCACAAGGTTGATTATGAAGATCAAATGTGTTTGTCATGGCTTACTTTATCAGCATGTCAATTTCATGACAATCGGACATTTTGAACAATATTTTTAATTATAAAAAAATGCAGGTGGGGGGGGGAGGAAAAAAGTCTAAGTCTGTATCTTGAAAGCTAAGAAGTGCTTGTTTTTTAGTTTTTTAAATTTATCTTTGTTATTGCTTTACTTTTGAACTTCACGGGCCGCAGTTACTTCATAATTGCTCTTTAGATTTAAAAGAGTCTTTTAATCAAGCTTCTATAATTTCACACATGAGTGGTTTTCTTTGTTCACACCGGGCCAAAAAAATGTTGTTACACAGTGCCGAAAACTATTTTGAACTTGTTTATACTAATCCCAAATCAATGACAAGTAAATGAATTCAAATCGACGGAAGTTGCAAAGTCAAAAATGACCGTTTCAGTTGATGGTGCTTGTTAAACCAACAAAAGTTATCGAAGCTCGGCGTCATGAATTGTTCTGAACAGTGTAGGATCGTTGATACTAACACTTTTTTTGGCAATTTCAGAATTCGATTGTACGTTTTACCTTGAAAAATGCATGCAGTAAAGTGAAGGTTAATGAAAAAAACGTAGCTTGGTATTCGCTAATCAATATGATAAATAGAAGAGCAAACAAATAACCAATCTCAAAACTGAAAAATTAGTCCCTCATCTGAAGAAATTTATAAGACGGTGCTAATATAGTGGACCCTATTTCAATCAAAACTAAGGAAACAATTTTATGAAAATCATAGGACGGATACTAGAGATGATTTGACCCGGGCATGCAAAACACCGGACCCCTCGTATAACCTGCCTTAAGTGATAACGGTTCCCGGAAAAGCAAAAAGCCCATAATCTAGTGGTTAGAAGGGGATCAAAGTATAACATAAACTTAGTTGAGGGAAGCTTAAGTTTAGAACCCCTCACTCCCTGGACCTCTACTTCCAATAAAATGCCCCAAGCAAGTAGTCCCCTCCCCGACTTCCGGAACACGACATTTCTTCGCCCCCAACAAAAGCAGCGAGTCTAAATTTTTGGATATCATGAGTAGTGACAAGGGGCATCTTAATTTATTATTTGAGCGAAATCTGACGCTTGAACCGGAATTTATTAGCACTTGAGAAACCTTAAACACCTTAAACCAATAGGCAACTGGAGCAATATAAAAAAAAGGCATATTGATTTTATGGCAGCAAGAGACGTTAAACGCCAGGCTCCCAAAAGGTCACTCGTGAATGAAAATCAACCGGCGACTCCTTACGATGTTATTAGCCTTTTCTCGGGAAAAGTGACGATGGAACTTAGAAATAGGATAACCCGGAAAGTATTAATGAGATAGGAATAAAACGTAGTAGGTACGACACCTTTGGAATTCCGAACCTAAAAATTAAGTAGTGACCATTAAATCACCTTTAGGCGTTTAGGAGCAAAATTGCATAGAAAACCTGGATTAGAAACTGAAACTGAATCGCCCAATTTAGTTATAATTTTGGGAGATCTTATCCATTGGGAACTGCAGCAGAAGCTGAAAAGAATATAGTTTTTACATTGTAATATTGAAATGGAGAATTTAAGTGAAGGGAACTTGGCAAATAAAGTTTTCAGCTCAGCTTGCTGATTAAGCTATTAATAGAAAATCAACTAAGTTAAAGAAAAGTGGGTCAGAGGAAAGTGGCAGTAATAGGAGCATAGCATGGAAAGTATGTCTCTTTAAAAATTTAAATGAGCAGGATCTTTACTAACATCCCATGTGGTGGCTTCATGACCTAATTTGACCCCTAAAAAGCCACTAATTTTCCCTTAATAGCTAGAAAGCTTGGACTGGAATAAAGTATAGCTGGAAATTTTAAATGTATGGAAAGAATTAGCTACCCTTGAAAAGTGTCTTCCCTTACCCCTAAGAGATCGGTAAGGTAACGTGATAATTTATTAGGAATCTTGGTAGATTTGTTAATTAAACATAATTCGATTTAGAGGTGATATTGTACTTGATATGTGCACATCCTAGTTAAAGATTAATCTAATAAAATCGGAACTTAAGACTATTATTTCAGCAGGATAGCTTAGGTGAAATTTTGCAAACGAGGTACAAAAGTAAAACTTCAGGACTTGTAGGGACGTGCAAAACTCTATTTATAGCAAAATCTCAAGCAGGTGGACATAGCGAAGAGGTTACTGGTAGCCTATCCTTAACAGAACATAATTAAGAACTAGTGAGAAGAGTTGTGTTTTAGTTGTTAAAAGGAGAAAAATTAGTTCGAAGACAGCAGATAGTTGGTTCTCGTCAGAGTGAGAACAGTGATTCTTGAAGTTGATGAGATCAGTTAAAGTACCTCAAAGGAATCATGATCCGTAGAGATACTACTAATGTCAGCAAGTCGAACTGAGTAGTTGCGTGGAGTTGCTGTGTGTAACTGGTTAATTAAAATTCTCTAGTGAGAAAGAATAGTTTAGTTGAGTTAGGTGGAAGTTAAACTGAAATTAGACAATTGTGCTAAGAAATTGCAGACCCTTTTGTTAGACTAGATGATTAGATCTTGTTCTAGCCGCTTAAAATTTTTTGGACGTATAATTTTTGATTTTAGTTACCGTTGGAAATTCTTGTGATCGTATGGAGCAGAAGAGACAGCCTTATGTGCCGTACAAAAAGAAACAAATAGCTTAAATCACTATGGAGTAGTTGCCATCAACTTAACCCTTTCAGGACCGTGGATAGCAGTAATTCTCGGTCGCCCCGCTGAATTAATTGCCCAAAGGACCGCTTTGCAGTGCCG
This sequence comes from Symsagittifera roscoffensis, assembly GCF_963678635.1. Taxonomy (NCBI): domain Eukaryota; kingdom Metazoa; phylum Xenacoelomorpha; order Acoela; family Convolutidae; genus Symsagittifera; species Symsagittifera roscoffensis. The sequence goes on from NC_087066.1 coordinate 63,967,368, forward strand.
CTTTGCAGTGTTCTTACGAGAGAGATAGATAGATAGAGAGAGAGAGAGAGAGAGAGAGAGAGAGAGAAAGCGAGAAAGAGAGAAAGATAGGGAGAGAGAAACAACCTAGAGAAGCAATCCCCTTTGTCTACAAATAGACAATTTACTCAACAAGTCAGCAAATGGTCAAACTTTCTTCTCGGTTTCGCTCCAAAATAAAACAGTATTGAAACAAATTGTCATCAATTTACAAACAGAACTTTAATTTTTCAATTATCTTCCTTTTTCGGCACTGTTGAACACACTTCCATTTCCGGCTCGGCACTGTTGAACGCTCCAATGAACGCTTGATCAGGCTTTCTTAAACTTGTTTTGAGTTCAATTTTTAAAGTATCAGGGCTTTTTTTGGGGTTTCTCAGACAAACATGAATATACGTTTCTGTGTAAAAGTTTCACCTCATAAAGTCACAAAAAAATTTTTAGCACAAATTGAGGTTTTTCGAACATCATACTAGCTTAAAAAATGAATTAATTAGTTTGCCTCATTTTTTAGAATTATATCTGAGCCTGCCATTTTTGCCGCTTCTGCTACACTCGAATGGGAAATTTACGTTACCAGCTATATAAAACAAAACTTAAAAAATTTTAAATTTGGCAACAAAATTTCAATCGACTATAATTTTACAAAATTTGGCCGCATGTTATATATCTTTTTTCTTGATTTCAGTGTATTTATGTTTTCACGCGGGAGAAGCTATTGAAAACAAATTAATATTTATGTCGGCTGTTGTTAAGTCCACCGAATAGATTTGAAAATCCGATAAAAACTATCAAGATTCAATTTTGCCAAAAATACATTAGGTGCGAGCAAAATTTTGAAAAAAAAACAGGATGGCTTTCAGTTTTAAGGGACACGTTGATACGTTTTGATTAGAAAAGCGCGTTCTTTTTGTTCAGCAATTATTTTTTAATAACTAGTGAAGGCGGAATGGCGTCATTCAGACAGTTTCATTTTTTGTCCGCCAAAAAGGATGCTGTAAATTAGTACCAATGGTGGAATTAAAGTCTTGCATCCCTGGGTGGCGGGCGTGTCCCCCCAGGTAAATCCACTACTCGTCATATTCTTCTTAATCGAGTTCTCTCCTTCTCAGAATTCATGAAAGCTTTCTGAAGATTTGCAAGATTTCCATTCAATTTGCAAGTCTGGCAAGATTTGATTTCCATTTGCATTACTCTTGCAAGATGTTGCAATCTATTACAAACTTAGTTCTATGTTACTTTGCTGCTATTGGAATTTTCAGTGTTTTCTGAAGTTTTTGCCATTCTCAAGAAAACCAAAATCTCACAACAAAGGCGAAGGGAACAAGGGTAAGCAGATACAACTTCAATGTTTATAAAGGTTTTCAATCTATTGAGAAAAACTTTTTCGCAATATTTAATTTGGAGTTGACCTTTGAAAAAACTAATTGTGTTAGAAACTCAAGAAATTTTTTTCTTTTTAATTTTTAACTTTTCTTTTTATTTTTTTTTATTTTTTACTTGTAAAAAAGCCTCATAGTCTAACACTACTAATTTTTAAGGGAGATTGGTTAACCTCGTTCTTTTCGTTCCTATTTTAAGTCAATTAGCTCTCATTCGAAGATCATTCGAGATATTTTTGCGGTTTTAATCTTTCCAGCTTAGCAAAATATTTGATCATTTCCTTATTGCATTCAACTGCAAATATAGATTTTTTTACACAAAATGCATAAATTATATGTCAGCAGCGAAATTGTACCTGGCTATGCAAGGTTTGTATTCCAAATTGAGATTGCAAACTATATGTTTATTCGAAAAAATTGGACGCTGTAAAAGTAGAACCCCGGTGAATTAACAATCACTATTTCTATGGGGAACAGTTTTGCATAGACTTTAAAAAGCAATCAAACCCAGACTTGATTTCCTGAACGGTGGGCTTTACCAGTTCCTAAATTCGCTAATTATTTTACTCTTTTAATTGTGTGCTCTCAAAAAAGCAAACAATTTTTTGAAAAATCAAATGAGCCTTCTTAAAATTCTACATTTTAGATGACAAGGGATTTGCAGTCAGCCTCATGTCAAGGCTTAAAACGCAGTGGTTATCGTTACTTGTAAAAAAAGCCTCATAGTCTAACACTACTACATTTTAAGGGAGATTGGTTAACCTCGTTCTTTTCGTTCCTATTTTAAGTCAATTAGCTCTCATGCGAAGATCAATCGAGATATTTTTGCGCTTACGGAAAAATCATTGCCCAATTTTAAGCTCTAATTCTAACTACACGGACAGAAGTCTACAAGGTTTTAATCTTTCCAGCTTAGCAAAATATTTGATCATTTCCTTATTGCATTCAACTGCAAATATAGATTTTTTTTGCACAAAATGCATAAATTATATGTCAGCAGCGAAATTGTACCTGGCTATGCAAGGTCTGTATTCCAAATTGAGATTGCAAACTATATGTTTATTCGAAAAAAATTGGACGCTGTAAAAGTAGAACCCCGGTGAATTAACAATCACTATTTTTAGGGGGAACAGTTTTGCATAGATTTTAAAAAGCAATCAAACCCAGGCTTGATTTACTAAACGGTAGGCTTTCCCAACTCCTAAACCCGCTAATAATTTTACTCTTCTAACTTGTGTGCTGTCAAAAGTGTAAACAATTTCTTGAAAAATCAAATGAGCCTTCTTAAAATTCTACATTTTAGATGACAAGGGATTTGCAGTCAGCCTCATGTCAAGGCTTAAAACGCAGTGGTTATCGTTACTTGTAAAAAAAGCCTCATAGTCTAACACTACTACATTTTAAGGGAGATTGGTTAACCTCGTTCTTTTCGTTCCTATTTTAAGTCAATTAGCTCTCATTCGAAGATCATTCGAGATATTTTTGCGCTTACGGAAAAATCATTGCCCAATTTTAAGCTCTAATTCTAACTACGCGGACAGAAGTCTACAAGGTTTTAATCTTTCCAGCTTAGCAAAATATTTGATCGTTTTCTTATTGTATTCAAGAATTGCATTCAATTTGCAAGTTTTTTGCGAGATTTGGGCTCCATTTGTGAGAAATTTGCAAATTGCTGCATACTTGTACCAAAAAAAGCTCTTAATTTTTTTGGCTTTGGTATTTTCAACCAATTTTGAAGTTTCTTCATGTCTCTGACAGGTACTCAACAGAGCTTCAAAGCAGACACGAAGGGATCAAAAGAAAACATTACAAAATAACTGTTTATAAAGGTAGGTATCTGTTTTGAAATTTTTTCAAAACAGTTTTTTTTGGAGTTAATCTTGAAAACATTAAACTTTAAAGTAATTCAGAGGTTTTTATACTCTTATTAATCCTATAATAATTGTTATTGAAATTTTTTTTAAAACTGCAATTTTAGATCGTACATACTGCAGGAAAAATGAATCATCGATGAAATTTTACGTTGTTAAGGGAATGCAAGTCTTGCGAGATTTAGATTCTTAGTTAAAAATCCAAATCTTGCAAATTTTTTGCAAGATTTGCTATCCAAATTGAGAATGCAATAATATTGCAGTATTCTTGCAAGATTTGTATTCTTTTTTCTAGAAAGATTTGCGTTTCAAAAAACTTCACGCAAGCCAATTTCTCATGCTTACTATATTGTTGAATGGTATTTTATCACTATCAAAACTTGCTTAGTACTAAAGTTTACGCGCAAAAACTAGCAAAGCTGCATTGCTTTACCCACAACCAATAAAACAACAGGTTTAGATTCCAATAAAATTTCAGAAAAAAAAACACTTTAAAAAAAATGTAGCTAGAAAAATGTTTGTTGTCTTTTTGATCTACAAGTTCCGTTTCACTAGAGTTCCAACGACTCATCTCATTCATTGTAACTATAGGTTGAAGATCTATTAATACCACTGGAGCATATTGATACTTTAGGCAACAAAACTGCACTCATGGAGATGAATCACGGAAATTATCTTTTAACTCTGTACGATCGCGTTTTTATAATGTCATTAAATATGTTGTATTTACTTCCTTGGTTGTTTGTCCCATAATTGAATTGTGTCAAAAAATCAAGTCAAATTTTACTGGCCAACAAAAAAAACTTTGAATCATATTCCATGAGCTAAATAACAAAAACGACAGAACATTCAGACAAATGTCATTTAAGTAATTTTTTCCACGCAATCACCATGAAGAAAATTTTATTTTCCTGAAGCTTTAAATTTCTGAGACATTTTTTGGTGGCAAAACACTTTGTAAAAAGCCTCAATTTTTAGACGTAATAACGCAGTCATGTAAAATAGTTTCAATTCTTCACTCAAAAAAATACAATTTTGGATTATGTTTGCTAATCAGTAGTTGTTTTTTAATCTATCTTGAACATTTTTTACGAATTCGTTTCGACTTACAACTGTTCTTGGCTTTCTGTGCCCAATCAACTGAAACATAAAATTTGTCAGCTTGTCAGTTTTGCGCGGACTTCGAGCCAGAAACTATAGCTAGTTGCTGCAGATTGCAATAGGCAGACGAATTCCAATATTTCACGCAGATTCCGCAAAACTGTAAAAAACAAAACTTCGTTGGATTTCATAAATTGTTCCAAGTTCCGGAATATTTGTTATGACTTCCGCATTTTTGTAAGATTTTCAAGCGATTTTGTTTCACTTTTTTGGTCATGGAGTCCAAAACCAAGAAGATCAAAGAAAACTAGCAAGGTTGCGGATCCAGAGACCAATAAATTTTAAATGCTTGGGGATTCCTCTGACAATTCAAAAAAATATGGCCATGTTATGTAGATTCTCAAATTTTGGAATAAGAGAAAATAAACGAAAATCTTTGCTCGCTTTTTCATTTTTTTTGTTTTCACATCTATCATGTTTTTTGTGAGTCTCTAGGAGTATTTCAAAATAGCTAAAAAAGCTAATTTGTGTCGCTATTTTAACTTTTAAGGTCATGCTGCATTTGTACTTATACAAAACTAACTGTCGCTGAGCTATAAAACTAACTGTCGCTGAGCACTTCAGATTTGTTAAATGATCAAGTTTATTTTTTTGCATACATTTGGCAAATTATGTTTCAAAAAAACTCCAATTTTATTGTATAAAATTACTCTCACTTTATTCCCTCCCTCGCATTGGTTGTAGTGTTGAGTGAATCCATAGTATTCGCGAACAAATTGTTTCGGTGCGAAAGGAACTATTTATGATATAAGCAGACAATTGTGATAGTTCAATTCTGTTATTGTTCCGACTTTTGATACGAAAGTGACGGAATATTTCTGCTCGGGGTAGGTTTTTTTTCTTCAGACAAATTTCGACTTTTTAACTAGCCATTTTTGACTGAATTTCTTTATATCATTCGAAAGGTGTTGTTGTCTTGAGCTCAAATTTGAAAAGATATTTCACCTGTGATCATTTTTCGTAAAGTTACGGGGGTTTAAAGATTGCCATTTTGGCCAATTTGGGACAATTAACGCGCGATAAATTTCGCGCTATTAACGCGTAAGCGGAGATTTAATCCGTCTTTTAAATCGTTCCAAATTGGTTGAAAGAAGCTTATTTGCCATAATTGTTTTGTTACAATGAGCAAAATCTATTCTTTTAAACTTTATATGGCGTGTGGGGGGATGATTTCATAAAAAAAATTCAAATTTTAGAAAAAAAATTTTTCATTTTTTTAAATTATATATACTACTGCTCGATAAACTTGAAAAGGCAGTCGGAATTTTCAGGGCTTTGCCCTGATACGAGCAGTCTTGTATCATTTTAAAATGTTTTCAGGTTGAATGATTAAGTAAACTAATGACAATTTTTAGTTGTTGTAGGATAGCATTACGTAAAAGAGTGCAATATGACTGATTTCTAGTCTCTTGGGTTGATCAAAAACTTCTTAGAACACAATTCCATATGTACAATAAATTGTCAGAAATCTCTGTGATCTTCATTTTCACGATTTTGAAAGTTGTATGAGAAGTATTTTTTCATGGACCAAAAAAAAACGATTAACTCAAAGCACTTAATTTTGGACGCTCTTGCATTTACGATGCATAGAAAACCACTAAAAATGTCTTAGAGCTGTCTATCACAAATGATATAAAAAAAGTAACAAATTTTAATTTTTGGCAAAACTTTTCAACGATGATTATTTTGAAAATTTCAAATTTTAAATTATCAAACATTGATACAGAAGAAATAGGAGAGTTCAGCGTTTTTGAAAAAAAAAGTTTTAAAGGGAAAGGAAAAAAATCTAACATTAGTGTATCCAGGACTACGTCATGCACACAAAAATTTAAATTGTGCATGCAAAAAACGTTTCTGGCTTCTCAATGCAAGATTAACCATCCGTTGTTTTTTTATTTTCCTTGATTTATGGAAAAATGGGGACTCCATTCGGCTCAAGAAAAATATCGATTCAAAAACAAATAAAATTAATGGCTCGCCCAATTAAACTTAATTTGAAAAATTCAACAAGACTGCTCGTATCTTGACGGAATCTCGAATTTTCGACTGCTTTTAAAGATCAATGCAAAATTGTTCCCCTTAAAAATTTTGATTGCCATTTAAAAAAAAATGAATTATATGAAACAAAATTTTTTTTTATTGAAAATCATCCCACACACACAATCTAAAATAAGAAATAGTAATTAAAGTTTTAGTTAATCTTAAATTCATTTTGAAACTGTTTCTATGATGGGGATCAAACCTCGTCCGATTATGCGTTGATAGCACAATATATAACGCGTTTAATGTCTCAGATTGGCCAAATTGGCAACATTTTGAACACAATAACTTCACGAAAAAATTTATTGTTTAAATTTGAGCTCAAGACAACATTACTTTTGGAACATTCACAATTAAAAAAGTCGAAATTTGTAGGAGAATAACATGAATGTTCGAAAAGTCCGAATTAAAATTAAAAAACCAAAACTGGTGTCAAAAGAGAATCGAAAAAACAAACTCATTTTAAATATTTCGCAATGTAATTATCGACTCATTTTTGATGAAAAAAAGTACCCAACAACCAAAAGTTGAAAATGTTAGTTTCATTACGAGCCCAAACTGTGTGTTTTGCGAAAATTTTAGTGAATTTTGCAACAAGTTAAACTGAGATTTATTGCAGAATTCGTAGCACGGCTTCACTTATCTTCTTGTTGTCTTGGATTCAACGAAGAGTTAGCTTAAACACTGTATCGCTCAAAATTGCTCCAAAAGCAGCCGGAATTCCGGAATCTACAAAAACTTTGCGGAATCCAGATTGGATGTGAGCAAAACAAACATTTACGCTTTTGTGAGATCTGCGACTGTAAATTGAATCCAGAAATCAAAAGCGGAATCCGAAATTGGTTTCCGGAGTCTAGTAGAGGTTACCACGCTTGTGGGCCACCTGCTAAGCTTTCATTAGCTTCATCTCAACTACTGCCGAGTTTTTTTTGACAATAGTAGTCACCAGCTCTCACCAGCTAGACTTTTTGAACAGTTCAACTTTAAATAACGCCATAAAAAAAGTTCCAGGGAAACAATATGAACTAAACTACGTTATGGCCTACAAAGCTTAATTATAAATGACTTGCATTTCAAGTCAGCTTTTTTCGTGAATTGTTTCATTGATTGCGAGATTAGCTTGAAGTTAGCTAGATTCAATTTGAATCCAAATTTTAATGAACAACTCATTTCATCCCGAAAACTTCCAATATCCAGTTTAATGCACTATAATGCTTACTTTATTCCAAACACTGCGATATCCAAACCATTCCATATAACGACATACTATACTCACTTCGTGACAAAAATGTCAAGTGCCCAGTACCATTGCATGTAATGAATTAATCAGTTACACCCAAAACTGCAATTACCAAGTTTAATCCCCTTTAACTAACATACCAAAAACTGCTGGTAAAACAAAAAAGACTTGATGGCACACCCACAATTTTTGTCAACCAATGATTTAGGATTTAATTTGGAAAACACTGTCAATGGTTAACTTTATTAGTCCGCTTTTGTTGTTTATTGTTCTGACTTTAGTAACGAAAATAACAGAATATTTGTGCCCGGGGTTGGTTTTTGTTTTCTTCAGACAAATTTTGATTTTTTAACTAGCCATTTTTGACAGATTTTTCAATTTTATTCAAAAGGTATTCTTGTCTTGAGCTTAAAATTGAAATTACATTCCACCTGTGATCAGTTTTTGTAAAGTTTTTGTAGGGTTTACGGAATACCATTTTGACCAATTTAGGACAATTAACGTGCGATATATTTCGCGCTATTAACGCGTAAGCGGAGATTTAATCCGTTGGCCAAATTGATAACATTTAGAATACAAAAATTTCACGAAAAATTATTGCTTAATTTTGAGCTCAAGACAACATTACTTTTGGAACGTTCACAATTTAAAAAGTCAAAATTTGTATGGAGAATAACATGAATTTTCGAAAAGTCCGAATTAAAATTAAAAAACCCAAAACTGGTGTAAAAAAAAGAATCTAAAGAAATAATTCGTTTTAAATTTTGCACAATGTAATTATTGACTCATTTTTGATGAAAAAAGTATTCAACAGACAAAAGTTGAAATTGTTAATTTCATTACGAGCCCAAACTGTGTGTTTTGCGAAAATTTTAGTGAATTTTGCAACAAGTTAAACTGAGATTTATTGCAGAATTCGTAGCACGGCTTCACTTATCTTCTTGCTGTCTTGGATTCAACGAACAGTTAGCTTAAACACTGTATCGCTCAAAATTGCTCCAAAAGCAGCCGGAATTCCGGAATCTCCAAAAATTTTGCGGAATCCAGATTGGATGTGAGCAAAACAAACATTTACGCTTTTGTGAGATCTGCGACTGTAAATTGAATCCAGAAATCAAAAGCGGAAACCGAAACTGGTTTCCGGAGTCTAATAGTGGTTACCACGCTTGTGGACCACCAGCTAAACTTTCAACAGCTTCATCTCAACTACTGCCGAGTTTTTTTTTAACAATAGTAGTCACCAGCTCTCACCAACTAGACTTTTTGAACAGTTCAACTTTAAAAAACGCCATGAAAAAAAGAAAAAGTTCCAGGGAAACAATATGAACTAATCTACGTTATGGCCCACAAAGCTTAATTATAAATGACTTGCATTTCAAGTCAGATCTTTTCGTGAATTTTTTTATTGATTGCTAGATTAGTTCGAAGTTAAGCTGAATTCAATTTTAATCCAAATTTTAATTCACCCCAAAAATTTCCAATATCCAGTTTTATGCACTATAATGAAATACTTACTTCATTCCAAACACTGCGATATCCAAACCATTCCATATAAAGACATACTATACCCACTTCGTAACAGAAATGTCAAGTGCCCAGTACCATTGCATGTAATGAATTAATCAGTTACTCCCAAAACTGCAAATACCAAGTTTAATCCCCTTTAACTAACGTACCAAAAACTGCTGGTAAAACAAAAAAGACTTGATGGCACACCCACAATTTTGTCAACTAATGATTTAGGATTTGTTTTGGAAAACACTGTTAATGGTTAAATTTATTAGTCCGCTTTTTTGTTTATTGTACTGTCTTTCGTAATGAAAAAAACCGAATATTTGTGCCCGGGGTGGGTTTTTTTTTCAGACAAATTTCGAGTTTTTAACTAGCCATTTTTGACGGATTCAATGTGTATTTTTGTCTTGAGCTTAAATTTGAAAATATATTCCACCTGTGATCAGTTTTTGTAAAGTTACGGGGGTTAACGAAATACCATTTTGGCCAATTTAGGATAATTAACGTGCGATATATTTCATCTTTGTCTATGAAGACACTGTTTTCTATACCCTCATGACTTTTGAACCGTTCCTTTGTCTTAGCTCTTTTGTTTTTTTCACTGAAGAATTTGGGAAATCAAATAACCTGATTGTGACCTTTGGTGATAATCCTATTTGAAATTGAGATTATGTTTCCTTACTGCTTTTAAACCTTTTTCTTCGTAACTTGCACACACGGAAGTTGATCTCGTAACGATAGTGTCAAAACCATCAATCTTCAAAGGATAAATTCAGGCGAAAAACGTTTTTGTTGTTTCTTTCTTGTCGATTTTGATAAAAGCGTCTTTTCCACATACCAATAAAGTTTTGCATAAAGAACAAATGAAACGACCTAATCCGAGTCAAAACATAACTCAGTTTTCTGTCATAACATGCATTAAAGTGTCTTCAAATAAAGGCTTTTTGGCCGATTACTCTAAAGAGTTTAAGCTTGCGGTTTTATTGACCTCAAAAAGTAGACCACGAACGAGAAATTTTTGAAAAAGATTTCCTTAGCAAAAAGCAGATATTTTTGTTCCGACTTTCGATACGAAAGTAACGGAATATTTGTGCTCGGGGTGGGTTTTTTTTTTCTTCAGACAAATTTCGACTTTTTAACTAGCCATTTTTGACGGATTTTTTATATCATTCAAAAGGTATTGTTGTCCTGAGCTTAAATTTGAAAAGATATTTCACCTGTGATCATTTTTCGTAAAGTTATGAGGGTTTAAAGATTGCCATTTTGACCAATTTGGGACAATTAACGCGCAATATAACTCGCGCTATTAACGCGTAAGCGGAGATTTAATCCGTCTTAAAAAACGCTCCAAATTGGTTGAAGTAAGCAAATTTTATCCTTCTGTGATTTATATGGCGTGTGAGGGTATGATTTTTACAAAAAAAACCTCAAAATAATAAACAAAATTTCTTACATTTGTTTTTTTAGGTTAAGTGCTCCATAGACCTAAAAAAGGCAGTCGCATTAATCAAGGCTTCGCCCTGATACGATCAGTCGTATTTATTCTACAGCTCTAGCACTCAATTAGTTACACAAGAACTGGTTTAGTCAATGTAGTAAACAACTTTGCGGAATCAATGTACATTTTCAGAATCCATTCAAAAGTTCGCAGAATCCGCTCACACTTGCGGAAACCGCATACAAAATGCGGAATCGGCCTACATCTGCGGAATCCTGAACAACTAGCTATATTCTCTCGTTGCGAACTCCACAACAAAAATCAAAAATGAACTGCAGCCAAAATATACGTTACAGATAATTGTGCGGGTAATCCACGGGAAATGTGTCAGTGGAGCTTGTTTAAGGACTTGTCTTTGGATTTTAGATACTTACACAGACCAAAAGTGTGCCTATACTGTGCACAATTTGGGCTATGGTTTTTAAAATGAGATTTGATGATAATAATTTCCAATAAATTCAGTAGATATCAGACCAATGTTTAATTTCAATCTTCTAGAAGTTATCAGCTTTACCTTTCAACAATGAAAACTATGAATATTTATATCAAACCATTTTTTTGTAAGTAAATCAACCATCTATCTGCGTTCAAACCAAAACTATATTACGTAATTTAATTACCGACTTCAGTGTAGGTGAGCAAAAAATAAATCATGTACTGGTAATTTCAAAGCTATATAAATATTGAGCATATAAGTATTGGACCAAAAGCTTACCTCTTTTTGTTATTGTATTCGAGAAAACAAATGCGAAAAGCTGTTTTTCGTATTAAATGCTATACAATCTAAATATTCAGAGCAGTTATTTAAGATTATACTTCTATTTTGTATGATATCTGAAAAACCACTTTTTTCCATTCGAACCTTCTACCAATTATCTTATTACAATTTTTTGAACTATCGACTGTTCTCATCATGCGTTTTTTTCCAGTATATCCTCAAGAGACCCCATCCCCATCCATTTCAACTAAAGTAAAATCAGCTAATACCTCTTTTCTAGTTTTCAAAACTTACCGAAAGCATAGAATTATGAATTCATAATTTGAAAGCAAGAAAACCATTTACACCAAAAGTTTACCTCTTTTTGTTATTGTATTCGAGAAAACATTTGAGAAAAGCTGGTTTTCGTATTAAATGCTAAACAGTCTAAATATTCAGAGCAATTATTTAAGATTATACTTCTATTTTGTATGATATCCGAAAAACCCTTTTTTCCATTCGAACCTTCTACCAATTATCTTATTACGTTTTTTTGAACTATCGACTGTTCTCATCATGCGTTTTTTTCCAGTATATCCTCAAGAGACCCCATGCCCATCCATTCAACTTAAATAACATCAGCTAATACCTCTTTTCTAGATTTCAAAACTTACCGAAAGCAAATAGAATTATCAACTCATAATTTAAAAGCAAGAAAATCATTTAGAGTAACCATAAAATTAAAAATGTATAATTATTATTAGGCTAACAATGTTAAAGACTAGTATAAGATATTAGTAAGAATTTTATCCCGGTTTAAAGCCTGTGAGAAATTTTTCAGGCCAAATGGTCGTTCTTCAACAGTCTCTGAGCGGAAAAATTTTCAGTTTATGTAAAGCTGAAAAGGCAGGAAAAAATTTATACCAAAGCTATATATAATTAAAAAATCAAAAAAGAAGGTATAAAACGCATTATTGATAAATAGAACAATTATGAAAGTGATAGTGAAGGAAACCAAGTGTTTTTAGTTTTTCATCAAAAACACAACCACCATGGAGAAAAAAGGGATTCGTCACATCAGTTGAAAGTAATATTTGACAAATCTTGGTTGCTCAGTATGAAGTTCTCCAAGAAGATGAGATTTGCTTTATTGTTCCGATCATTGACAATAAATGGAAAGAAACACTGTAATCGGATGTGTTTTTACTTTTTTTTGTTTTGAGAAAAACCACAAGATGGGGAAATCCGGATTCAAATTTTTGATTTTTCGTCTAATTGCGAGCTAATAAGGTGACCGTGTAGGCTTACAAAAGCTTATTTAAGCTCAATTTAAGCCGTGAAAACTTAGTTTTACTCAAGTGAAGGTAGTTTTGTAGCGCAGTTTTGTGAATCAGAAACAACAAATCAAAAAAAATTTCTGCAACAAAAAATGAAAAAATCATAAAGTTTTTGCAAAATTTGCAAAATTTAAGAATTTCTAGAAAACAACTGTTTTACTTCTAAAAAGAAAATGGATTAAAGTAGATTAAAATGATCTTTTTATGGACTTTTATTTCATAAAAAATTGATTATAATGAATAAATTTAACGACATTAATTGATGTTATTTATTCAAAATAATGGATTGTAATCGATTATAATGGCAATTTAATTGATTTCGTGGTCTGAATTTTACAACTGCGCTCGGTGCGAGTAAGTGTAGCAGCTATGTTCAATGGTTTCACGCGGGATTGAATATCATTAATCTCAAATTAACTTTACTAATTTGATTGTAATTCCTCAAGCTCCAGCATGTTTGTTTATTAAAATTTGTAACTTTTTTTTGAATTATCTAAATATGATTTTTGAGGTACAGTCTAGAGTTCAAGAGAGAATAAAACTTCGCAATACAAATAGATGGTTAAGATCATAGGCTAATGAAAAAACAGCTTTTCATCTATTTTTAAAGTAAATTATGAGACAAGATAATTAATTTTCAAAAAATATTGATTGGTTTAAAAAATCCTTTGTATACATACTTGATCATCAAAATATTTTTTGTTCATACTTAATCTAGCTGTTAGAAATAAATTTTTAGCAATTGTTTTTCAGAAAAAAGCAGCAGTTTATCTTAATCAGTGAAAACAAACAAACTTGTCAAATCATCGTTCAGATAAATAAAAAAAATTCTTTTTTATAAAAAAACTTAATTCAAAATAAGCATACACTAAAAAGCTCTTGGTAATAAGGATTCACTGGAAAATAAGCATCGACGGGGTTGATAAAAAATTGTAGTTCGATCGTATCTATCACTGTTTTGGGCCTTTTTGTGAGAAATAGAGGTAATCTGTAAATTGGATACATGTAAGCTTTATGATTTTGCTTCAAACGCCATAGTTTTTCAGATGAAAACTATTGTAGAATAGTGGAGCAGAAATACCAATCAAGAGAAATATCGAAGAAAATCTGCAATGCGTGGACATTTCATATATGTTCTAGCCTTATTGTGCACGGTGAGTGACTGTTACTTGGCATTCAATTTCTTAATTTCGACAAAAATTGTGGTTTGACTCTGACGGATAATTTTTACAATCTGATATTGACGCAGATGTTGCGGTGACTTCGGTTGATAAAAAATGGCAAATTAGTATTGTTTTTTTTTCAGTAATTTTAACTGAATTTAACGCATTTTCTTCTCCGTGCCTCTACCTCTTTTTTATAACGGCATACGTGCTTAAATATTAAAACGAAAAATTATTTGTTCCACGTGCTTGATTATTAAAATGAAAATTTATTCGTTCTACGTGCTTAATTATTAAAATGAATATTTATAGTGTAGGGTTAGTTTTAGGCGCAGAAGGTGGGTTTGACCAGGAGTGCGGTCAACAAGTAGTAGACTTTCGAAGACATCGAAAATATTTCAAAGTTTTTGTTTTTCATTTTATGATAATTTTTCATACATTATTTATGAAAAACTTTTATAAAGAAAACTTTTAAAAAGTTTTTTTTTGTCTCTGGGATTGTCTACTTTTTGACCGCACTTCTTGTAAAATTCATCAGCTGAGCCTAAAACTAAACCCACTTTTTAAATTTTCATTTTAATAATTCAGCACGTAGAACGAATACGCCGTTATAAATAGAGGTAGAGGCACTGAGAAAAAATGCGTTAAACTCAATTAAAATTAGTGAAAAAGACGATGCTATTTTGCCATTTTTTCATGAACCGAAGTCAACACAGGATCTGCGTCAATATCAGATAGTTTAAATTTTTGGTCAGAGTCAAACCTTTAGAAGAAAAGTCTCCGTCAGTAAAAAAAATCTCCAATGTAAAAATTATCCGTCAGAGTCAAACCGTTATTAGAAGGGTTTGAAATTGCTATTTTTGCCAATTTTAGATAATCTGCGAGCCATACAAAACGTGAACAAAACGAAAAAATTGGGCGATTGGTTTTTGCTTGAATTAGAACTCCAGGGTCAACAAACATTCTGTTGCTATTTTAAGATTTTTCAATTTTGTTATTTTCAGGTTATCAAGGTAGAAGTACAAATAATGCCTCGTAGGTTGATTGCAGAGCAAAAATGTTGAGCAAAGAGATTCGAAATTTGTCACATGAGTTTTGCGTTGTGATGTCTATTCTATGCGAAGACCACAAACCATCTAAAAATACGCTGAAACGCTTTTTCAAATCATTTGTGGTCAAAATGTTATTTCGGGAGGAGAGTCACGTGACACAGACGACTTTTGCCTTTTTCTCTACAAGTACAAGATTCGCAAATGAAATTTGGAAAATTTCGTCAAATGACGGATAAAATTTTTTTCGGGATAACCGGATAAAACATCGTAAAAAGTTGTTTTCAAAGCATTGTTTAGCCATTGAATCAGAAAGTTCAGAGAAGCCCTATTAGTACCAAAATCCCCCGTAAACAGCAGAGGTAGTTTAAAACTTGAAATTCAAAATTCTTTGTTGGAAAGCTAAGGATCTAAGCTAGGCGTTCATACAGGTTTCTTTTCACATAAAAAAGGACTAAAAGTTTGTTAAGATCGTAGACAGAAGTTGACTAAAATTTAAGCATTGTGTTTAGTAAACTTGTACACATGTTTGATGCCTGCGTCTTAGTCAAATTTTGTTTTGGATCTGAGTAGTTTCTTGTATTTTTTTGTAAGCAAGGTAAAACTTCTATGGGGGCCTAGTTTAGATCCATAGTTTTCCAAAAAAAAAACTTAAATTCAAGGTTTCATAGTGCTTATGTTGCTTACGCGTTTTTTTTTATCGAGTAAATCTCTCTGACCTCTCTGATTGAATGCCCAAACGATGCCTTCAAATCAGTTTTTAAGGTATATTTTCCGGCTATGTTCTAAAAACAGCTTTAGAACAACATTTATCAAAATTTCAACTGTTAATCTCTAGTACTTGTAGAGAAAACGACGCAAAAACGGAAAATGTTCTAGAAAATTTTTTCATTGCTTGAAAACTAAAAGTTGAAATGCTATGTCTGATGACTGTAGTAACACATTGCTGAGCTTAACTAGCTAGCTTCAATTTTTTTATGACCTAAGACTGAAATTTTTCAATTTAGCAAAATGAAGTCGGCAAAATTGGCAAACTTCAATTATCACCGCAAATTGGAACAAGTAAAATAAAAATCCTAATCGCGTCGATAATTCACAAATTAAACAAATGAATTGGTTTTTTAAAAAAATATTGTCAAAACTCATTTCCTTTTTAAATGAGAACATTCAGCATCTGCAATCACCTTGAGCAAGAAAACTATGTGCAGTACATTCAAATATGATCAAAAATTTAATTTCAGACCAGATGAAAAAAAGCTTCCAGCAACCAGTTTTTCTGGACACTAGAAAGTCGTTTTTTGAGCATTTCTTTCACCGTCTATCTTTGGTTATTCTTTCATATTATAGAAAAAAAATCCAATTCATTCATATTTTTCTTCTAAACATTTGATGAAGGCAGTGGTTTTTTATCAGTTCTTCAGGAATAAAGAGAAGAAAAAAACCTTTCTCAATTTGTTTTTGCAATCTTTGTGATTTAAATGCAATTTTATTTCCATTTTATTGGAAGATTTTTAGTTTCTGGAATCTTGAAAACAATATCTGTGAAATGAAAACAAAACTTGTCATTTGATTTTTCACAATAAATTCGTTTATAATGATTATTGAATTTTGTTCCTGTGTTGTAAATAATATCTGAAAACTTGCACTTTTTCCGTTGAAAAATCTTATTGGATTCCAATTTTTTGAGAAATATTCCTCAAAATGACATCACTTGAAAAAGCAGAACTTTTAAAACTTGAATTTAATTTTACTGTTGCAAATCTTCTCAAAAACCCAAAAAAGGAATGAGTTTTGGTTCAATTGGCGATCAATTTTATGGTAAACTCAATGAATCTAAACAAGAAATTAAGCAAAGCTTGATTCAGATTGATGAAAGTTTGTAATTTTGATTTTTAGGCGACTTGTTGCTGTCAAGCTGAGGTTGGAACGACAATCAACTTATTACTAGAAGTATGCAGCAGAGTGGAGGTAAAGCTTGACTTAATTAAGTTGATAAGTGAAACTTCAAAACAAGTTTCCTTTTTTGATAATAAATCTATTTTAATCTGCAAGTTTAAAAACTGAAAGCGCAACAAAAAAAAGGTTTTGATTATTATATACCTCGAAAATATATAAACAGATTTATTTGAAACATAGCCTTGTTTTAATCTGTTTTCTTCTGATTTCAGCTATTTGAGGTAAGCTTATTATTCTGATTCAACATGGAGCTTTGAAATTGCAGATTGAGCTTTGGTAAGTTTGTAATAATCCTTTATTCCAGACAGTTATAATTGTTCCGACTTTTGTAACGAAGTTAACGGAATATTTGTGCCAGGGTGGTTTTTTTCTACAGACAAGTTTTGAATTTTTAACTAGCCATTTTTGACCAAACTTTTTTTATACCATTCAAAAGTTATTGCTTTCCTGAGCTCAAATTTGAAAAATATTTCACCTCTGCTCTTTTTTCGTAAAATAAGCGGGGTCTAAGGTTGCCATTTCGGCCAACTTGGGACAATTATTGCGCGATATATTTCGTTCTTTTAGCGCGTAAGCGGACGTGTAGTCCGTCTTAGAAATCGTTCTAAATTGGTTGAAGGAAGCTTATTTGCCAGATTTCAGGGACAATCGGAACATTCACATTCAGGGCTTTGCTCTAATATACGAGCAGTCTTGTTTATATTTAAGTCTGAATTTTTTGAGACAACACGGTGAAACTAACTTCGAATATAAGAAAAATTAAAATGACCAGAATTATCAAAATATATTAGTTCCCGTTACTCCTTTATTTCCTTTTATGCTGCATGATCCTTTTTTACTGCATGTTTTTAGAAAAAAAGAAAGAAAGCTAGCATCAAAATAGTAGTTACCGCACACATACATGCGCTTACGCATTTATACACGCTTAGGCACAATCACACAAACGCAAAATTATCGTTTTGAACTCCTCGACTTGGTGGTATTAGAGGAAATATTTTAACTGCTAACAGTTTCTGCTGAAAACTGGGGTCTATTGGTCCATTTTTTCCATGTTAACCAAGATAACATTCGCACCAAAAGCTTGGGCTCAGGATCTAGAAAAAAAAGTCGAATAGCTCTTGATAATGTGAGATCAAACTTTGTTTATTAGTTTTCATAAAAAGTTGGTCAAAAATTAATTTTTTTTTCGATTTACACCAAAAAACTGTAATAAAAAAACCCCAAGCAATTAAGATTTTGGTAAAAATCGGTACAACTACCCTTTATTTGTTGAGAAGGAAAGTTTAACCACGATAACAATAATATTGACATCATAATTTAAAACTATAGAAAAGCACATTAGGAAAGTGATTCGCTTCTCTCTCAGTCACTTTCAAGATGACCAAGCATAGAAAATCACTAGAAATTGATAAACGCGGAAAACTTAACCTTCTTCTAAAATCGCATAAAAAATTACTAACGCGTAAAAAACGTAGCCTCTTCTTCTAAAATTAGCAACTGTTCCTTTCCACCACAGCTAAATTTAAGACTAAATTAGAAATGAATTTGAACTTTAACCATGCCAGCGTTCTTAGCATTAACTTAGCCATTGGGTTACTGCTGACTTAGAATCCCTCAAAAATTCCAAAAAAAGACGCAATGCGCTTTGAAACCACAACCTACAACCAGGTATACAACTCTTTTAAACTCTTTTACCTCTAAGCCAAGTTTCATTTAATATTCTGAATGTAGGGGTCTTAAACTGACTCTTACGTTCAATTGATATTAGAAGACGTTATGCTAATGAAGGTGGAAACTTCTTTACTTATGAGCGGTGATTTTTTTTGAATCATCAATTAAAAATTGGTGCGAAATAGTGTATTTAGCGTTGTATTTTTTTGAAATAAAAAGTGATAAAAAACTTTTTTTGAAATAAAAATTTATAAAAATTGGCAGACTGGCATCTAAAAAATTGGCGATGAATAGCGATATTATTTCAACCGAGGCTGAAAATGTAAGTAGAAAGTAGTTTTAGCTTAAAATTTGTAGTTTCAAGCTTCTTCATGAAGGCAAAAAAGTATTAACTATTTCACATTATATGCCTTCAATCAGAAATGTTGTTATTTAGGCAAATGCTTTTAAAAATTGTAATAGTTGCAGGGGTTTTACAGTAGTCTTAAAATGCTTCAATATTTCATGAACACTGCCATAAGGCGATTCTGAGAGCAAGGCCGTACAATATTTTAAAATATTATTTTCTCCGGAAACCAAAAAATTATTCAAGCTTTTCAAGCTCAAATTTATTCAAATAAAATTCATTCAAAAAGCTAGATCAAAACAAAAGTGAACCAGCCATTGATTTCCTTTCGAACAACCCTGCTCTTTCGAAATTGGGTTGCCCAAAGCAACGTGAGTTTCTGTTCTAAATTTGTTACAAAAAAATCAAACTTATAAGTAAATATGAGTAAAAACAAAAAAAAGGTATTTCAATTTTAGCTTCTTACCCGCTGGAGCCCTATGAGCTCATCGAGAAACTCTTGAAGTTTACAAAATTGTGAACAAAAACAGTTAATTGCAAAAGCAACTTGTCAACATAATAAGTCAAATAATTGCGGAGCACCATGACAACGTCTCTTTGCTAAAATATCGACTACTTACCAGCATTTTGTTGTCTCTGCATCCCGAAATATTTCATCAATTGTTAAATAGGACCTCTAAGTTCATCAGTGGGACTAGTTAGTTGTTTTTTGGTACTCTGATGTCTACATAGACTTAAAAAACTCATTATCAAAAAGTTTTCAGGGCAATTAAGTTTTGTTTTATCGTGAAATTCACTTTTGATAATCTTTGTCGCGAATAATGTACCAATTTTTCCATAAAATGAACTGAAATCAAATTGTTTCAAGCTCATTAGAGACAAATTTAATCAGATTTGATATCAAACGATTGCAAACTAGGCTCTCCTCAACAACTATCAATGCTATTGATAAAAACTTTGAATGATCTGTTTTTTTCCTATCAATTGATAATGGTAGTCATTTAGTTTTTTCAACAAAAAATGGGGAAAAATAGTATCCGAATAAATCTGGAATCTTTGGGACAATTGGGACAAAAAGTTTTTGTTAAATGTTATTTTGAAAAAGTAATTGCTTAAACAAGACTCTTAAATAAGTTTCGAGTACTTTAAAAAAGTCAGATAGGTAGATAACAGATACATAGAAGGCGTGTACTATTTGACTTCGCCAGTCTAGTAGTAAACTGCTGGCCATGTTGTTGTCACAGTTGAAAAGTCGTCTGGATTTGCTCCTTTAATTTGTTAATTGAAAAAATGTCACCAGAAGAAATAAGTATGGTCAGCAAAAATAGATAGACGACATTTTCTTAGATTGTTGAATGAAATAGAAGGACAAACCACCAAAAAATTGGTCGATTTACGAGAGAAAAAAAATCTGAAGCAAATCTGAAATAAAAACCTGACCATCAATTGTACTTATAGACTGGCGAACTCAAACAGTACACAACTTCTATGTATCAGTTACTTATCGGTCGAAAGAAAACTTTCAAAGTACGTGAATTTTCCTTACCAATGTTTGCTCTGACCATTGAAAATTTGGATAAACTTTGTATTCAGGTGTTTTAGTTTTTTTTCTTTTTGTTTTCCACGCAAAATCAGGTACCACAAATAATAATTTGACTGTTTAGAGTGATATATCATGTTAAAATCCTTACAGTCATGATTCGGACCGCATTTAAAAATTTCGGAAAATTTTCTTTCGTGTCGAGAAAAACCGATTTAAAATTTTGATTTTTTGTCATATTTTCAGCGGAAAAAGAGAGCGAGCAGTCTTATTTTAACCGCTTAAAAGCTTACAATAGCTTAGTTCAAAATGTAAAATATTAATTTTACTTAAATAAAGTTAGTTTACTTTGAGTATTTTACGCCTTTTTGGAATCAAAACTTTTTTACAATTCAAAAAACTGGAAAACGTGAATAAAAAGTTTGATTTTTTTTCTCATTCTCCAACTATTAAGAAAAATGTTTTACGATGAGCTTCGAAAATATCTGATCTCCAGTTTTTTCTTCAGCTCCTTTTATCACACCACGCCAAAAATCAACGACAAAAAGTTGAAAATTTTTTGTTGTATTTTTTAAGACCAAGGTCGGAACAGTAACCGGGTATCCTTCTTTTATAAGCAATTAGTTTTGAAAAAAAAACAAATAGAATTCAACCATATTTTAGCGGAGTATCCTTCTACCTCATTCAAAAACTTACAAACTGACTTGCATCTGCATTTGCTGTCCTGTCTAATTTAGTTTGATTTCTTTTCTCCTTTTCTTAAATTAATGTTTGTCATACATCTAACTGTTTTCATATTTTCATTTTCAGAGCTTCTACTTCGGTTTTGAAACAAATTTAGACGGCTTCTCGGTGATGTGGAATTTTTGTTGGCTTGTCTACCAAGAAGTTAACTGTCTTTCTTTTCTTTTTTTTTCTTCAAAATATTGGTATAAAAAAATTGAAAATTTCAGCTTAAGTTTTTTTGAAAGAAAGAAGTATTGCCCGGGTCGAGGTCTTAGTTTCAGGTTCAGATTTCAGAAATTTGAATCGATGCACATTGGCATCAAACTTTCAAATTCGCAACGCTGGTCAAACATATATGTGTACTTTTAATTGCAGGTTTGCTTATTAAGTTCGGATGCTTGGTATGTATAAGCTACGTGTACCTATTTTCCTTCTATACGTGTATGCAGGTCTAACCCAGAGTCATTTTGATTTCTTTTTTGGCCCATCATGCGTTTAATTGGTTTTTTTTCCAACAGCTCAAAAACCACTCAAATCTTGCTCGATAACCCATCCAAAAACCTCCACAATAAACAAACTACATATGAGCGGTTTTTTCAGGCAAGTTTTCAGTGGTTCGAGCTGTATATTTATCAAAAAAAAACGCCCAAACCGTTCACTTCTAAAAACATGTATATTAACAAACAAAACAGTTATTCAAGGAATCCATATTTAGAAGATTTTAGCAGTCTGAACCCAGAGTTTGGTTGGTTCTTGGTTTAAATTCCCCGCAGTTTTATTTCCCTTAAATCTGTCGATACTCGTGGTACGAACAATTTTTTTTTGTAGAAGTACTTTCTGTTGGAATTTTGGTCTAAAAACAGATTCATTGGTGCGCAAGGTCTGAGTCCAAAACCATTTAGTCCACAAGACCTAATTCCGCTTTTTTCTGGTCAACGCGATCTGAATCCTGATTCATTGCGTCCATACGGTTTGAAACCGGTTTCTTTCAGTCCTTATGGCCTGAATCTGAATTCCTGTAGTACACACGGTCTGAGTCCCAATCCCTTCGGTCCACACGGTCTGAAACCGAATTCCTTCGGACAGCACGGTCTGCAACGAGATTCCTTCGAACAGCACGGTCTGAAACCGGATTCTTTCAGTCCTTACAGTCTGACTGTAGCTATTTCTGGTCCACACGGTCTGAGCATACGATATTCTAGTCCTAACGGCCTGAACATACTAAAATTTGGTCTACATGGTCTGAACAAAAAACCACGACCTCTGAACATGGTTCACATGGTCTGAGCACACCTATTTCTGATCCAGACGGTCTGAGCATACAATATTTTAGTCCTAACGTTCTGAACATACTAAAATTTGGTCTACATGGTCTGAATAAAAAACCACGACCTCTGAACATAGTTCACATGGTCTGAGCATAGCTATTTTTGGTCCACGCGGTCTGAGCAAACGATATTCTAGTCCTAACGGTCTGCACATGCTAAATTTTGGAAAATACCGTCTGAATTAAAAACCACGACCTCAATCCGGATGATGATAAAAAACTTTTGTAAAAAAAATTTAGGCAAATTGAGCATAAGTAGAATATAGACAACTTGTTTTTGAAGACCAATAGCAACAATAATCCTGAATGATTGCCTGAGTCGAGATAGTAAAAAATTATTGTTTTTGATCGCAGAAGAGGATGAAAACGCAATCCTGATTCCTCACATAATTTAAACAATGAAATCTCTTAGTTTGAGAAGCTAATAATAGTCTTAATTGTAGTTAAAATATAACTCACAGTTTGTTTCGAACAACTTTAGCTACAATTTACTGAAATACGAACTCGATTTGATAGCCAGCTTCTTCTTAGGCGATTCGTGATGACGTCCAAGTATCTGGGTCGATTGTGACTAAGAACCGGCTGACGGGAGACATTGCTTACGCAACAGATCTCGACTGTGAGCGCACTCTGCGGTACCCTAGAGGCGGTAAGTTAGAACTACGCACTTTTTTTTGGGCCGGTAATGTCATCGTTCAGCCCTAAGAATACGGGTCCGGACAATTCTCAAAACAGACCCCGACATTTGGCGATCGAGTGCATCACTGGATCCATAGAATTTGCTACTTATTCTTAAGTTTGATTGTCAAAATGAAAAAGTATCTGTTACTCTTTATAGTTCTTTTTCGTTTTTCTAACCTGTTACTACAACACACGCGGTTTTATTTCAGTCAAACAGACGCAATAGGGATCGATGTAAAATTAGTTCTGAATAACTTCTTGAAACCTCGTGGACTGTGAAAAACCGTATTTTTTCTCAGGTTCGGTTCTGTTCACGTTCAAGTACTTCGACATGGAGTGGACTAATATCATCAGTGATCAGGGGACAGGCGATGAACACTGCAAATATGACTACTTTTCCATGAATGGGTGAATAGCTACTTGAAAGGCAGACTGCTTGTAACAGAGCAAAGCTTTGAATTTTCGGACTTTACTTCCAGGTGTCTATTATTAAGCTACCACTTTTGTTATTTCACATTACATTTGTGGTGTTCCAGTTTGAAATCAAGTTAACATCCAAGATTTCGGGGGGGGGGGGGGGGGGGCAACCATGACACAGTTTTGTAGAGGAGCTAGTATGCAATAAATCCTAGGATGGCCAAAAGTTTTGTTGAAAAGATAGATTACAGTTATATTTGTGTTTTTGAAAATAGAATATAATTATAAATTTTTTAGCTGTTGAGATTTCTTAGAGCTATACTTTTTGGAGCTCTCCTAAAACGTTTAAAAACGTGAGCCTTGTTAAATTTGTAAATAAATTTATCATTAAAAATTGCATTGGATACTTCTAGAATATGGTGTTCAACCCAAAAATCTGGCCGTCACCAAGGGTGGATTGGCGGGGGGGGGGGGGGGGGGGCTCAATCAGGGATTCGACCTCTTGTCGACCCAAAGGGTCCACCTTTGTACTATCTTGAGCAAAGGACCCTAAAAATTTTCTAAAGGCGCCTTCGGCACCAATATATACTAATTTTGAGCAGGGAGCGCGTGTTTTTTCAAACTTTGGCCTTCGGAGCAGAAATTATGGCCAAAACAGGGTCTTTTTAGTGCTTTGGAAGAGCTTGAAAAATCAATTTGGTCGATCTAAAAAAAGGCCGACAAAATTTTCGAAATTTAGTTTGAAAAACCGCCCTCAAAAAAATCCTAGATCCGTCTCTGGCCGTCTCCAAGACGTCTTGTGTTGACCTCTGGAGTATGTGTGTATGTTTGTGTGTGTGTTTGAAGATACAAGTACTGTGGGTACATTCCCGAGAAGACAGTCTGCATCTACAATGGGGAGGATGGGGGTGAAGTGCCTCTTCATTTCTACAGTGATGACTACTTGGGTCCAAATGGGCCTTTTACGGAGAGATTCAGAGGGATCGAGATCAACTTCCAAACGTACACCGACAGTCAGTCTCACTTTAGATATCTTGATATAATCTGTATCTGATTTAGAACCAGATAAATCTGTGCCTTAATTACTATTAATGTTAAATAAGGGATTTCAACGACCTTTCATCAACTTATTTCTAAAGGGGGATATTGAAACTGAAATTGATAGATACGCGAGGTGGGAGGAAAAAGGAAAAAGAGCCGAATGCTGTTAATCTTCTTAAACACTT
The DNA here is from genome assembly GCF_963678635.1 of Symsagittifera roscoffensis. Classification (NCBI taxonomy): domain Eukaryota; kingdom Metazoa; phylum Xenacoelomorpha; order Acoela; family Convolutidae; genus Symsagittifera; species Symsagittifera roscoffensis. Next base: position 63,992,226 of record NC_087066.1, read on the forward strand.
TGTGGTATAGTAGCTGCAGCTGCAGCCACATTACATTAACCTTGAGGGAGTGACGATGTTATGTATGTATGTATTTATATGTTTAGTACTATTTCAACGGCAGTATCTGTCGACCTAATTCTGCACATAAAAAGAGCAGATTACCGTACTACGCTACGGAGCTCAGTTATCTAGAAAAGAGCGTTAAAATAGAAAACATAAAGTACGGTTTCAAGTGAATTAACAACTTTGAGATATATCTTTTGTTATACTTACAAAGTCTGGACATCGAGGTATCACATGGCGCAGTCAGCAGCATCTTTGTCCGAAGATAATCGCACAGACATGGAAATTCCTGTGTTTTGGACCTCGGCAAACTCGGATCCACCATGGAATTTTAAATTCTGATTGGATCAATTTCTCCTATCTGTTACAGTAAAAGAGAACGTGAATCATGAAGTGTTGCTTAAGGACCCGAAACCAGTCATTGAAGAACCAATGCCACGGCCAGAGACACCTAGACAAAACAAAACTGAACAAGCTACTACGGATCGGGAAGCTAGGGATAGATCACTAAGGGACAAAGTCTTGTTGGAAAACGAAGAAAGAAAGGAGCGTGGACCAAAAGTGAGACACAACCTGTTTTACAACAAAGTCCAGAAACGCATCGCCTCGAGACTATTTCTTGCATTAGGCACGGAGGGGAAAAAGAGATTTGTCAAGAAAAATTCTCACATAGAAGTGTCAAAACTAGAGTTTAGAGAATTGGTAGCTCTAGCAAAAATCGCATTTGAAAAAACGAAAAAGTATAACATACGAAAGATACAAGTTATTCGCAAGAACAGAAAAATCAGGCAAGAAGCTGGAATCATTTCATGCTGCTCTAACTGCACAAGCAGCAAAGGCGGGGCTTGGCACATTAGAGGATGAATTAGTTCGAAACCTTTTCATTTCCAGAATGAAAAATGCAGCTATACAGGACTCATTGACGTTCGAAATTTTTTCCCCAATTGAAGTTTTAAAAAAGAGCGATAAAGTTTGAACAAAGCAAACAGACGACACAAGCCTTTCAGAAGTCATACACAAACACTGCAGGTGCAAGAGGTCTATTGGGATCATAAATAAAAATAAAACAAGAACCCATCATGGAGATCGGGAATAGAAGAGGAAATCAGAGGCGAACGAGCAAAGAGCCATATAAACGGAAAACATGGGACGCGAAGAGTAACCCGAAAAACCGGGCTGATCAGAAACAATGTATGAGATGCGGCAAACCCTTTGTGGAGGGACATCTACATAATTGTCCAGCGATGGGTAAGATGGGCAAACGGTGCAACAAACCGAAACATTTCGCCCGAATGTGCAGATCCCAACAGTTCAACCAAGTGCCGGAAGAAACATCCATTTCAGAGGAAGAATGCAACCTCATAAGATGTTTCGACTCGAGTGATGATTTCGAAATCATGATTAATGACAAAAACGAAATGTCCATACGGCAGATAGAAGTCTGCATTTCGGATCGTATCAACCACAAAATAGATCGAAACCCAGAACGAAGTAACGCAAATGTAGGAAAAATCACATCAGAAGAGACCCTCGTTCAGCACAAACTCAATCCTTAAAGGCTTTAGTCAGGATTGAAAACCAAATCATTAACATGACTATTGACACAGGGAGTCCGGTGTCGTTTCTGAATTGGGCAACAACTAGACAAATCATGAAGGCAGGTCCACAGACAAAATGCCGGCCGAAAGCTTAAATTTATCAGCGCAAGTTGTCGACTACAACAAACAACCAATCTTAATTTTGGGCGCAACAAAAGCTGATGTCAGGTCAGCTGGATGGGAAGTGAAAGGAGTATCATTTCTGGTCACGGAACGTCGCACCAGATGTAATCTAGGATTAGAGCAAAATTGGTATACACACAACCCAAAAGACGGCACCATCGGAAAAGTCAAGATTTGACGTGCTACTGTGCGAGCAGTCGGAAGGTCGGAAAAAACTATTTAACAATAAATTTTTAAACCTCTTTGATCGTCAAGGAAAACCAAAAAGTCATCTAGTGAGTACGAAACTTAAGTATCGATTATGCCCCATCCAAGAAAAAGGTCGAAGAATACCTATTCACATACAGGATAAAGTACAAGCGGATTCAAACTGCTATCAGAAGGGCACATAGAAAAAATGGACAAATATACCATTGACTGTTTCATTGCAGCAATCGCCGCAATAACCGTGAAAAAAGACGATTCAATCAAGCTAGCTCTAGACGCCAAACCAATAAACAGACAATTATACAAAACCAAATATCAAATGCCAAACGTTGATGAACTGCTTGATAGCCTAAGCCAGATTGTTACTGCGAATACAGTAGGTGAGCTATATTCCACAGTCCTAGACTTTAAGTACGCCTACAGCCAATTAAAGTTAACTGCAGAAACATCAAAACAGTGCATCTTTAATGTAGTGGGAGGGCAAGCAACAGGAACATATATGTTCATAACAGATTTCAATGGCCTGGCAGATATGCCAGCTGAGTTTAAAAAGCCATGGATCGAACTCTGAACCCCGCCCAAATGCATTTTTTTTAGACGATATCCTGATTGTCTCTGAAGGGGACGAAAAAGAGCATGAAATTAGTACGGGAGGTACTAAAGAGACTAGATAATGAAAACTTAATACTGAAATTGGCAAAATGTGAGTTTTTTCAATCAGAGGTAAATTGGCTTGGCCACAAACTATCACCGACCGGAATTGTTCCCAAAATCACAAAAACTGAGGCAATACTTAACCTACACCCACCTAAACCACTCAAACAATTGCGATCTTTCTTGGGCAGTATAAATCACCTGTCAATTTTTATCCTGAACGCGGCGAGTCTAACAAATAAACTCAGGCCTTTATTACGAGATGAACATGAGAAGAAAAAACTGAAAAGCATAAAAATGCCAGTGAGAAAATTTGATTGGGAGGAAAAACAGTCAATAATATTTGACGAAATCAAACAAGCTGTAGCAAACAATGCAAAAATCATATATTAAAATCCCGCAAGAGGAACACAAGTTAAATTGATGCAAGCCACAGTGGGCTTGGGGCCAACCTGGAACAAAAAAAAACAGGGGAGGGGGAGTGGATGCCAATATCTTTTGCATCACGCTACTCGACACACAAGAGAAGAAATATTCGACGAACGAGCTTGAATTATTGCTGGTGGTATGGTTGGTGGACAGATTCAAACTTTACCTTTTGGGTAGGGAGTCTACCATAGCAACAGACCACAAAGCATTAACATCTGCTTTGGGTGAAAACCGCGCAAACAAAACGTATCAATCTCGCCTCACTAGATGGGTGGATAGATTATTATCATATCACTTCAAAATTGTTCATATACCGGGAAAAGATATGTGTATAGTTGACTACCTATCAAGGGAGCCTAATGGCGATCCATGGCCAGTGTCTGAAATTAATGAAAAGTTCGTGGTTATATCGATTGAAAAATTTCATAAAGCCCTCTACTGATGGAACAGTCGGCTAAGTAATACCACAAAGCATAGTGACAGTGTAAAGATTCTAGAACATCGGAAGAAAACACTGGCAGTAACGCTAAATCGGACGCGTCATCTCACATTTGCTATAGCAACCAAATCGGTTCAAAACGAACACAAAAACTAAAACAAACACTTTTTACAATATCTTACCTGCTAACAGTTTCAGCTCAAAACTGGGATCTATTGGTCCATTTTTTCCATGTTAACCGAGATAACATTCGCACCAAAAACTTGGGCTCAGGATCTAGAAAAAATATCAAATAGCTCTTGATAACGTGAGCTCAAACTTTGTTTATTAGTTTTTATAAAAAATTTGGTCAAAAATTAGTTTTTTTTCGATGCATACCAAAAAATTTTAATAAAAAACCCCAAGCAATCAAGATTTTGGGTACAATCGGACAATTACCCTTTATTTGCTGAGAAAGAAAGTTTAACCGCGATAACAATAATATTGACATCATAGTTTAAAACTATAGAAAAGCAGATTAGGAACAGTGGTTCTCTTATTTTTCTGGAACTTTCAATCTGACCAAGCATAGAAAATCACTAGAAAATTATAAAACTTAACCTTCTTCTAAAATCGCATAAAAAATTACTAACGCGAAAAAACGTAGCCTCTTCTTCTAAAATTAGCAACTGTTTTTTTCCACCACAGCTAAATTTAAGACTAAATTAGAAATGAATTTGAACTTTAACCATGCCAGCGTTCTTAGCATTAACTTAGCCATGGGTTACTGCTGACTTAGAATCCCTCAACAATTCCAAAAACAAGACGCAATGCGCTTTGAACCCAAAACCTACAACCAGGTATACAACTCTTTTAAACTCTTTTACCTCTAAGACAAGTTTCATTTAATATTCTGAATGTAAGGGTCCTAATTTGACTCTTACATTCAATTGATATTAGAAAACGTTACGCTAATGAAGGTGGAAACTTCTTTAATTATAAGCGGTGATTTTTTCTGAATCATCAATTAAAAATTGGTGCGAAATAGTGTATTTGGTGTTGTATTTGGCGTTGTATTTGGCGTTGTATTTGGCGTTGTAACAAAAAAAAGGTAATCTAATTTTAATTTCCTACGCGCTGGAGCCTATGAGCTCATCGAGAAACTCTTGAAGTTTACAAAATTGTGAACAAAAACAGTTAATTGCAAAGCAACTTGTCAACATAATAAGTTAAATAATTGCGGAGCACCATGACAACGTCTCTCTTCTAAAATATCGACTACTTACCAGCATTCTGTTGTCTCTGCATCATGAAATATTTCATCAATTGTTAAATGGGACCTCTAAGTTCATCAGTGGGACTAGTTAGTTTTTTTTTGGTACTCTGATGTCTACATAGACTAAAAAAACTCATTATCAAAAAAGTTTTCAGGGGAATTAAGTTTTGTTTTATCGTGAAATTCACTTTTGATAACCTTTGTCGCGAATAATGTACCAATTTTTCAATAAAATGAACTAAAATCAAATTGATTCAAGCTCATTAGAGACAAACTTAATCAGATTTGATTTCAAACGATTGCAAACTAGGCTCTCCTCAACAATTATCAGTGCTATTCATCAAAACTTTGAATGATCTGTTTTTTTTCTACAATTGATAACGGTAGTCATTTAGTTTTTCAACGAAAAATGGGAAAAAATAGTATCAGAACAAATCTGGAATCTTTGGGACAATTGGGAACAAAAAAAATCTTTGTTATATGTTATCTTGAAAAAGTAATTGTTCAAACAAGACTCTTAAAAAAGTTTCGAGTACTTTAAAAATTCAGATAGGTAGGTATCAGGTACATAGAAGGCGTGTACTATTTCACTTCGCCAGTCTAGTAGTAAACTGCTGGCCATGTTGTTGTCACAGTTGAAAAGTCGTCTGGATTTGCTCCTTTAATTTGTTAATTGAAAAAATGTCACCAAAAGAAATAAGAATGGTCAACAAAAATAGATAGACGACATTTTCTTAGATTGTTGAATGAAGTAGAAGGACAAACCACCAAAAAATTGGTCGATTTACGAGAAAAAAAATCTGAAGCAAATCTGAAACAAAAAAACTTGCCATCAATTGTACTTATAGACTGGCGAACTCAAACAGTACACAACTTCTATGTATCAGTTACCTATCGGTCGAAAGAAAACTTTCAAAGTACTTGAATTTTTCTTACCAATGTTTGCTCTGACCATTGAAAATTTGGATAAACTTTGTATTCAGTTGTTTTAGTTTTTTTTCTTTTTGTTTTCCACGTAAAATCAGGTACCACAAATAATAATTGGACTGTTTAGAGTGATATATCATGTTAAAACCCTTACAGTCATGATTCGGACCACATTTAAAAATTTCGGAAAATTTTCTTCCGTGTCGAGAAAAACCGATTTAAAATTTTGATTTTTTGTCATATTTTAGCGGAAAAAGAGAGCGAGCAGTCTTATTTTAACTGCTTAAAAGCATACAATAGCTTAGTTCAAAATGTAGAATATTAATTTTACTTAAATATCGTTAGTTTACTTTGAGTTTTTTACGCCTTTTTGGAATCAAAACTTATAACAATTCAAAAAACTGCAAAACGTGAATAAAAAGTTTGATTTTTTTTCTCATTCTTCAACTATTTAGAAAATTGTTTTGCAAATTGCTTAATTTACGAAAAATTTCGAAAATACTTGATCTCCAGTTTTTTCTTTAGCTCCTTTTATCACACCACGCCAAAAATCAACGACAAAAAGTTGAAAATTTTTCGTTGTATTTTTTTAAGACCAAGGTCGGAACAGTAACCGGGTATCCTTGTCTTTATAAGCCAGTAGTTTTGAAAAAAAAAATAGAATTCAATCATATTTTAGCGATTTATCTTTCTACCTCATTCAAAAACATACAAACTGACATGTATCTGCATTTGCTGTCCTGTCTAATTTTGTTTGGTTTCTTTTCTCTTTTTCTTAAATTAATGTTTGTAATACATCTAATTGTTTTCATATTTTCATTTTCAGAGCTTCTACTTTGGTTTTGAAACAAATTTAGACGGCTGCTCGGTGATGTAGACTTTTTCTTGGCGTCTAAAAAGATTTTAGTTGTCTTGATTTTCATTTTTTTCTTCAAAATATTGGTATGAAACAATTGGAAATTTCAGCTTAAGTTTTTTTGAAAGAAAAGAAAGCACTGCCCGGGTCGAGGTTTTAGTGTTCAGATTTCAAAATTTTGAATTGATTCACATTGGCATCAAAATTTCATATTCGCAACGCTGGTCAAACATATATGTGTACTTTTAATTGCAGGTTTGCTTATTAGGTTCGGATGCTTGGTATGTATCAGCTATTTTCCTTCTATACGTGTATGCAGGTCTAACCCCGAATCATTTTGATTTCTTTTTTGGCCCATCATGCGTTTAATTGGTTTTTTCCAACAGCTCAAAAACCACTCAAATCTTGCTCGATAACCCATCAAAAACCTCCACAAGAAACAAACTACATATGAGCGGTTTTTTCAGGCAAGTTTTTAGTGGTTCGAGCTGTCTATTTATCAATAAAAAAATTCTCAAATTGTTCAATTCTAAAAACATGCATATCAACAAACAAAACAGTTATTCATGGAATCTATATTTAGAAGATTTTTTCGTTACAGAAGTCTGAACCCAGAGTTTGATTGGTTCTTGGTTTAAACTCCCCGCAGTTTTAATCCATTAAATCTGTCGATACTCATGGTACGAATAGATTATTTTTGTAAAAGTACATTCTGTTGGACATTTTGGTATAAAAACGGATTATTTGGTGCACAAAGTCTGGGTCCAAAACCATTTAGTCCACAAGACCTAATTCCGCATTTTTCTGGTCCACGCGATCTGAATCCTGATTCATTATGTCCATACGGTTGGAAACCGAGTTTTTTCAGTCCTTATGGCCTGAATCTGAATTCATGTAGTACACGCGGTCTGAGTCCCAATCCCTTCGGTCCACACGGACTGAAACCGAATTCGTTCGGACAGCACGGTCTGGAACGAGATTCCTTCGAACGGCACGGTCTGAAACCGGATTCTTTCAGTCCTTACAGTCTGAATGTAGCTATTTCTGGTCCACACGGTCTGAGCATACGATATTCTAGTCCTAACGGTCTGAACATACTAAAATTTGGTCTACATGATCTGAATAAAAAACCACGACCTCCGAACATAGTTCACATGGTCTGAGCATAGCTATTTTTGGTCCACACGGTCTGAGCATACAATATTGAAGTCCTAACAGCCTGATCATACTAAAATTTGTTCTACACGGTCTGAATTAAAATTCACGACCTCAATCCGGATGATGAAAAAAAAATTTGTAAAAAAAGTTAGGCAAATTGAACATAAGTAGATGAATGATTGCATGAGTCGAGATAGTTAAAAATTATTGTTTTTGATCGAAGAGGATGAAAACGCAATCCTGATTCCTTACATAATTTAAACAATGAAATCTCTTAGTTTGAGAAGCTAATATTAGTCTTAATTGTAGTTAAATATAACTCGCAGTTTGTTTCGAACAACTTTAGCTACAATTTACTGAAATACGAACTCAATTCGATATCCAGCTTCTTCTTAGAAGATTCGTGATGACGTCCAAATATCGGGTCGATTGTGACTAAGAACCGGCTGACGGGAGACATTGCTTACGCAACAGATCTCGACTGTGAGCGCACTCTACGGTACCCTAGAGGAGGTAAGTTAGAACTACGCACTTTTTTGGGCCAGTAATGTCATCGTTCAGCCCTAAGAATACGGGTCCGGACAATTCTCAAAACAGACCGACATTTGGCGATCGAGTGCATCACTGAATCCATAGAATATGCTAATTATTCTTAAATTTGATTGTCAATATAAAAAAGTATCTGTTACTCTTTATAGTTCTTTTTCGTTTTTCTAACCTGTCACTACAACACACGGGGTTTTATTTCAGTCAAACAGACGCAGTAGAGATCGATGTAAAGTTAGTTCTGAATAACTTCTTGAAACCTCGTGGACTGTGAAAAACCGTATTTTTTCTCAGGTTCTGTTCTGTTCACAATCAAGTACTTCGACATGAAGCGGACTAATATCATCAGTGATCAGGGGACAGCCGATGAACACTGCAAATATGACTACTTTTCCATCAATGGGTGAATAGCTACTTCAAAGACAGACTGCTTGTAACAGAGCAAAGCTTTGAATTTTCGTATTTTACTTCCAGGTGTCTATTAAGCTACCACTTTTGTTATTTCACATTACATTTGTGGTGTTCCAGTTTGAAATCAAGTTAATATCCCCCCCCCCAAAAAAAGACCAAGTTAAGATCCTCCATCCCAGCGCTTAATTTAAATAAATTTGCTAAGCGCTGCATGTAAAATGTAAAATGCTCGATTCTGATTGGCTGAAAAATCTCAACTTAGAACCAAGTTAACATCCCAGCTTTAAGATCAAACATTATTAACGCCAAAATTTCCAATCAGAAGTAGATTTCGGGGAGGGGGGAACCATGACACAGTTTTGTAGAGGAGCTAGTATGCAATAAATTCGAGGGAGGATGGCCAAAAGTTTTGTTGAAAAGATAGATTACAGTTATATATGTGTTTTTGAAAATAGAACAAAATTATAAATTTTTTAGCTGTTGAGATTTCTTAGAGCTTTACTTTTTGGAGCCCTCCGAAAACGTTTAAAAACGTGAGCTGTGTTAAATTTGTAAATAAATTTATCATTAAAAATTGCATTGGATACTTCTAAAATATGGTATTCAACCCAAAAATCTGGCCCTCACCAAGGGTGGGTTGGCGGGGGGGGGGGTACTCAGTCAGGGATGCGACCTCTTGTCGATCCAAAGGACCCTAAAAACTTTCTAAATATCTAGAGTAAAGGACCAAAAAATTTTTCTAAAGGCGCCTTGGGCGCCAATATATACTAATTTTGAGCGGGGAGCGCGTGTTTTTTCAAACTTTTGCCTTCGGAGCAGATATTATGGCCAAAACAGGGTCTTTTTAGTGCTTTGGGAGAGCTTGAAAAATCAAATTGGTCGATCTAAAAAAAGGTCGACAAAATTTTTGAAATTTACTTTCAAAAACCGCCCTCAAAAAAATCCTAGATCCGTCTCTGGCCGTCTCCAAGACTTCTTGTGTTGACCTCTGGAGTATGTGTGAATGTTTGTGCGTGTTTGGAGATACAAGTAATGTGGGTACATTCCCGAGAAGACAGTCTGCATCTACAATGGGGAGGATGGGGGATGAGTGCCTAATCATTTTTACAGTGATGACTACTTGGGTCCAAATGGGCCTTATACGGAGAGTTTCAGAGGGATCGAGATCAACTTCCAAACGTACACCGACAGTCAGTCTCACTTTAGATATCTTGAAATAATCTGTATCTGATTTAGAACCAGATAAGTCTGTGCCTTAATTACTATTACTGTTAAATAAGGGGTTTCAACTTCCTTTCATCAACTTATTTCTAAAGGGGGATATTGAAACTGAAACTGATAGATACGCGAGGTGGGAGGAAAATGGAAAAAGAGCCGAATGATGGTAATCTTTTTAAACACCTTGTGGTATAGTAGCTGCAGCTGCAGCCACATTACATTAACCTTGATGGAGTGACGATGTTATGTATGTATGTATTTATATGTTTATTACTATTTCAACGGCAGTATCTGTTGACCTAATTCTGCACATAAAAAGAGCAGATTACCGTACTACGCTACGGAGCTCAGTTATCTAGAAAAGAGCGTTAAAATAGAAAACATAAAGTACGGTTTCAAGTGAATTAACAACTTTAAGATATATCTTTTGTTATACTTACAAAGTCTGGATATCGAGGTATCACATGGCGCAGTCAGCAGCATCTTTGTCCGAAGATAATCGCACAGACATGGAAATTTCTGTGTTTTGCACCTCAGCAAACTCGGATCTACCATGGAATTTTAAATTCTGATTGGATCAATTTCTCCTAGCTGTTACAGTAAAAAAGAACGTGAATCATGAAGTGTTGCTTAAGGACCCGAAACCAGTCATTGAAGAACCAATGCCACGACCAGAGACACCTAGACAAAACAAAACTGAACAAGCTACTACGGATCGGGAAGCTAGAAATAGATCACTAAGGGACAAAGTCTTGCTGGAAAACGAAGAAAGAAAGGAGCGTGGACCAAAAGTGGGACACAACGTGTTTTACAACGAAGTCCAGAAACGCATCGCGTCGAGACTATTTCTTGCATTAGGAACGGAGGGGAAAAGGAGATTTGTCAAGAAAAATTCTCACATAGAAGTGTCAAAACTAGAGTGTAGAGAATTGGTAGCTCTAGCAAAAATCGCATTTGAAAAAACGAAAAGTATAACATACAAAAGATACAAGTTATTCGCAAGAACACAAAAATCAGGCAAGGCGCCGGAATCATTTCATGCTGCTTTAACCGCACAAGAAGCAAAGGCGGGGCTTGGTACATTAGAGGATGAATTAGTTCGAAACCTTTTCATTTCCAGAATGAAAAATGCAGCTCTACAGGACTCATTGACGTTCGAATTTTTTTCCCCAATTGAAGTTTTAAAAAAGAGCGATAAAGTTTGAACAAAGCAAACAGACGACACAAGCCTTTCAGAAGTCATACACAAACACTGCAGATGCAAGAGGTCTATTGGGATCATAAACAAAAATAAAACAAGAACCCATCATGGAGATTGGGAATAGAAGAGGAAATCAGAGGCGAACGAGCAAAGAGCCATATAAACGGAAAACATGGGACGCGAAGAGTAGCCTGAAAAACCGGCTGATCAGAAACAATGTATGAGATGCGGCAAACTTTTTGTGGAGGGACATCTACATAATTGTCCAGCGATGGGTAAGATGGGCAAACGGTGCAACAAACCGAACCATTTCGCCCGAATGTGCAGATCCCAACAGGTCAACCAAGTGCCGGAAGAAACATCCATTTCAGAGGAAGAATGCAACCTCATAAGATGTTTCGACTCGAGTGATGATTTCGAAATCATGATTAATGACAAAAACGAAACGTCCATACGGCAGATAGAAGTCTGCATTTCGGATCGTATCAACCACAAAATAGATCGAAACCCAGAACGAAATAGCGCAAATGTAGGAAAAACTCACATCAGAAGAGATCCTCGTTCAGCACAAACTCAATCCTTAAAGGCTTTAGTCAGGGTTGAAAACCAAATCAATAACATGGCTATTGACACAGGGAGTCCGGTGTCATTTCTGAATTGGGCAACAACTAGACAAATCATGAGGGCAGGTCCACAGACAAAATGCCGGCCGAAAGCTTAAATTTATCAGCGCAATTTGTCGACTACAACAAACAACCAATCTTAATTTTGGGCGCATCAAAAGCTAATGTCAGGTCAGCTGGATGGGAAGTGAAAGGAGTATCATTTCTGGTCACGGAACGTCGCACCAGATGTATTCTAGGATTAGAGCAAAATTGGTATACACACAACCCAAAAGACGGCACCAACGGAAAAGTCAAGATTTGACGTGCTACTGTGCGAGCAGTCGGAAGGTTGGAAAAAACTACTTTATAATAAATTTTTAAACCTCTTTGATCGTCAAGGGAAACCAAAAAGTCATCTAGTTAGTACAAAACTTAAGTATCGATTATGCCCCATCCAAGAAAAAGGTCGAAGAATACCTATTCACATACAGGATAAAGTACAAGCGGATTCAAACAAACTGCTATCAGAAGGGCACATAGAAAAATTGGAAAAATGTACCATTGACTGTTTCATTGCAGCAATCGCCGCAATAACCGTGAAAAAAGACGATTCGATCAAGCTAGCTCTAGACGCCAAACCAATAAACAGACAATTATACAAAACCAAATATCAAATGCCAAGCGTTGATGAACTGCTTGATTGCCTAAGCCAGATTGTTACTGCGAATACAGTAGGTGAGCTATATTTCACAGTCCTAGACTTTAAGTACGCCTACAGCCAATTAAAGTTAACTGCAGAAACATCAAAACCATGCAACTTTAATTTAGTGGGAGGGCAAGCAACAGGAACGTATAGGTTCATAACAGATTTCAATGGCCTGGCAAATATGCCAGCGGAGTTTAAAAAGCCATGGATTGAACCCTGAACCCCGCCCCAAATGCATTTTGTATTTTAGACGATATCCTGATGGTCTCTAAAGGGGACGAAAAAGAGCATGAAATTAGTACGGGAGGTACTAAAGAGACTAGATAATGAAAACTTAGCACTGAAATTGGCAAATTGTGAGTTTTTTCAATCAGAGGTAAATTGGCTTGGCCACAAACTATCACCGACCGGAATTGTTCCCAAAATTACAAAACGGAGGCAATACTTAACCTACACCCACCTAAACCACTCAAACAATTGCGATCTTTCTTGGGCAGTATAAATCACCTGTCAATTTTTATCCTGAACGCGGGGAGTCTAACAAATAAACTCAGGCCTTTATTACGAGATGAACATGAGAAAAAACTGAAAAGCATAAAAATGCCAGTGAGAAAATTTGATTGGGAGGAAAAACACTCAATAATATTTGACGAAATCAAACAAGCTGCAGCAAACAATGCAAAAATCAATTATTAAAACCCCGCAAGAGGAACACAAGTTAAATTGATGCAAGCCACAGTGGGCTTGGGGCCAAATGGAACAAAAAAAAACAGGGCAGGGGGAGTGGATGCCAATATCTTTTGCATCACGCTACTTGACACACAAGAGAAGAAAGATTCGACGAACGAGCTTGAATTATTGCTGGTGGTATGGTTGGTGGACAGATTCAAACTTTACCTTTTGAGTAGGGAGTCTACCATAGCAACAGACAACAAAGCATTAACATCTGCTTTAGTTGAAAACCGCGCAAACAAAACGAATCAGTCTCGCCTCACTAGATGGGTGGATAGATTATTACCATATCACTTCAAAATCGTTCATATACCGGAAAACGATATGGGTATGGTTGAGTACCTATCAAGGGAGCCTAATGGCGATCCATGGGCAGTGTCTGAAATTGATGAAAAGTTCGTGGTTATATCGATTGAAAAATGTCATAAAGCCCTCTACTGTTGGAACAGTCGGCTAAGTAATACTGCAAAGCATAGTGACAGTGTAAAGGTTCTAGAACATTCGGAAGAAAACACTGGCAGTAACGCTAAAGCAAACACGTCATCTCACATTTGCTATAGCAAACAAATCGGTTCAAAATGAACAGGGCTCGACCGGAACGAAAACGGTCAAAATCCACGACTTGCAAAAACCAAAACAAACACTTTACACAATTTCTCTCATCATACTCAGTTGGCAAAGATATCGACCTTAAACTTAAATAAAAACAAAGAGAAAAAACAAAATGCAGGACGGAAATTCGAAATTCGGATGAGTAAGACAAGAGCGGAAAGAAAAAAAAGGATCAGCGGGGGACACAAGCAGGTGACGGAGGAAGTAATGGAGACCACGTTTCAAAGGACAAGACTGATAAAAAGAGGGACATAAGCAAAAAATATGAACTCGGACAGCTCAGATTCAGAAATATCATAAGCGGAGTGGCGGATAATGCGACAAATTCAGAACAAAGATGAAACAGGAACATCCACCTCGGCGGATACAAAGAGCAAAAAAATACTACCATCGTTAACTGCAGGCAGCGCGTCAAAAGAAAACGGTAAGGAGATCCAGAAATTAGTCTCTTTTTGGGACAACAATGATAGAATTAGAAGCGCAAAACGAAATGGTCAGCCCAAGCACACCAAAAGAAATTGAAGGGAGCGGATCAAGGCCAAAATTGGAGGTGGACCTTACTGCGGACAGCTCAAGGTAGGACGATCAAGAGAGCAGCGCAGTGTCGCAAAAATTCAACCATAAGGAGCGAAGACACCAAAGTCCAATTGATAACGATACAACAGGACTGGACAACCTGGCACGACTGTTTGATGGCACGCTCTTAGCCGAATTAATAACGGAGGACACGTGGATGGATCGTCTTCGACGAGTGATTGAAAGGAACGACAGGCATACTTTTGAAATAATGGGCCCATACACCAACCCATTATGGCATCAGCTAAGTGTGGAAGACGACTGCATATTGGTCGCCGAGCGTCTAGCAGTGCCTTTTCAACTACGATCAGCAGTATTGAAACGGATCCATTGTGGACATGCCGGTCAGGAGGCAATGCTCAAGGATTCGCACTCTTTGTGGTTGCCACACATGCATAAGGACATTGTCAACCTGGCCGAGGAGTGTAGGAGCTGTACGCGCTACGATAAGAACGCTAAATACATAATTCCCAAAAATGCCTCTAAGCCACTACCACTGCTAACAGTTCTCTGCTAACCTAATTGATCAGTTCTCTGGGTTAAAGGGAAAAGCAATGAAAAAATTCTGTTCTGAAAACAACATAGAACAAAAATTTTGCCCCGTGGGAGATCATCGAGGATGCGGACCCGATCTATTAAAACTATTAAAAGAAGACTAGGAGTAATGTTACTCGACGAAAATGTATCGTCCATAAAACTCTGCCTCAGTACGATCATTCGGGACCTCAGATGGGCAAAACAATAAACTATACAATGCTCTCCGATCGAAGCTTACTTTGGACGGCTACCAAAAATAGAATTTACAATATTAAGAGACAAATTCATAGCTAACTCTGATCGTTTAAACAAGATCTGGGGAGATCGGCGCTCACAGCATTTCAACTTGGGAAAAGAATGACCAGTCTAGAGGGTTCGTCAAAATTTTGCCGACAGGAGCAAACAGCCGTGATGTGAGCCCGATGTTCGAACAGCAATCAGTATCGGCAAAAGACAGAGATAGAGCAAAAGCATTGAAAACGTTGCTAGAAGCGAATGCACGCTGGAATGCAACCCGACGAGATGCATCCGAAAGCGACATCAGAAGGCTGGTAGACGAGACCAGCACGATAAATCCTGATTTACGAAAGGAGCTCTTATACTCATGGAAGAAAGGGTTTATCGAGGACAAACCAACGGAAGAGGGATACGTAGAGTCGCCAATCTTACTTCGCAAGGACGAGAATAGAAAGAGCGGAAAAGCCCTCGCAAATCCGCTGAAAGGAAGGGTTTTTGCCCACACGCCCTCTAATGTAAAGACAGCAGCTGGATCTATCTATAGGAAAAGCGATATTCTTTTATCAAAGATCAAGTCACCCCTAAAGACAATGAAGAAAGTGAAACAATGAGCGAGGGATTCAAAAAAAAAACCAGAAAAAAAACAGGAAGGATTTGCAGGGTGCTTTGGAATCAGAAAAAGAAGAAAGTGGCTACAACATGACAAATCATCAGAAGAATAAAGAACGATTCTAGGATAGCCCAGTGGGGGTGTCATCGAAGGACACAGTCTGGGGGACTAAATCTTGCGGTTAAACGAGCAAAACCGAAAAATGCGGGGCCGATTTTAAACTTCCCGAAACAATCGAGCGAAGGCAGCCCAATGAAAGGGAACAAAAAGCCAACTGTTCAAGAAGCCCGCAGAACCAAAGCTGCGGTAGCAGTCAATAAAGAACAAGCTACACAAAACGAGAGTCCAGGACCGTCGAACAAAAAAACAAATGAAGCAACCCCGACTACTCATCCAAAGTTTAAGAAAGCAATCGTCAATTACAAGATATGACCACGGATGAATGGGAGAAAACGTCGGATCAAGTATTGACAAGAGGGATCCAGAAAACAGCAGAAATTATACTGAAAACAAGGGAAGAAGAGGCCAACAATGATTCTCAACTAGACACACCAACAGGATTCTCGGACGAATCTGGCAGAGATGAACACCAAGGAAATACAATTCAAGTGAGACGAAGCAACCGTCAGACAAAACATCAGGGGCCGAAAATATACGGGAACCGGTGAAACACTCGGTCCGACAAAGTCTAGACATCAAGGTATCACACCCTTAAACCATTCTTACTTCACATTGAAGTGTGTCTGAAGTAACACTGCTCGCATCAAAGCAAAACTCTAAAAACTTCCACTAACATATTGCGTCTGGAACAAGATTCTTACTTTTAAAAAGAAAAGTCTTACCCACAAGCTAAAGCAAAAATGAAAGAAATGATTAGTTTCACGCATTAACGCATTGAACAGATTAATTAACTGGAGCCCATTATAAGGGTCGGGGCAGTGCAACAGTGCTGAAGAACAACAAGAAGAAAATGGCCGAAAAAGAAAATATTGACCGAAAAAGAAAATATTGTTCAACAGTTGAAAAGTAAAAAATTGCCATTGTAATCGATGCCACTTGTTAAACAAACAAAAACTCTGAACCAACAATTATAACTCCGCAAAATATCAAATTTTCCTCTCGATTTCGCAACAAAACAAAACGAAAAGTTTGAGACATCGGAAACGCGCATGATATGAGAAACAGAGAGAAAACCGCGCATATTAATTATCCCATGTGCCATTTAAGTTTTTTGAAAACCCGATGGCTAACGAAAAGTCATCACATGCTAAAAAAAGCTGAAAAAAACCAAAAAAAACAACATAACTCGAGCGCACTTTGCATGATTCATTTATGGAACCACATCAAAACTATTCATTTTTATTGGTTATAAATTATATATTTTATCCCTATAAAATATTAAAGACTAACCAATCACACTCCATCAAACTAACAACCCACTTATTTGTAAGTGCTGAAATTACTTGTAATTTCAGCAACAGAGCATTTGAAATTTCACTTAAAACTTAGTTGCTTTCTCCAAGAGACCGACTCGTAACGAACCAGTATACTCTAGATCCATTGGGACTAAGAGATATAAGAGTAGGATTAAGATCGGTATTAGACTAAGAAGGTGCACGAATCTATCCAGCCGAAAATAAGATAGCGTGACGAGCAGACGGTGTACCCTATCTGAAATTACTCTGTGAGTTAGGCCATCCATCTCAACTCATCTGGTGCGACCAAAAGTCTCAAACAAGACCTTGAAAAACAAATTAGCCTAAAACTAACTTTTATATTTGTAATTCTATTAGCACTGAATTTAGATTTTCATTTGCAAACATAATATATTTGAAGAAAAATCTTCAACAACAATCACAGCGCTAAACTTATTATTGTACAATAACGACTGATAAAAACATCTCTAGTCGTTCCCTTCAAAAATCTGCAGTAAATTTAAAAAGATATCTGGAAAAAATCTTCATCGAAAAAAAAATTATAAAAATTTGTTAGTAGACACACAAATTGTTAGTATATAATTGAATCATCTCTTCATCTCAGCTTCATCAACATAACAGCGAATCATAAATCCACTAACATCATCAAAAACTAATAAACTAAAATTTTTTATCAATCAAATTTAACTTAAATTATAGAGTCCTATCTTATGTTTATTTTTATTTAAATTAAACCTTTTTAAAAACCTAAAAAGTAAACAAGGCTTTCCATGGATCTTAAATTCACTTTTATCTAAAATAAATTTAATTTCATTAATTTTATATCTTGATCGTCAAGGCTTATCCTTGGATCAAATAGAACAATTTTGTTCTCCCCCTCACAATTAATAAAGTGTCTAACGACCTCAAATGTCGATTCATTATCCAACCCTTTCTCAAGACCCAGGACTAATCGAAATTTTTCAATCACACTAACCATTCTTATAAAGATAAACAGTGAAGAACTTCGGTTATTCATCCTTCACTTGACCCCCCCCCCTCTTACCTGACCCAGGATAATACTTAGACTTAGTAAGTTTAAAATAGTATCTAACAAACTAATTGTGATCTGATTATACCTGAACCCTGTGCATCGATTACTATTCTCCAACCCTTGAACACAATCACTATCCCTAAGTAAGTTTAACTAAGTGAAAACCTTAACTAAGACTAGCCACGAGAAAGTAACAATCATTCTCAGGAATCGATATATACTTTTCTCTCCAACCCTGAAATACATGACCCAAGTTAGGCTAACCACAAAAAGTAGTAAGAACTAACAGTTTAAGACATTAAAAATCACTAATCCCAATATTGCATCCGTCATCCTAAACCTTATGTCACAAGACAATTTAGGAAATAAACCAACAATCATATTACACAATTGTGAAATAAACAACGAAAAATATGACCTCGCAATTACTCCACACACACAATCATTAGGATATAATACAACAAAACGACAGACAATCACAAGAAAAAGTTTAAGCAAACAAAGACAGATTACACGAAAAAAATTTTCAAAACAAAGAAACGCAGTCTCCGAATCAGAAACCAGTAATTTAGAAAAACTTTACAGACTAAAAGACTCCGTAAATAAAAACTACCAATTTAGTTATACAATATATTTTTCTGACTCAGAAACCACATCACATTCGTCAAAACAAGGAAAACGAAGAATGAAAAGGACATAAAAAATCAAACCAGTACGTCCATACAATTGGAATCAACCGATGAAACACAGTGAAAACTACAAATTAACTGTCATAAAACACAAAAATGAGTCAAAATGCAGAAATCGAAGACGAAAACTCCATTCTTCCATTATTAATCAATTCACTCACTGATGATAGAGGACAAACACCATTTTGTCAAAATTTAATAGCAAATTTATTTGAAAAAGAAACTAGTCCATGTACAGCAAAATTTCCAGAAGTAAAAATCAAAAAACAAATTATTTATCGCTATCTAAAAGGAAAATGTAACATAACACAATAGTACGGAATTTATACCATAGAAATCCACTCACCAAGTAAATTTCATGGTAGATATCTACTTCAAACAGACGACGTAGATATAGAATTTTCAAAAGTATTCACAGAATACAAAAAAAAATACAACACCAAAATTCACAAAGAGCAAATTCAATATTTACTAACGAAGTAGTTAAAATAATTTATAGTTATCTAGCTATACTAGAAAAACCAGAAACTCAAGGAACTTCACCAGTTCAAACATCAAAACAAACAACTGTAAGACATGGAATTGCAATATTCTCCGAATTTTTAGAGCAATCAGTGAAAACTTAACCAGTAACGAAGTTTCACAAAATGTTAGACACGATTTACAGAAAATCTTAGCATGGTTTATCATTGATAATTTCACACGTAATATTGATCTAATCTCACAAGTAAAAAAAATTTTAGACTTCAAAGTTCATCTGATGACACTAAATTAGCAGAACAATCAGATTATATTCGGGACCCCGAATGGTCTCATCCACTATTCTTGAACATACCAACAGACTTTTCAAGTCAAGCAATAAGCACAATTTCTATTCACAAAGATTATGTTAAAGTATATCCACTCACAACTGACGCAATACCTTTAATTTATAATTCATTTCTATCCGATAGAATAGGAAACAATAGTTTAAACTCAACCATCATACAACAAGAAGACCTAAATGGAACTAGAAATCTTACACAACAAGATATTCAGACACCATCTCACTTTACAAATGAAGAAGTAGTTGAAACAGTAACCACAACCACACAACAAAGTATTTCACCAATACATTCAAATCTTACAACTCCAAGACCCAAAAATCCAACATTACCACAAGTGACCTTGCAATCTACGGTTAAACCCTCCGTTGTTCCAAAATACTCACAAATGGATTACCAAACATTTAGACCAATGAAGAAACCAACGCAAAAACAAAGAATAATCACAAGAAATAATTTTGCACAACATAATTATAACCATCTCAATAGACCACTAACAACTAAACCCTCTCGTGCAAATACGCAAAACCATTTATTTTCACAAAGACAAAATTTCCAACAACCCACATCGAACTCAGTAAATTTTAATGAATACCCACGAATTTCACAAGACCAAAGTGAAAATTAGCCATTTTTTTAGCAAAATAAAAACAAAAGACAGCAAAACCAGAATAGACATAAGACACCTTATTACCCATCTAATTATCTTTCATCAGATGATGAAGAATATTATAACTAAAATCATCGACAATTGTTTCAAATCAAAGTCTCCACTCTTATCACCTAAATCAACCAGATAGTTTTGAACCATATACACAAGAACAACATATGCGACAACCTAGATCAAATCTCGCATCTCAAAATAATAATTTTTGTTCACAAAACCCAGTTAATACAGATTATTATCAACCAACGCAAAGGCAAAATGAAATCCCGCTACCCTATTACTTACAACAACATGAAATCACAAAGCGTCAACTTACAAATTTTTCACAATTGCCAAATGCCACAGACTCACTTCAAATTACTATGAATCCATACCTAACGGGTGGATCATCAAAAACATCAAACAAGCCACTGATGGTATTTACAGGTACAGACCCTGAATATTCTGTAGAAGATTATTTAAATGCAGTCACAGCAAATCTAATCTTAAAAATAGGACCTGAATCAATAAATACACCAATTCATCAAAATTGGATACATAGACGCACAGCGTTATTACAAACCACACTTGATGGCGCAGCTCAAAAAGGTTTTTCAGTTTTACCCATAGAAACAAAATCGAATTGGAAAAATTCACTAAAGAATTTTCAAAAATTATTTTGATTCAGAAAGGAACAAACAACACCAAAGAGACTACCAAAGAGACTACCAAACGAAACGATCAAACAACTAACAGTAAGGATCGGAATACTAGTCCGAAAAGCATATTCACTCAACACTCATGACTATAAAAACACAAAAATGACAGAGATTCTAAAGATGACTCTACCACATCAATTACGAAAAATAGCAATCGAAAAGAGAGCATCACATCCTTCCTCAATTTGAGAACCAGATTTAGATTTTAGAAAACTAGTAGATAAACTAGAACAAGCAGAAATCACCATGAAATTAGAACAAACCGGAAATTTCAAACTACAATATGTTAATAATATTCAAACCACTGCAATACAGATAAATAATATACACAACTCAAATATAGATTTATCCGAAAAAATCACTGAAATTTTGAACATATACGAGAAAAATCCAAATTTTGAAGCTAAACCATCATTCAAAAAATGGTGTAACTATAGCCGAAGATGCGGACATAAGATTGCTGAATGCAGACAAAAACAACAAGACAACCAGAATAAACCACAAAAATACAAAGAACCAAACAAATCATTTTAACAGTACATGAAAAAGATCGAAAATTACCAAATAAAAATATTCACAGTAATAACAATTCTGGAAAACCACTTCCAAACAGTTCAAATTATTCAAGAAATCAATGACCTTATAACTCTAACAACAGAGGTAGATCACTAGACCAACGAAATTCACGAAGTTCCTCACAAAACAGATATAGTCGATCACACATTCGAAATACTCAATATCGAAACACTTATTCACGATCAAACTCAAATAGACCGAACAATTCGTTTGATACCAGTTCCCACTCACACTCTAGGAATAGTCACTATTCAGATGATAGATCAAGAAATTCATCATACAATAGACTTAGAAATTATTCCAACAATAGAAACAGATAATAGCTACTCAAATAATCAAAATCAACGATATCAAATTAATCTATCACGAGATTATTCGAATAATAGATCAAATAACCACAGATCTAACTACAATAATTATCAAAATAGATCACGAGATAACTCACAAAATAGAAAATCAAATTATAACAATAGACAAAGAAACTACTCTCAATCACCTCATAGAAATTATACACATTAACCAGATTCTCAAAACAAATATAGAAGCAATGCACCTAAACATCAAAGACAAATAAATCGAGTACAAACAACTGAAGAAACCAATTCAGATCCCTCTGGTATTGATAATTCAGAAAGTACTGAATTACAACTAAATCACATCAATTGCGAACCTACAGACAGTGAAAGCGATACAGAAAACACATTTTTAGTTAACATGATAAAAGCTGAAAATGACTATGAAACCGTTACGTACGAACAACCATTTCATTCACATGTCTATGAAAATCAAGTGGAACTTCTAGTAAATTATTACACTAGACCCAGAAGTAATAATATATCACTAGAATAAGAAGCAAATGATGCAATAACATTACACGAACTTGAAAAAGAACAAGTACCATGTTCAAGTACAAACCATATTTACCAAAATATACCAAGAGAACCACCAAAAAAAAATTTGGACAATACCTTTTCTCTTAGAAAGTCCAAAAAATAAAGAATTTTAACCACCACATCTCGAAATGGATTTTTTGATAGACTCTGGAGCAGAATCGAATATTAATAGTTTTCCAACTTGGAATGAAATCAAAATTTTACATCCAAAACTAACACCTGTGAAAACAGCCAGTAGACTAGCAACATCACAAGGCTCAACCTTAACAAACTACGGAAAAATCCAGCTTTTCCTTGTTCCTACTAAAAAAATGGAACAAAACAAACTCTTAAATAAACCATTTGAACAAACCTTCCATATCACAGATATTAAACACAATTTTATTGGAATTCCATTCATCACTAAACACATACCGACAATCAAAATATTAGACAATAAAATTAATATAAAAGATAAATCTACAAGAATGCATAACGCCGCTTTAACTTTCTTCCAAAGAATGAACAAATAACTACCACTCTTTTCAAAATTTTACCCCATCTATAATAAAAAAAAAGAAACCATCTTAAACCAATCTCAGGATTCATTTATGAATTCCCGATCAAACAAGTTCATCAATACGACAAAAATCAAATCAGACAACATCTCTATTTGTCTGACCTTGATTTTGGACCATATCACAATTTTTTTAGAGTAACAATTTCATCCATAAAATACATGAAAAACTCAAACTCCGATATCATTTCTCTACATGTATATAATAATTTACCATATAAAATATCCCTACCTTTAGGACTCCTAGGATATTGTGAAACCAATGCAACGACTCCTCCACAAAAGAAGTAGCATATAGAATATTTAATATATTACAACTATTAGATATATGTCAATCAACAATTCTTGACGAAGAATTATCAATGAATAACATAATAAGCAACGAAAAAAGAAACACAGAATATTTCACAAAAACACCTTCTTTTAAACCAACATTCAAAATATCACACTATACAGAAGAATAACCAAAATTCTTGACAATGTTCATTTTTCAATTTGATAAATTAGCCGCTTTACTTTTAGGATATCCAACAGTTTATGCCACATCTAAATCTGACGTTGGAAAAAAAATTTACCGCTACACCTACCCTTAAAACCTGACGCAGTTTTCAAAAAACAAAAAGCAAGCAAAGTACCAATTCACTTACATGATAAAGTTAATAGATTAGTTGACATTCTAGAACAAAATGAAACCATATCTCCAGTAAATAAAGAAGAACAGCCAAAAGGAAACACTTTTATCAACCCTGTTGTTATTCTCGCCAAAGGAGAATCACTAAAAATAGTTGTAGACGCTAGATATCTCAGTTCACTCATTGATGAATCTAAATGTAATTGGCCGATAAAACCAATTCAAGCAAATTTAACAAAAATAAACGGTAAATACTTCACAACCGCAGACATGAATAGTGAATTTAATCAAATGCCCCTAGACGAACAATCACGACTATTAACACAATTTGTTATCGGAAACCAACAAAACGAATTGAATCGATTAATCTACTATGGCATATCCATAGGACCAGCAGCTTTTTCAGCCTTTATGAGTAAAATTTTTAGACCACTGATACTCAAGAAAAATGCAATTACATACTTAGACGATGTCTTAATGCAATAACAAACCAAAGATGAAATGTTCGCAGATCTAGAAAAAATTCACCAAATATTACAAAACGAAAACATGAAAGCAGCCCCAGACAAATCACATTTTTTCTTAACACGCGTAAAGTTTCTCGGACACATTATAGAGAAAAACAATATAACCCCATTGAAATCACAAATAGATGATATCCAAAAACTCCAGCTACCCACAAATAAAAAGAAAATCCAAGAATTTCTTGGAATGTTAAATTTCTTAAGTAAATACGTCTATAAAAAGATATTATACTTACGACCATTCTATAACATTCTTAGACAACAAAGAATTTTGAATGGACAACAGAACATCAAACACGATTTGAAGAAATCAACAAACTTCTCACGGAACAAATTTCAAATACAATTTCAGATCGCAATCAACCATTTTATGCAATGTGCGATACTTCAAATTTTGGCAACGGTGCAGCCTTACTACAATCCCACAATGGAACAAATAAAATGAATCTTATATCAGCAAATCCCCGCCTATTTACACAAGCTGAATTACGACTCTCTACTCTTATGAGAGAATGCACAGATATCACACATACTCTTACAGAAGATGAATTTTTGATACTTGGATCAAAAGATCCAACAGTTTTGCTTACGGATCACAAACCTATCATAATTCTTTTTACACAGAAATCAAATCCAAACCATAGAGTTTACAGATTTCAATTCATTTTAATGCAGTTTCCAAACTTACACATAGTATGGACAGCAGGAAAAACCTTGCACTACCTGATACTCTTAGTAGAAATACACCACCTGAACTAGTAACAAGAAAAACAACAGTTGAAATACCACAAAATATAAAATTCTACCTTGCTAATGATGAAACTTCACCACGATTGGAATGTAAATATGCAGTAAAACTGACATAGATAAATCACAAATAAACAATCTACAACATTTCCCACTATATTTAGGTTGTCAAAACAACATCTATGAAGTCGATTTACTAGGCACATCTACATTCGAGCCGATTCCATATTCACATTGGATCAAAAACAATACTCAACACAAATAATTTAAACAAACACCACATATAAAAGAGCCATTCCCTTTAATAGAAAAAGAAAACCTAACTGATACAATAAATTTATCAGGACCGATACCAAATGATTCAAAATACACGACAGATCAAGTCTTCAATCTACATGACCCACTTGACACAATAACCCTATCAAAAATAGAAGTAGAAAACATTTTTCTACAAACAACAGAAAAAATTACACTAGAGTTATTACAGAAATATCAAAATCACGACCCAGTCATCAGACAACTGAAATCATGGCACAGATAAAAAACTAAATCAACAAAAGCTGATACCACAATCTTAGCAATTAAAACACTCCTTAGATACTTCAGAAAATTCAATAATACTACCATAAATGAAAACACAGACATTTTAGAATATCAAACACCTGATTTAAAAGTACCTTGTCTACCCTTAAGTTTGATGTTAATAGCATTCAATACTTCACATACCCTACA